>NC_134704.1:172455824-172766733 GCF_043290135.1 Rhipicephalus microplus | reverse complement strand
TTCGGTGCCTGACGGCGGCAAGTTGTCTTCTCGTCCACTGAATTTTCCTCGCGTTTCTCTCACACTTCCA
Source organism: Rhipicephalus microplus (assembly GCF_043290135.1). NCBI lineage: Eukaryota > Metazoa > Arthropoda > Arachnida > Ixodida > Ixodidae > Rhipicephalus > Rhipicephalus microplus. The sequence goes on along the minus strand of NC_134704.1, from coordinate 172,766,663 downwards.
TACACTTCAACCATCATATTGAGTAAATAAAAAGAAAAACCGCCTATGGTATTCCAATTCTGCTCAGAGCCCGCCGATTTTTTTTTCTTCTTCTTACACTATTTGCTCTCTATTTTGCCTTCCTTCATAGTCATTTCAACTACTGTATTGAATCTTGGGGACTCACATATAAAACCTATGTAAGCCATTAAGCGCATATTCAAAATCAGGCTCTCCGCATAATAACGCACATTGATTATCATGCCCATTGAGCTCCACTTTTTTCTTCACTAAATATTCTTCCTATTGCAAATATGATCGTCTTTAACTTAGCTGCAATTGCCTACCACCTGGTACATATTCCCGTTCTTTTATGTACTGTAGGCAATAAAACTACCACTTCCTCTAGCAATACACGTTTCTTCTCTCAAAACAATAATATCTTATTGCCCAAGGCGCGCACTAATTACGGACTAAAAACGGTGCGCTTCTCTGTCATCAAGGTATCGAACACTCTGCCTTTAGATACTAAAAGCTCTCCCCAATTAAATACCTCTAAACATTCAGTTCGCCTTTATCTGAATCCTTCTTTTAAGTTCTGACTTATGTGTAGTTACTGTCGTTGCCTTTTTTTGTGTCATACATTTTCATGTTCTTTTATCCATTTCTATTACTTTCTTTTTCTTCTGGATTATCAGTTAGTGTTTATTCCTATCGATTGCTTTATTTGCAGTATATTAGCTTCCCTTTTTTAGATGCGGAGCATCTTATACTCGCACCTTGTAGTGCGCCGTCCGCACCGCTTCTCGAACATTCGACAGCTGACGCGCGCGCATGCGCGGTCGCGCTGTCGCCCACTCTTCCACCATCTGTGCATCCCTTCCTCCTCTACACACCGCGCGCGCTTCACTCCTCCACCATCTGTGCACCCTTCCTCCTCTACACACCGCGTTCGACATCTACAATTCTCCTGATTCTCCAGTGGACGCGCATGTGGCGTCGCGCTTCGAGAACATTCAACAGCTGACAGTGCATGCGCCGTCGTGCTGTATATATACTCAAGGTCGGCGCTCGCTCGCTCAGTTGCCGCTCGTCGGTTGGTTTGTACGGCGCGTCGACGTCCAAGGTCGCGGTGAAATGAATTCCAACGAATCCACAAACACAATGATCGACGTCCCTTCGACCAGCGCCGCCCTTTCGCATACGTGTGTACGTGTTCACTCATTTAACACCCCCTCCTACAACCACGTTAACCAATTTAGCCATCGACCCAAGTAAGTCGCAATTTAACACCCCATTTCACAACCACGTTAACCAATTTAGCCATCGACCCAAGTAAGTCGCACTTTAACACCCCGTTAACCAATTATATGGTCCGCATCCTCCTCAGTGTTCCCCCGAGGGAAGCTGCGGGCAATTTTTTGATTCTCCTTTCTGTGTAAAATAATCTCTATGTTATTGCATACTATAATGCCTGTTTTATTGTTTTGTACGCATATCCACGCTTTTTTACGCGATCCTGCTCCTCTTTTATTTTTTCTTTGTGTATTTTATAACAAGAGGTCCCATTGCAGTGTTTACACGAAGGGACCTCTTTCTGTATACCTCTCTCCATATATAACCCCCCACCAAATTACACTAAATAAACTGAATAAGCTGGATAAACTAAAAAGGCGCAATTAACGTCCCCTATACCTTCATAGGCTTCATTATTTGTTGGTTTTCATTAGAACCTCACATCGATGCTCTAATGTTTACTGACAATCCATCCCGTGCCTATCACCGTCCAAAGGTTTGCTTTTTGAAATATTAGCATTTATGAATGTAGCTTTTGTTAGTAATATACTAGTACATATATTTGCTAATCAACGTCCTAAAAACAGCTGGATAGAGAAGCTATTTAAAGAAAGCACCAAAAGAATGGTGACAGGATCAACGTTTCTTTCTTTGTTAGACACGCTCAAATCGAATTAATGGATTATCAAGTAGGGGTTCAGAAAGAAAGCCACCGAAACATCAAGTGACAATGGACCCGGTACCTGGCAATATTATCTATTGACTTGATAGCAGAATGAAAGGCGACACGCATATCAGGCCCTACAGCGTCTCTCTCTCTCTCTCTTTGTTTACTGTTTCTTTCAGCATAACTAGAAACTATGCTTGGTATGAACGGCAATGAGCAATTTTTCCTTCTAATAAGAAAATGTTTATCTTCAATATCTCACCATACAGCAAAGTATTAAGTGAACTACATTTCTGAACGATCTCACAGGCGCAGAAAGCAAGTTTGCAACATTGTTTTAAGTTCCAGAACTTCTAGTAGTAGTGAAAAAAACCGCATATGTGCAATAAAACAGGGTTTTTTCAAAATTTTATTTTTTCTTGCCCCTTATTTGCACACACTGATCATACCACGTTATTTAGACGATGGCGTTCCAGACACTGCGATCAGACTCAACTCCGTCTTTAAGGTATAAGGCAAAAATACTTGTTTATTTAACTGCGTTCGGAAGCGCTCTGCTGTCACCTGAGCATCCCCGCGTCTCTCGCTCGCGCTCTTCTTCTTCTTCGTTTCCTTGTCCCAGCCCAGAACGTGAAAAATAATCAACATTCCCGGCCGCGCAAAGTTAAACACATAGTTCAAGTGGGTACAGTCTTTGTATCGGCCTGATCGCAAGGTGATCACCTTGCAACTTGATCTTGCAAGAACGAACGACACCGTCTGCACTGCGGTACACTTCCGTGACCCTTGCAAGCTTCCATAGCTGGCGTGGAGTGTTGTCCGCATGCACGAGAACGATGTCCCCTTGCTTCAATGCTGTATTTGATTTCGTGTCGGCAAAGTGTGCAGATCGTAATTGCAACAGGTATTCTTTTTCAGAATCAGAATCAAATTTTATTGTTACTGTGAAGTAAAGTCATTTCAGACAGTATACAGAAGGAGGTCCCGGAGTCGGAGACTGAATTGGGACCTCCTGTGCATGATGAACATAAAAACAAATAAAACATAGCTTCGGCAGGAAGGGAAAAATTCCAATAATCATAATGATATGGGTGATCAAGCACATTTCATAATATAAAGAAACCATGTAAACACGAGATGTAAAGAGAAAAAAGAAAAAATATATATAAATATATACACACATATATACACACATACATATATACACACATACATATACACATATATATATATATACACACATATATATACACACATACATACATGTGTGAGAGCACACTTTAGGGGCTATGAGAATGAAGTGCTACGTGTTGTATTGGTTGACAAAGAGCTTTTTAATTCTTTTACAAACGAGTGTGGATACATTACTTTTAAGATGGATGGAAGTGAATTCCATATGGAAAGTGAGCTAAAATGAGCGGTTTGTTTGCCATAGTTAGTCCGGGCTTTCGGTAAGATGAAGTTTTTGTGGTAAGCAAATCTAGTGTTGTTGGTATTGAGAAGTGAGGAGGATGGGATGATGGAAATGGGAAATGGCTTATTGATATGCTTGGATAAACAAGTGACTAGATTATACTTAACCAAATCGCGCACTGTAAGGATTTTGTAGCGGTAGAATAGTTGTTTTGAATCGGTGTAATGTGAACTAGAAGTGACTATTTTAATTGCTTTGTTTTGAACAGTCTGTAACGGTGAGAGGTGAGTGTTGTAGGTAGTGCCCCAGGTAGTTATACAGTAGTGGATGTGAGAATGAATAAATGCGTAGTATAGCGACAAGAGAATGGAACGTGAAAAAAAAGGGCGAGACCGAATGAGGATGCGTATACCGTAAGACAGCTTTTTCTTGACATCTAAAATATGAGAGTGGAATTTTAAGTTTCTATCTAGTTTGACGCCCAAGTAAACACAATCATTACTAGCGTGGATCGAATGATTTGTGATACTAATTGAGGGAGGCGTTACTAGCGATCGCTGATGTGATGAAAAGAGAATGAATTGGGTTTTTTGAGGGTTGAACTGTAATTTGTTTAGCTTACACCAGTGTAGTATATTGCGAAGATCTGTGCTCAGCTTATTTATTAAACAGTCTATGCTATTATCGGAACTAAAAATCGTCGTATCATCAGCGTAGAGCAAATATTTACAGTGTATGATAAAATTAGGTAGATCGTTGATATAGATTAAAAACAAAAGTGGGCCCAGAATGGACCCTTGTGGTACTCTTATGTTCGTTGTTGTTTGTTTGGAGTAGGTACCGCAAATACTGACCGTTTGGTTTCGATTAGGGAGATAACAGCGAAAAAATAAGAGAGCAGGACCACATATTCCCATTGCTTCCAGTTTTATGAAGAGTATCTGATGGTTAATAGTATAATAGTATCAAAGGCTTTTGTTAGGTCAACAAAAACAGATCCAGCTAAACTGCCATCGTCAATCGCCTGCTTTAGAAATTCAGTAAGATATAATAAAGCGAGATAAGTAGAATATTCTGTTCGAAAACCAAACTGAAAATCAGTAAGAATGCTAAACATTCGAAGGTAATTAGTTAGGCGCTTTTCAAATAATTTCTCAATTACTTTGCTGAGGAACGGGAGCACACATATAGGCCGGTAGTTCGTTACCAATGATCGGTCTCCTTTTTAAATACTGGGGTAACTCTAGCACGCTTAAGTTCGCGAGGAAAAGTCCCCTTTTTAAAAATTAGATTAATGACATGTGCAAGAATGTCAGATATAGATAGAGCAATCAGCTTTATGTGTGATGGACTGATGTCGTCTAGACCAGCGCTAGTGGTTTTTAGATTCCGAATTACCGCGGCTACTTCATCGGCAGAAGTAGGGAACAAATAGAAGGACTGGTGTAAGCGAGTGATTTCGTAATCTAAAACTTGGTCCGATGGCAGATTGTTCGAAAAAAAGAAGTCACTGAATGTATCAGCAATGTCACGTGGATTTGAGTGCACAATGCCGTTATGAATTATTGAAGTAATGCTTCCTCGGTCGCCGTTTCTATTTAGAAAGGAATTTACTAATTTCCATTTTTTATCGACGTTACTTCCACATTCCAATATTTTCTGTTCGAGGTATTTTCTTTTTGCTCTTTTTAAGTACGCACAGAGATTGTTACAGTATTTCTTGTACCTTGCTCTTGGCTTAACATTCAAAGGCTGTTTCTTGGTTTTTTTGTAAAGATTCTCGCGTCTACGCATTGCTTTAAGTAATTTATCAGTTAGCCATGGGTTTCGAGGTGACGCAATGGTCTTCTTGCATTTTTTCCTATGCGAATGGGAATGGAAGTAATGTAAAAGTAAAGAAAAAAAGCGCGTGAATGCTTCTTGAGGGTCGTCGGTTTCCCTTACAGCAAGCCAGTCTGATTTCGTAATGTTCTCGATAAGTGCTTCCTTATCCAAAACAAGTTTATGAAAGCATGCGGAACGACAAATAGGAGTTGAAATAGTTTCAAGAATAATGGGATAATGGTCGGTGATGTCACTGGTAAGAATGCCTGCTTCAGGAGCGACCAGAAGGTTTGATAGCGCATGATCAATTAGTGAGCATCCGCCGTCACGAGAAAGACGTGTAGCTTGAGTAATTAGGCATTAAAAACCATAACTGTGATAGCAGCTAGAATATGTCGTGAAGTTAGCGGACGCGGTATCAAGCAGGTTGATATTCATGTCACCAACGATAACTACATTTTTATTTTCTGACGATATTGATTCAAGCACATTGTCTAAAGCGTTGCAAAAATCGGTAATGGAGGTAGAGGGTGAACGATAAATACAACCCAAAATAAAATTTTTGTTGTCAATGTTAGGCAACAAATGATCAAATTCTACCCATACAGCTTCACAGTTAGGTAAATTTAGTGCAAGATCATGCCGTCGTTTGAACGCCAGGTTTGATAATACATAGATGGCTGCTCCACCATGATTGCTTGATGGTCTGTGTGCGTATTCAGATGAGTAGTTGGGGAAGCCGAAAAGATTTTTATCAGTGTCTGAAAGCCAAGTTTCGGTGATATAAATGATAGGAAAGAGCTTTGTGATTGTAGAGAGAAGATTTTGAATGTCGTCGTAATGTTTCCGCATACTACGAGCATTGAAATGAATAAGCGAACATGAGCTGTTAAAAAGAAAATGATCCACCTCCGAAGTGTTTAGGTAAACTGACATGGTGGATCAGATACAGCGATGGCGAAAAAAAAACAACAGCGTATGCGTAAAAAAAAAACAGGGATATCTAGATTATAAAAGAGAGATGAGATTCCTTAGCAATGCGGTAAACCTGACTGTCGGTAGTTTTCCTTGCCTTAATTGCACAATTCTCTGTCCATAAGAATTTCCAGTTATTGGCTTTCTTTAGAGTTAGAGCCTTGGTGAATAATGATTTATTTGTTTGCGTTAGGTGATCATTTACGTACACAGGGCTGTTGATTGCAGAAGAGATACCAAGATCCCCAAGACACAACTTAGCTTTACGTGCCTTAGAAATGAATTCATTCTTCTTCGAACGCGAGCAAAACCTAGCAACAACATTCTTTTTTTTCCTTGACCTTCGTCGGGACACGGTGCACAATGTCAAGGTCAGAGGGCACAAGGGGGCAACCTACAGTATCGCGAACTTTTTGCAAAATCTCTACACAGTCTTCCCCTTGCGTGCAGGGAATGCCCTTGATTTCTACATTGTTGATTCTGGAGTACTGTTCAAGTTCTTGAACCTTTTTTGAGAGCAAGTTGTTTTCGTTCAACAGTCTTGTATTATCGGCAGCGAGTACCTCTTTTTCTGAGCGCGGTGTCTCAACAACGCCACTCAGGATTTCCATGCTCTGTTTTAAATCGTCAATTTCGCTTTTGAGCTCCTTAACATCAATTCCTGAAGATTGCATTCTCAACAAGACTTTACCGAAGACATCATGAGCCAGACGGTCAGTCTCATTGTTAAAGTTCGCTTCAATTGCATCAATGCGCTTCGCAAGTTCGGCACACGTCGGCATCGCTTAACAGTTTTCAGTCACACCATAAATTGCAAAAGAAAAAAAAAACTACAGTACTTCGGTAGCAGCAGCAACAGTGAATTGAACAGAAGGGTTACCTTAGAATACTTATCTACTAACCTGCACGAAAGACAGAATTCACTTCAGTACGTGACCATCCCGCTGTCGCTGCTGCAATGAAGCCTTGGTGGGGACGGTAGCTTTATAAGTGGCGATTCAGAGCAGGAGCGTCACACAGTAGGGCCGCAGGAAGCTCCTTCCGGTGTCGTCAGGCTGCCCTCAACGGGTTCACAGATCAGCACAAATGATCACTTTGATCAGTCAAGGCCTATGGTAGCTCCTCCTCGCGGCGGCAGAATGCCCTACACGTGCCGGTAATCGCGCTGGAAGGGCGTGATAGGGTATCTGCACAAAAGACAGAATTCACTTCAGTACGTGACCATCCCGCTGTCGCTGCTGCAACGCTTCCAAAAACTTTCAACCAGCAGCTTCCTGTAGTTGTGTCTGCGTATGGCGTCTGATCGTTTGGAATTACTGTTGACTTCGTCAGCGGTTGCATACGGTATGGAAGTCAATCTTCGTCCAAGGAGAAGTTCGGCTGGCGTCAAAGTGCAAGGTTCTCCTGCATCTGTCTCGATGAAAGTCAGAGGCCCAGAGTTTACGACTGCTTCTACCTCCGCCAGCACTGTCGATATTTCTTCGTAGTTCAGACGAGCTTTGCCGATATTTTTTCGCAGCGGAAGCTTCACTGATCGTACAAGGCGCTCCCACCATCCACCCCACCAAGGAGCATTTGGTGCTATAAACTTCCACGTAATGCCGTTGGTGCTGAGGTGACCAGCGACGTCCTCTTCAGAGAACATTCGGTTTAGCCGCTTTATGTCTGCCGATGTCTTGTGAAAGCTTCGTGCGTTGTCAGAATAGATCACCCTAGGTAATCCTCTCCGAGCTGCAAATCGTCGTAGGCACAGCAGGAAAGCCTCGGATGTCATTTCCGAGACAAGCTCGAGATGCACGGCTCTAGATACGGCGCACGTAAAAAGTGCAACGTAGCACTTCGTGTCCCCTTTCTCCGTGCGTGCATACAGAGGGCCCGCGAAGTCGACTCCTACAACTTCGAACGGGTTCGTTGGTGTCACTCGATGACTTGTTAACGGAGCAGTCTCAGTAGTTCCTGGGCCCGCACTGAAACGCTTGCATATATTGCAGCCATGCAGCACTCTTTTTACCAAAGAGCAAGCTCGACAAATCCAGTAGCGTTCCCGAAGCTGCGTAAGTGTATCTCTAACTCCTCCATGTAAGACTTGAAGATGGGCTCTGTTTGCCAAAAGTGTCGAAAAGTGGTGACTTGACGGCATTATGATTGGGTGCTTGACATCTTGTGTGGAATGCATGAGGGATAAACGGCCTCCAACCCGAACTGTTCCGTATTTGTCTATGTAAGGGCGTAGTTCAGCGATTCGAGATGTAGACTCGACTGGTTGGCCGTTGATCAAAGTGGTGAGTTCTTCAAGAAAGCCTTGCTCTTGTGTACATCTTATCCAATACTGTTCAGCGTTCAGGATTTCTGGTGCCACGAGATGTCCTGTATGATTACTTCTTTTTCTGCATCGGTCAGTAAATCTGAAAATTCACGCAGTGACTCTGAGTAGCTGGTGAAGCCTGCTGTACCGTTGAATATCAATTATCGGAACTGAGAAGCGTGTCATTAGTGCGACGTGGACTGTTGTAACTTCACCTTGGGTGGCTTCCGCTATGTCTAGTTCACAGAACTGTAGGGGCCATTCAGACATCGGTTTAGTTAGCCACTCGAGACCATGCCACCATTTTGAGCTGCACAGCAGTCTTTCAAGCGTCGCGCCACGTGTGAGTAGGTCAGCCGGGTTGTCTGTTCCAGGACAGTATCTCCACTTTGATGGATCTGTAGTGCACCTAATTTCATTGACTCTGTTGGCTATGAACTATTTCTACTTTTTGGCGTCACCTTTTATCCATTACAACACAATGGCGGAATCTGTCCACATCGTGTAGTCAACTTGAACATTCCTCAAAGCCCTTTTCACGTATGCCAACATTCTTGAGCCGATTAAGGCAGCCAGCAGCTCCAATCGCGGCAGCGTTGTCTCCTTAATGGGTGCTACACGGGACTTCGCAATCAACAGTATCGGCTTCTCAGGACTTGATACGACGTATATCGCTGTTCCGCATGCCACTGGACTGGCATCGCAGAAAACATGTACTTGAAGCACATTGGTCTTCTTTGCTCCACCGCCCAGATAGCGAGGAACGACGACGTCTTGCAGTTGCGGCAGCTGGATGACCGAATCATTCCATTCTTTTTGCAGGTCATTGGGTAGGACTTCATCCCAGCCAATTCCTCGTATCCACAGTCTCTGAAACAATATTCGTATGGCAATAGTATATGGTCCTACAAATCCCAACGGGTCAAATACTCTTGATGCTGACTGCAAGACAAATCGTTTTGTACCCGTCTGTGCTGTCAAAAACCGGAGTAGATTTTCAACCGAAAAGTTCAATTCATCCTTTGCAGGATTCAAAACCAAACCCAGGACCTTGACCGAAGTCTCGTGAAGAACGACCATCTCATTACTAGTAGATTCCACTTGATTTTCAAGCGTGCGCATCAAATTTTCTGAATTTGTTGTCCATTTTCGCAATGTCATGCCGGCCGATTTCATTATTGTGCGCGCTTCTCGGCATAGTTTAGCGGCTTCCTCTTCTGTGTCGGCACCAGTGACTAAGTCATCCACGTTAAACGACTCGGCAAGAGTTTGCGCAGTTTGTGCCATGACAGCCGGTGCTCTTTTCACGTGGTAGAGAATAGTAGCTGTGAGCAAAAATGGGCTACATGTGGCTCCAAAGGGCACTCGTGTCATCCTCCACTCTTGCAGCTTGCCCTTGCATAAATCTCCTTCTGCAAACCAGAGAAAGCGGAAAGCATCTCTGTCGTCCTCCCGAATCGCAATTTGAAGGAATGCCTTTTCTATGTCCGCGATAACTGCCACCGGGTGCGTTCTGAAACGTAGCAGAATTTGCACGAGGTCTTGGTATAAGTTGTCTCCCTTTTGAAGGCAGTCATTAAGGGACTTGCATCCTTTGGCATGTGACGAAGCGTCAAACACCACTCTCATTTTCGTCGTCAGTGCTTGTTCACGCATGACTTCCTTGTGCGGCATGTAATATAATTTTGTCACCTCTGCAGGTACGTCACTGACTACTTCGGCGTGTCCTGCCCTCCAGTACTCCCTTATGGTACGGTCATACGTTTCGAGCAGTTCTTTTCTGCAGTTGAGACGGTTGACAAGCTTGTCCAGTCGAGTAACGGCTACTTGCCTGTTGCTTGCAAACTCGAAATTGTCCTTCCAAGGGAGGGTCACTTCATATCTTCCGTTTTTGAAGTTAATCGTTTGCTCAAAATGCCTCATGGTGTCGCTCATTTCAGGTGGCTTGTTTATTGCGTCCGTAATTTCTATGTTTTCAAGTTCCCAAAAGGAGCGCAATATTTTGTCGGAATCGGTAGCTTGGGCTTTTAGCACGCACACCATCATTTGTGAAGTAGTTGGGCGGGACACCAAGTGCGATGTGCTTCCCTGGAAGGTCCATCCAAGCTTGGAGTTCAGTGCGATCAATGATTCGTTGCCTTCGCACCGTGAAACTTCGCCGGTCAATACTTTCCACATCTGATCGGACCCAATAAGTACGCTGATGCCACTCTTAGTTATGATAGATGGATGTTGGAGCTCATCAACAACATCATTTCCCAGCTTCTTGAAAGACGCAACGAAGGCTACGTCCATTGCAGTCTCTGCGATGTCTTGGCAGATGCTTGGGATCTCTATTGCAGTTAAGACTATTTCCGCGTCGGAAAACTGGCTTCGCAGTCGTAGTTTTACTATGCGACGCCTCTTAGCCTCTTGGTCCGATGTATTTGCGAAAGTATTGAAGGCTATTCGAGTTGCTCCCACGCTTTTCAGCTTGAGGTGCTTCGACAGATCTTCAGTTACGAAAGTCCTCTGACTGCCACCATCGAAAACGCCTCGTATGTAGCGGCAGGTGTCATCATTCATGGCCCATGCTCTGAAAGTCTTAAGAAAAACGGAAGTGGTAGAGTCTTCCGTGACGGGTCTTCTTCCAAGTGACGCACAGACTGTCGAAGTTTTTTCGTAGTTCTTGTTAACGTAGTCTGACTTTCGCGAACACCTATCGGGATTGCACATGCTTGTAGCGTGTCGAGCTTGGCATTTGGAGCAGGAAATCCTCTTTTTGCAGTCCCGTGCCCGATGTCCTTCGGTGGTGCAGCGGAAACACCTTTTGTCGTTGGAAAGCAGTTCCTTCTTCTGCGTCAGTGACAAGTCAGCTGTGCAGGCTTCCGATCTGTGATGGCTGGACGAGCAGAATACGCAGTTGTCCTTTTTTTCTCGTACCGAGTTGCTGTGAAGCACAGATGACGTCGGTTTCCCACGCCGAGAGCACGTCGACTGACTGGCCACGGGGAGTGTTCCAGGTTCTCGTCCTTTGGCATCCTTAAAATCACTCTTCTCCAGGCTTTCCAGCTCGATGCACAGGAAGTTCAGCACACGGTCTAGTGTCAGGGGTGTAGCTTCAGCTCTCGAGTCATATGCCAACTGGACGGCACATGATCGATGATACTGCACGACTATATCCCGTGGAAGAGCACGCAGTAGGATGTCGCAGAGCATTGACGAAAATGACGACTTGTGCACACCCAAAGTCTGTAAGCCTCGGATATTCACGAGAACTTGGTCGTACAAGCTGCGTAGCGCTTTGGTGTCAGTCGATGCACGGAAAGGGCTTAACATCCGTAGCTTGGCAAAATATTCTTGCTCCAGGCGCGTCTTGTCCCCAAATCGCTTCTGTAGCATTTTGATGGCGTCACTGTAGCAACTTTCTGTCGTCGGAAGGCCCGAAATTACTGATGCAGCGTCTCCTTTAAGATACAGTCGCAGGTAATGGAACTTCTCTGTGGCAGTGATGCGATTGTTACTATGAACAATTTGGTAAAATTGTTCCCAAAATTCGGTCCACTTACATATATCTCCAAAAAAAGGAGCTATTGTCAGTCTAGGCAATTTAACTCCAGTTCCGTCTGATGGTGCTACGACTGTCTGGGCAACTGTTTCTTGAGTTCCGGTCGATGTCCTTAGCATGCGATCTTTCTTGCTGAGAATCTCAGCGAGAATGCGCGTAGCAACGTCCTCGTATTGTAAGACAGCGTTATAGTCGACCTCGAACTCCTCGTCAGGTATATTCGGCTCAATCTCGTTGTTCAGGTTTTTAAGCTCTTCGTTATTAGCCTTCAGCCTCTAATATATGGAGTTGAGCTTCTCATAGGAGGCAGAGTCGTTAGCGAGGAGCTCACTTGCCTCGTTTATAATCCTCGTGTTCTGTGCTCGCCTCGACGTCCGCTTCGACTTCAGTCGCTCCATGCCACTGCAGTTGACTGGTAGCCGTCCGTAGAGTCCTGGTTTTCAATCCCGGTTCTTCGGCACCAATGTTTAGACGATGGCGTTCCAGACACTGCGATCAGACTCAACTCCGTCTTTAAGGTATAAGGCAAGAATACTTGTTTATTTAACTGCGTTCGGAAGCGCTCTGCTGTCACCTGAGCGTCCCCGCGTCTCTCGCTCGCACTCTTCTTCTTCTTCGTTTCCTTGTCCCAGCCCAGAACGGGAAAAATAATCAACAACGTAATTTTAATACCTGGTATGATATTAGCAAACTGCAGGAACGCGGAAAGTAAATTTGCAATTTAAATAAACAAATATTTTACATTTATTTATTCAAATATGAAGACAAAGGGAAGGTTGTGAGTTAAAGTGTTCCGAGAAAGTTTACAATTTAGATCACATTTTAAAGTTATTTGCTGACGTATAGGTTGCAAATAATTCCGAGTTGCCTATTTTACAGAGGAACATTCAAGGCACTTTCATGAACAAAATTATAACTCTAATTTCAGAAGTACTCAGAAATAAAGAAGAAACAAAGTGGAAGGCAATTTATCATTACATTGGAGTCGTCACAAGCTATATAATGTGGGATTCCCTGAAAATCTTGCTTCAGTTGTCACTGAAGTCTAGTATTCTTTATTCGGTCTACTAATTTTATGTTCTTTGCATTCGGTCACGTTTGTTTTGGTTGGCTTAGGTCATTACTTTTGTTTCATCACATGTTTAGGGTTCGCCAGAGACAAAAACGACTAGATAGACAGAGCACAAGAAAAGGGAAGGGCGCCGTTGTTTCTTGGTGACCCTTTTTCGCGCAGTTTTTGTAACCACCATGTAGTAGCAACAAGCTCATGCATCCACTTTAGCTTCCTTTAAGCTTCGTGTTTGCCTTCGTTAAAAAGCTCGGACACCACGCTCTACTACAAAATGCATGCAGAAAACATTGAAAAGCGCATTGCTTTAAAAGCAATCCCTTCCTGATCGCCATTGAAGCTGCGGTTTTACACTTACGATGCCCATTAAACTCCAGGTCCTCGATAACACAGTCTTTGTAGTCAGTGAAGTAGAACATGCCACCTTTTGGAGTAGAATCTGAAAGAAACAGACACATTTCTGGCAATTGCTTCTTGCTGATACTGATACTCGCAAATTGACAAACAGAGCCAAATAACAGTAATTACATTGACTTTTTTTCTGTTTACACGAAAATTTAGGAACTCTATAGCCTGGATTATGAGGTATAATAGGGCGCTGGGTCTCTGTGAAATTTCCCGAAAAGCCTTTTTCTGTTATTCGTGGCATCGATAATGATGATATGCCACAAAATATATGTTGCAACGCATAATTACCCATCTGCAAGTGCGGCTGGGTAGACACTCAGTAAAGCGCCATCAGCCATGAAATACAAGAAAGTTATGCAACTTTATTCCAGGGCAAATGATAATCCATTTCAGGAGAAAAAACTTTTAGTGTGTTCTTTTTTACATTTGTCAGTAAATACTTCTAGTGAAACTGTATTCAAATATCTCCATATTGTGAAATCAGTCATCTATAGTTTTGTATAGCGATAATGAACCCACAGACTCGAATTACATGTCAGCAACTATACGCAATATCGTTTTGACAAGCCTGACAGAACGCGGCGCGTAGCCAGGCTCGTCGCACTAGCCACGGTGGTTTAGTGGCTGAGGCGCTCGACTCGCAGGTCGCGGGGCGGCTTTCCTGCCGTGGCGGCCACATTTTCGACGGAGACTAATATTCTTGAGGCCCGTGTACTTAGATTTCGGTGCACGTTAAAGAACACAAGGCGGTCGAAATTTCTGGAGTCCTTCACTACGGATTCTCTCATAGCTATAAGATGGATTTCGAACGTTAAAGCCGAGAAAATATTAAAAAGGCTCTGTTTGCTAAAGTATTCAAATGTGTTTGCTAAAGTATTCATTTATTGAGACACGCAGGGTGATGAAGATGAATCAGCGTAACTTGTTCACTCGGAATAGTGTACAAATCTGGACATATCAATACAAGGCGTTTGATTTAACGAGCGGTGCATGCCAATATTTTACAGTTTGTGCGTGCAACTATTAATAGACATGGTCGCCGATTGGGGCAAAAGGCAGTGGCGATAATGTACTACCACTTCACCTGAGTGAACAGGAATAGTACGACACAATTGTGGATAATTACCGGCAAGAAGGGCTGTAGCAACTGCTGTCACTTGCAAGTATGAACGAATATTAGAGAAAAATACCAATATCCAAGATGTCATGTTATGGTTGAGCAAAAACGCAAGCTGAAGCATTTAGGATTGATAAATTTTTGTACAGGGGGATTACCTCCGAAATGCTTACAGGTATTTGTTACTATAAGCAAATTCAGTTATGAGTGAACGCTGACCCTTTCTCTTTCTTGTCTGTCCTGTCTTCCTCTTTAGAATTAAAATAGCACTCGTTGCAACATCCATGGCAGCCACAAGTGTTTTCCCCAAGCATGCGCGGCAACTAACGAAGAAGTCAGAAAAAGCACATGAAAAATATACAGTTCTAAGAATAGATTGATATGATGGAATAATGTGGTTGTAATAAGTTTAAGTATACCAAGCACTAATGTTTAACATATGCATTTTTGATGTGTCCAGTTTTATTACTAGTGCTATCACTACCTTGGGCCAGTCGTCATGGTAGCCATGCATCCTTTTCCACCTTCCGGTCAAAGCCTTCCTTGTTTTGGAACATACTCTATTTCATTGCGCTAGTAATCTCATGGGCTCTGTCAGCTACGTCCCCATCCGTGGCCCGTATTAAGTCCACATCGATAACGACCCCCAGACATCGTGCACTCTGTGGGCTTGTGGACGCGCGCGACAGCTGCAGAAGAACGTAGTTCAAGCTAAGAAATGAGCGGGCCAACTCCATTGCGCGAAGGGCGCATTCGATGACACCAGCCCGCGCAGTAAGTGCTGCGCAACTGCATGCTTGCGAGCGCCGTCGAAGACTGCAGTTCAAGTAAGGACGAAAAACGTGCCAGTTGTCTGGAATGCGCGAAAAACACACCGAGCTGTGCTGGGGAGAGGGCTGCGTTCCGGAGGCAATAAACACTTGATTTGGCGGGCCGGACATGATCACACGCCATTGTGCATGCTCATATCTTCAGGAAAAATCAGCTCACGGCTCATACCCTTGCACGAGCTGTGTTTTCATCGCAAAGTTTGCGTGAAAGCCGTAGAGTGAAAAAACTCCCAAGCATTTCCTCGAGGGTGAACATGGTTAAGTGCGAATGCACGGGGTGATGCTATGAGGGGTATTTATTAATTCGCACTATTATATTTATTGATCACACTATAGTGCCTTTATGGTGTAATGGTTCCTGGGAATCGCAATTTGATCACACGGGGGAGTGTACGTTAACTCACTGGCGAATGCCAACGAATTTTAACTTTACTCCCCCTCATAGCATCACCCCATGCATTCGCACTTAACCATGTTCACCCTCGGGTAAATGCTTGGGAGATTTTTACTGATGATGATGGTTAAAGTGTAATAATGAATTTAGGTGTTGTTTGTCATGAAGCATTTGTACACAGATACATTATATACGAAGTATTATTTATTTACACTTCACGATTTTCGTACGATGCATTAAATGCACACATCGCAAGCGCGTCACACGCACACGCACAAACTACAATACAGATTAGCACCTATTCGTGTTATCGTTGTAGCTCACCGTTAGTACCAGCGCTTTGTGATCTGAGAAATGTACGGTGAGCGGATCCGGCAAGACAGAGCGGACCGTACAGTTCCTACTGAACGCCAAGTCTATGAAGCCACCGTTGATCGTGGTCGGAAACTCGAGAGACAGACACGTCATCGCGCGGCACGTTCACTGGCTCGAACGGCTTCGGGAACGTCCACTCGCCGTTGACGATTGCGAGCGGCGTCTTGACGCCGGCCTTCATCGCCCTTCTCCGCCTGACGCTTGCGTTGTCGTTCCGCTTCTTGGGCCGCGTTCGCGGCTTGCTGCTGACGCCTCATCTCGGCCTCGCGAGCGCGCAGTTCACCATCCGCTGTACGCTTCGCCCGCTTGTCCTCGGCCTCGCGAGCGCGAAGTTTGGCATCCTCTGCACGCTTCGCCCGCTTCGCCCGCTTTTCCTCGGCCTCACGAGCGCGCAGTTCGGCATCCTCTGCACGCTTCGCCCGCTTGCACTCGGCCTCGCGAGCACGCAGTTCGGCATTCGCTGCACGCTTCGCCCGCTTACGTTCGGTCTCACGAGCCCTTCGCAGCGCCGCCTTGTCTTCCAACGTCGGCGAAACCACCGCGGTACCGTCACCTCCAACGACGGGTGTAGTGCTGGCATTCGGTTGTACTGCATTCGTTGTTGATGGTAGCGTTGCCTCCGGGACATCTATCGCACGACCCGCTCTCGACGGGAGACTGAGAGAAAAGGTGGGCGCGCGAGAGAGAGGGGTGCGTGCGCAGCTGCAGCGAGCGAGGAGAGCGGAGGAGCGAGCGAAGGGGGAGGGGGACGCGCGCAGTGGCGTTAAAGATATAAGGCGCGTCACTGACACCGATATCAGCGTCGCGTCCGTGGCTTATTCGGCAGAGCGTCACGCTGCGGCCCGCCAAGTCCTCTTTCTTTTAAAGATAGAGAGAAGACTGTGGACGCCGCCGACGGCGGTGGATGGTTTGGGGTCGCTTATAAAGTGTATTCACACTTAAAAAATATCATTTTGCTCGCTTATCACCGCAGCGCTTTCTTACGCAGTGTTTGATCAAGTTACGCTACATTGTCTGCTAAAGCTGCAAGCTTTACTTCGTACATCATTATATTGTAAATTCCATTAAATCCACTGCTTAAGTCTTGCAGCGAAACTGAGACGCTTCTGTTTACGCACAAACACGCATCATAGTGCTTTTTGCAGCATGTTGTAGCCCACCCCTGCCACCCTACTTCAGCATTCTGATAGAGAATAACCGTGGTGATGGAATGTCTCTTTATGCTTATTTGACCATGTGTATTATCTTGTCTGTGCTTGTTTATTTATCTGTAAGTGAGCTACTACTCTATTTCATGCATCCAGTTAGGGCAAAACCTGCCTTTGTGTGGACTGAAACGTCTAGTTCTCACTATCAATGCTTGACATTTTCGTTGAAACTGTGACATTTTTTTTTCTAATTAAAAGAACTTTATATGAGGTATGTATTACTATAATTGAAATTTTCTCTAATACTCACCGTTATCCAACGTGTAGGAAAATTCGGGAGAATTTTCTTCGGCTTTCACATGAAATGAAATTTCTTCGCTGTAAACAAATGGAACAGTACAAATTATACTTGCTTATTTCGTGTTCGTATTTCGTGCCATTCTTGTGGTGCTAACTCTTGTAAACATCTCAGGAAAGGGCTAAGTGGAACTCCTTTTGCTAAATGATAGCCTAAAATTAATCAGTACATAGGAGTAATTCTTAAAAAGTCTTATTATACTGTGGTGGCTCCACATTCCTTTAGGTGTATCAAACAGCTGCATGCGTGCATACTGCGAGAGCTCACACCGATTTTGCATTATGTTGTGATGAAATCAGCACCAAGTATTTGTATTTGGTTATCGTGCTATAAACAGATATATATGGTGGGCAAGTAACACGGTGGCAACTGCGTCAAGAAGACTGCACAGGAGATGTATGGTCGCATAATATATTGGTGTTTAATTAAGCGGAAAACCATGCTCCTACAGCAGACAAGAAAAAATGGAAACAGAGAGGTGGTTTTGAGGGCAAAACAAAGTGCCTTCTATCGCATGAAAAGGCAGTGCGTCAAAGTCATTTCATTATGTTAGTCCACACATATGGAAAAACGTTCAGGAATGAAGGGCGGAGCAGCAGTTTTACTGGGCCCCTTGCTTAACCTGGGGTGCTGTGCAGGATGGCCTGAGCTTGACGGAAGTCGGGATCTTTCTGGCCTCTTGTAAAAATCCCTGTCGAACCAGCCAACAGTAAGGAAGGTGAAGTCCACCACTCAGTGTGTGCTCCATTCCAGTGTTTACGACAGAACATGGTGTCACATCAAGGGCAGTCTGCAAAGTTGGGCGGTGTTTTCAAACCAGAGGCTTAATCTTTCATTTGCTTGTCATTCCACTGAGTGCACCTATGCAATAAAAGTGTGAGAAATGTTTTACTGGTAATGTTTTTATAAGCACGGGCTTTTAAACTCATATGCAGACTGTTAACGTCGGCTCTGATAATTGTTTTAAAAGAATAGCACGTGTTGGCTCCCTACATTAGTTCTGGCCGAGCGCCTAAAAACATCGCGACCTTAGCTACACCCGTGGTCGGCCTGTACATTCTAGCGCTCTGCTCGGCCGGTGCGCGCCTCTTCGTCGTCTTCAGCGTCTGCTAGCTCCCTGAACACGTGTGGACAGCCCAGCTACTTCACGGGGTGGTATGCTAGGTTAGCTAGGTCAGGACATGCTATGACTAGGCTAATGTAAATGAACGACACAGAAGCAGCACCGTTGCTGGGAGCCGGCTGTTTTGCTCCTCTTTATTCTCTTCTTCCCGGCTTCTCTAGCCTCCTATCTATGACCTCATTGTTCACCACACTAATAAGTCATTTTCATAGTAATATCAAGGCAATTCAGCATCATCTTATTTGTCGTGGGGTCTTGACGTGGCCGAAGACAGGAGAGTGTGTGTTGAGATCAAACTGTTTATTTGGGCGAACCTGTGCCCCGTGAACGGAAAGTCAGATTCCAGTCGCAGTCATTCACTGATAGCGGCGAACGGAGCATCGGCCGTCGATTGACTTACAAGCCGAAAAGTGTAACGGCATTTATACACTCGCCATCGAACATGCGAGTGTTATCGCTAGCGGGACGTATGCACATTCCAGAATAATCTGAAATGCTCATGAAGTGGGCGCAATCTCAACAAAATAATCTACTGCACTTTTGAAGCTTTTTGAACACTGTAGGCGCATAACTAAATGCAGGAACGGCGCAACCTAGAAGTAGTTACTTCGTAACTACAGAAGCGAAAAAAACAAGGACAGAAAAGAGCGTTCTTTTCTGTTCTTGTTTTTTTTCGCTTCCGTAGTTACGAAGTACCTACTTCTAGGTTGCGCTGTTCCTGCATTTAGTTATGTCCTACCAACTTGCCCAAGCTTCCACGCTGTAGGCGCAGTTTCGGCTGAGACTCGCGCACAGCGTAACTAGGTGATAAGAAAACTTGACGAAGGAACGTGGCATTGCCCCCACTCCCTCTGACAAAGGCATCGTCTCGATGCTTCAACAGAAGATCAAAGTGCAATAATATTGTAAAAAATACAAATATATTGCAATAATAACAACAACAAAATACACTCAGTTCACTAACGTTCATGAAACGGCTTGAGGCGCGTGACATGGACGATCTCCGGGCGCGATCAGCACCGTTGAGTAATGCAGTCGAATACAAGCAGTCGGGTAGTAATACAGTGGGGTACAACCTCGTAGTCGACTGGGCCGAGACGTCGTACTACCCTGTATGGTGCGAAGTGCCGTCGCAAAAGTTTTTTACTGAGCCACGTCGGCGTATCGGCGTCCATACCCCCTTGCCTCGCCGCGGTGGTCTAGTGGCTAAGCTACTCGGCTAGTGACCCGCAGTTCGCGGGATCAAATCCCGGCTGCGGCGGCTGCATTTCCGATGGAGGCGGAAATGTTGTATGCCCGTGTGCTCAGATTTGGGTGCACGTTAAAGAATCCCAGGTAGTCGAAATTTCCGGAGCCCTCCACTACGGCGTCTCTCATAATCATATGGTGGTTTTGGGACGTTGAACCCCACATATATATCAATCATCAATCGGCGTCCATACCAAAACACGTTGCCCAGGCAGGTATTTTATAAAGCGTCGCCGAAGATTGCAACAGTGGCGGTCGGTCGTCGGCTGATTCGGGATGCGCAGGCGGGCGAGTTGATGAGCTTCTTCAGCGCGCTGAAGATAGAGGCTGACGTCGAGGTTTTCTTCGTCAGCGACGTTGGGCAGCATTGCGTCGAGCATCGTTGCCGAGTTTCTTCCGTAGACCAACGTGTACGGGTGCATCTACGTCGTCTCCTGTACGGCCGTGTTGCATGCGAAGGTCACGTACGTAAGGATGGCGTCCCACGTCTTGTGTTCGACGTCGACGTACATGGTCACCCTGCCGGCGATTGCCTTGTGTAGCCGCTCGGCGAGACCATTTGTCTGTGAGTGGTTGGTGGTGGTGCGGCGATGCCTTGTCTGGCTATGTCTCAAGATCGCTTGAGTCAAATCAGCAGTAAAGGCCGTACCTCTATCGGTGATAACAACCTCTGAGGCGCCATGACCAAGGACGATGTTCTCAATGAAGAACTTGGCTGCCTCTTCGGCGCGGCCTTTAGGTAGGGCCTTTGTTTCGGCGTAGCGGGTGAGGTAGTCAGTAGCTACTAAGATGCACTACGATAGAGCCATAGTCATCAGGAGGGATCTTGTCAATGGCGGCTAAGGACGAAACAGATGTGGAAAGACTATCCAAGCATTCATTGGTGAAGTTATTAGTGGAAACAGTAGATGCCTCCGTAGGAAGTGGGCAGCAAGAAAGCACATCTGCGTCCTTGTGATTTTTACCACACAATAGTGAATTCGTATTCTCGAAAACGTACAATTCATCGACCAAGGCGTGCTAATAAATTCTTGGGTGTGAAAAGCCAATATAAAGCTTGATGGTCTGTAACTACGGTAAAATCACGTTCAAGTAGATTAGGTAGGAACTTTTGCACTGACCACAAGGCAGCTAAACACTCCTATTCAGTAATGGTGCCATCTTCTCGGTATTGGTCAGTACACGGCTAGTGGCTCCGTGACCACTAGCATCAGTATGCAGGAGTGTGGGTGCTGTTTCATCTAAATGGCGAAGTACTAGTTCAAATGTCAGACGTTTTTCAGGCGACTAAACGCTTCTTTGCGGGCAGGAGACCACTGAAAGCAAACTCCTGAACCGAGTAATTTGTGCAAAGGTGCCGCTATCGAGGCAAAGTCTCGTATAATTGGGCGGAAGTATGAAGCCAGGCCAAGAAAATTACGTAAGTCTTTGGTGCTTTCGGGATGAGAAAAGTGAAGAGCGGCCGATATTTTATTCTGATCAGGACGAATGTCATCTTTACTCACAATGTGGCCTAAGACATTAATTGTCTTGCTGGCAAAATGAAAATTTTCTGTGTTCAGCTGAAGGACAGCGGTACTAAGGCACAAGAAGGCTTCGTCTAAACGGTGTAAGTGTTGAGGTAAGGTTGACAAGAAAACAGTGATGTCGTCCAAGTAGCGCGGGCAAGTTTTCCACTTCATACCACACAGAACAGTGTAATCATGCGCTGATACATTGCGGGTGCGTTTCAGAGGCCGAAGGACATTACATTGAACTCGTAAAGTTCGTGTGGTATTGAAAACACCGTTTTTTCTTTATCATTCTCATGGATCGGTGTCTTCAAGTATCCCGAATGTATAGATCCAAACTCAAGAAGTAGTGAGCTTCCTGTAGCGTACCAAAAACGTCATCTATACGTGACATATGGTATACATCCTCGCACGTAATCTTGTTTAGCTCTCGGTAATCTACGCAGAAGCGCACAGAACCGTCCTTTTTTCGAACTGAGACAACAGGCGATGATCAAGGGCTATCAGAGGGGTGCATTATGTTCCGTCTATACATGTCGTCAACGTTTTCTTCAATAATCTTCCACTCAGCTACAGCTACGCGAAATGGTTGACCACGAACGATGGACGTACCGTCAGTCTCGGTTCAATGCGTGGTGACGCACATCTGTCCCAATACGGGAGAATGGACGTCAAACGAGGTTTTGTGCTAGTGAGCATGACAAGCAGCTGTTGGGTCTGCGAAGAGGTCAGGTCGGAGGTGATAGTAGTTTTGAGGGTTGATATGGATGGGGAACATTCAAGAGGAGGATCTTCAGGGTAAGCGTCCTGAAAAGTTATCACAGATAATGTCTCAGGTGTAGCAATGCAAGCGATCGCTAAGCCCTTCGGAACCAGTATTTTTGCAGGCATTGGCTTTGTCGCGCAAACGAATGCGAAGCCATCGTCGAAACGGACCAGGCCTGATGCGAAAGCTATCCCTCTGGTGACTCAGCGTACGGAGGGTTGAACGAGCACATCGCCGCAGTCAATGACATCAAACAGAAGTTTGGCAATTCGCTGACTGTGCGGAGGTAACTAAGTGTCTTCTGCAGCATAAAAACGAAGTGTTGCGTCATCTGCGTGAAGCGATGAGGCAGTATTGTTCATGGAAAGAACGCGTTACTGGCAGCAGATGGACGCGGAAGCCGTTGAAAGAAGGTCCTATCCTAATATTAGCTGTTGAGTACACCATCTTATCACTAAAAATTGTTCATTTATTTGTGGGGTTTAACGTTTCAAAACCACCATATGATTATGAGAGACGCCGTAGTGAAGGGCTCAGGAAATTTCGACCACCTGGAGTTTTTTAACGTGCACCCAAATCTGAGAACACGGGCCTACAACATTTCCGCCTCCATCGGAAATGCAGCCGCCGCAGCCGGGATTCAATCCCGCGACCGGCGGGTCAGCAGCCAAATACCTTAGCCAGTGGATCACTGCGGCAGGGCATAACGAATTGAAATTTGTACATAATGCAAAAGTCCACCAATGTAGACACGTTCAGTCCACATAGTGAAAGGTCAGATGGCGTCTCCTTGAGCAGCGAGTAGCGTAGGTCCATCGTAGGGCGTAGTACCTTTGCAGAGACGGGCACACAAATCTGTGTGTATGACTGACAAACTAGCACCACTGTCTATACCTTCCACTTAAACAGATATCTTATTATGAGGATGTTCTGGACGGATTTTTCTAACTTCGCTAAATGCAGCTTCTCCCCCGGAAGCTGCGTAATTTAGTTTTCCTGGCGATGGTCGGTGAACTGAGAGGCTAGTCGAAGTGCCGACGTAAAGGAACTAAAGGGGACGGCGAGCGACGCCTGGCACTACGATAGCGAAGAGCCATTTCAGGAGTTGCGGATGGTGAGGAGGAGCAACCGTGAATCGTAGCGTAAGGACAGTTCTGGAAAGTGGTCGCAGTGGGAAAGTCGTCCCGGTCGTAAGTGTCAGACCCACGACGCTCGTCTCGCTGACGCTTGCGACAGCCACGCGCGATGGGTTCACGATATGCTCAATAGTAGCAGGTAGTCTCGTCCGGCATCATGGTTAATAGTAGGGTTGGGTGTTTGGGCTGGGAACTATAGAAGCTAGGTGTGCTGGCGCCGGTGGTGCATAGTAACGCTAATTCGTACTATGCACCTCGCGGCCATTTGGCTATTGTCTATTGTATAAATTTGGTAATGCGTTGCGTAAATGCATGACAAAGGTAAACGACACGTCCAAACATGATCATCATGGCATGCGTGTTATCGAACACATGACTACATGCTACGCTCATAGCGCGCTCGCGGCCATTTCACTATCTTCACATATACCGAATTTTGTATTACGTGACGAGAATAGACGACGAAGGTAAATGACACGTCCAAACATTACAATCATGACATTCGCGTCGTGTAAAACATGACTACATGCTACGCTCATAGCGCGCTCGCAGCCGTTTTGCTAGGTTCACATGTACCAAATCTAATATAACATGACGTGAATAAATGACAAACACATGTGCGAGGCGCAAATATGATAATCAGGACATGCAAGTGATGTGCGGAATAATTTACACGCCTCTCACTGCTGGTGCTGGTGTTATGTGGCTATAAAAACGTAATTGTATCTTATCTAGAACATTACTAATTGGGTTTACCGTGTACTACATCCGTCCGCCTTGTAACGTTGTGGTGATTTTAAAGTGGCATATCAGCATTTCTCATTCATGCTTCGCTTAACATCGATTTTTACTGCACGTGGAATGTGGCAATTTTTTTTTTTGCCTTGTGATCATGCATATTATTGACGTCATTTTCGTGAGGGAAATATTTCACTAAAGTCTTGATGAAGCGCGGCATAACACACTTTCATAATAAAACATTTCGTTCCAGTGGCACTCCAACCCAAGACTTCTGCATGGCAAGCAGGCCATCGATATGCCTGGAGCCACGCCATCGGTTGGAACTATTTTCGAGAAAGTCCTATGGTAATGTCATTTTGGGTGAGGAATGATTTTTACGCACGTAACATTTCGCTTTGGAAGCGTTGAACCACACCAGGCATCAAAACACGTGAGTCAAGCAATGGTTGGGCGCTTCGATGGTCCACCCATTCCAAAGTGCTTGGACCTATTAATTGATATTAAGGAAAAGGCATCAAAAAAGCGTGCAGCAGCATATGTGTGCGCTTTTTCCTACAGAGGCGTAGAGGGCCCTGCGCAACTGTACTTGCAATGGGCATTTTAGAACAGTTCCGCACAGACCCTAGATACCTTGCAGAACGTCTGAAGGATCTAAGCTATAACGTTCTACCCTTCAGGTTCACTGAAGTACATGAGCACTTACGTACCCTGTAGTTGGAAAAGCAAGGACGTAAGTTGCTGTATGTGCACCACGGTCGATTTCCGTTCTCTTGGCTGACCAGCATTCAAGTATCTCGTCGTGGTCAGAGTCTAGGATAGCCACGGCATACACGAAGCTTTCCATCACCTGCAATATTAGCATGCCATGAAAATACATAAAATGCATCTCCTAAAAAGCATGCATACGTAGTTTCCCGCTTTATTTATTTTTCCTCCCATAGTTCTTTTTATCTCTCAAGGTGAGAAACACGGTATTAATGTGTGCTATGAACTTGTGCACTACGCCCGCCTTCGTACCAGGTGACTTACCTTATCTAAAAAAAGCGTACTCGATTTGTTGTGCAAATATTGCAACCCGGAGATAGCCAAGATCATGCGCAACAAGAAGCAGGTACTCATTATTGATGCTGCAAGATATTGGAATCGAGGCGCCTGCGTAGTCTCCTTGGTGGATGTTCATGGCTTGCTCGTCCACGCAGCTACAGTAGTTACCAGCTTCGCCCATGAAGTAGACGAAATCGCCATAGCGGTAGCCCTTCGAAGCTGCACGGGAGGCTCTGTAATTTACTCGGACTCCACAACAGCTATAAGGAGAGTTTTGGCGACCCTAGTCTCTTCGAAGGCAGCTACGGTTGTTATTAAGCTCTTCAACCACGATAAGGGGGCAGAATCCTCGCACATGACCTGGTTCTCAACTCACATGAACAACATTGCCCGATCTACTCGCTACAACACTAGTGGGCACACCACCTTGCTCCAGAACTCACTCTCCACGTCGGCAATCCACCCCCTCATTGCAATTCAGCCTGCACGAACCTAGACCACAAAGACTCACTCGTGTCCTATCGCGAACTCACCTCTCCTCATAGGCTAGGACATTGAACTTTCCTTCCTCTTCACGCAAAGCCCAACAGCGCACAAGCAATCACTTAGACAGTTGCAGACCGGTACGTCCTTCACACAAATGACACCAAGCAGGATCAATCTTTACTTCCCTTTTGTATGCCCACTCTGTGGCCACGAATATAACGATTTCGACCACATGCTCTGGCTGTGCCCAGCCAACGTAAGCACAGACTTTCCTCACCAGTTCTCGAAGAACTTCGACCTTTGAAGCACAGAGCTCATCGCTCAGCACAAAGTTGTGCAGAGGTCCCGGATCATTGCCGAAGGAATCTATCTAGGCAGAGACTGCTGCGCCGCGCGGCGCACGAGCCACCCCCACACAGAAACGGCTGCTGCGCCGCACGGAAGTGACGTCATGCAGTTTCTGTTTAGGCGTTTTGTTTGAATAGTCGGCAGTGTCTAGCGGTACGTCTAGACATGACGATAGAAGCAGTTAAAATTACGTCCAAACGAAAAAGTGAACAAAAATGTTAGTTAGGTTTAGCGTGACAACAATACAAAACCGGCTTGTTTGTCATCTCAAACTGATCGGCAGATGTGGCGTAATTGGTTAAAGCAACACATCAACTGGTGAGGTCGGTGGTTCAAGTGTCGTTGCAGTTATCGATACTTCCTCTTTTTTTTTGTTCACGCATGTATTGTTTTACCATTTGCGCCTCCTCATCAGCCCGACTTGCTGCTGTTGGTGGTGGTCCCGTCCACAGGCCCTTTAATTATGAATCTTCGATGACTCTTGCAGGATTGACTATTTTTATTATGATAAAGTGTTTTGCGAATTAGTGCTCTTAATCGGCGAGACGCAAAAGAACACAAAAACTCGAATGCAGCTGGCTGCATTGGTTTTTTCGGCACAGGTGTCAGGAATGTTGATTTGCACGGTTTATCAAAGTTTTGATGACAGAAAGGTGCACTGCAACGTAGTCTCGGGCAAATTTTTTTATGTCGTTCAGTGTACCATCACCTGACGAGGTAACCGGCAGGCCGCTTTCTTTAAAGATACTGATGTGTCACCACAATGTTCTAGGCGATCAGCACTTGATAAACAATGCCCAAGGGCAAGTGCCGACGGCGTTAGCCCATCTAACTACAAAACAGCTTGTCTGCCTTGCTCAATAACACGCGCGGCCTGTGACAGCACGGAAGCATTCACGTAGCAACGGATGAGAACGGCCGTACGTGTTCGCACTTGACAAAACAGATGGCAATGCAGTAGCTCTGGCCTTCGTAGATCACAGGCTTCGTAAGAACATTACAATAAAGTTGTTTCCATCCATCGTATGAACACTTTGCCGACGCAATGTGGTTTCATGCATGTGCGTCCGGTCAATCACACGTGAACTGTGCGAAAGCATTTATTTCATCGTGGACCTTGTCCTACGCGACAAGCAAAACTCGGCAGCAAGAACACTTTTACCTTTGACAACACCACGCTTGGCATTGCAGTCTAGAAAATGCAGTACGTCCAACAACTGTAATCCGAACATCATACTGAGAAACTTTGTGGCGCACACACTTAGATGAAGCAGCGGCGCGGTGGACGGCCGCGCTAGCTCCAACCACCAGGTTCAACTAAGCATCCAGCAATCACATGAAGCAGCGACGACACTCCAGTCCTCCTTGGGGGCGGCCTAGGCCATGGCCGCGATTTCATCGGAGTTTTCACCACCTAACACATCACAGGCGGCTTCCATCTCGCAGTGTTTACCTTTCGCAGCCACAGCGCCCATGGCGCCGCCTGTATTTAAAATACTTGTAATATGTATTTAAGTAACAAACCTAGGCTAGTTGACTCGTTAAACACCTGCTTAGTAAAATTTTTGTAGGTTTAACGCATTACACACGAATAATTTACACATTTAACTAGCTTTAAGTAATAATTTTTAAAGTGACGTCACTTCCGTGCGGCGCAATAGCCACTTCTGTTTGGGGTTGGCTGCTGCGCCGCGCGGCGCAGGAGACGCTGCCATCTACCTATGCCGGCCGCGACCTGGGTAGCGTCGTCAGATTGATTGTCGAGGCTTTCGTCACCGCTTTCTTTCTCCTCAGGACCTCAGTAAAGTGCATAATCAATCACTTGCCCACGCTAATATTGTATTTCGACTTAAAAGTTCAGCAGTGCATGACTAAAGCAGGACATAAGTGTATTCTCGCCCCAAATGCAGTGCTGATAAGGATAAAATGACTTGATGTTTGATTTTTTTTATTTTCTTGTGTACGTTTCTCTGATTTTCTACCTGAAACTGACGCTCTAATTGTAAAATACATTGGCAATACAAGTGCGCAAATTTGTGTCTTGAATCGGTTTGATTGATATGGGGAGTTTATCGTTTCATATGGTAGTTTTATCACCATGTTATATGATACGCTGTAGTGAACGGCTCCAGAAATTTCGACCACCTGGGTTTTTTTAACGTGCACCCAAATCTGAGCACACTGGCCTGCATAATTTTCGCCTCCATCGAAAATGCAGCCGCCCCAGCCGGAATTCAATCCCACGACGCGCTAGTCAGCAGCCGAGTACAATAACAGCTAGGCATCCGCGGCGGGGTTCTATGTCTTGCATGGGCACTTAAAAAAAGGCAATATGATGTTTGACAGCTGAAAAATCATTGGGGGCTTTATCTTCTACGTACACTTCTTTACGTTACTGTGTTACCGAATACCTCCGAAAATCTGAGCATGCGTAGGCCTGTGTGGAAAGCGTACTCTACGCCATCTACTCATTATCTTGGCGTCGTCGCTGTAGGTGGGAGTAGAAGTAGTGTCAAAGATGGCTTCTGTTGGAGAAAACGTGAAACGTTTAGCTCAACCTTTACTTGAAGCTCATGATCATTGAGACGAAAATTACGCTCGTCTACAGCTATAGAGCACAGACTAGGCTAACGTTCACCTGCAGGTAAAAAAAAAGTCCAGCTTTGTCACAAAGGCGAAGCAATGAACGTGATAGCAACAAATTGGAAGGTGGCGTGTGGAATGGAAAGCTGATTGAAACGAGTCACGCGTTTCTCACGCGCCGATGACGCTCGAAACGTACTCACAGGTACAGATGCACGCGAATAAGTGTCTCAGTTGTTATTTCACTGTGTCTGAAAAGTGTGCGCTTTTCGCCTACGGAGACTGCAACAACTTCAGTGACCTTTGTGCACCCACCAACTACAATAGAATCGTTCCAGGTAAAGCCCGAGGCAAGCCAAGACGTATGATTCTCCCCCCCCCCTCCCCACCGCCAGATAAGGGCATGTGAGGGAGCTTCGCTTTTCTCCTCTAAGCGGAGCCAAGTACGCGTGGGTGATCAGTGCGCGCGCCGCCGCACGATCTGGCGAGGCGCACTCATTTCGTCATCTTGCTAGTAATGTTTAAAACACGATAATTCCTCCCGCGATGCCCGTCAGCAGCAGTAAGTGCTAGATATCATTAGCTTACCGTTTGAACGTTTAAGGACGTGCTCCTCGGTGGCTCAGTGGTTAATGCCTCACACTCAAGATTGAGGGGAACGTAGTTGAATTGCGCGCACCGCATTCTTTCTGGTTTTTGTTTCTTTCTTCCATTTTCACATATATTGATACCTATACATATACGGTGAGTGTCGCGGACGTCGACGACGGCAGCAAAATCTAGCCGAGGGTGCTCATACAATTTCTATCGCAATAAACTTACCATGGCCCACTAAAAAAGCCATGAGTACCATGCGAAGCAGCACATGGGGGTCGACGACCTAAAGTTCTATTCCGGACGGCCACCATTTTCGATGTTAACGCTTCCTTACACATCATTATTTCTGAGTAGTTTCTGTTGCTCGTCCCGTACTCTTGTTGGAGCATGCCACGCGGGTTTATCTCTACGTCACACGAGAGCACGTGCGTTCATCGTGCAGCTGCAAAATCTCGTTATCCGACACCATCACGTGATTATTAGGAGAGTGTAAGAGGAAGAGCCGACATCGTCTTACCCAGCGCCCTACACACACCGGGGAGCGTTAGCGCATGAGTGCGTCCTCGCAACGCTTGGGACAGCTGTTGCACAAGTGCAGAAGGGTGGTTATGCACACCGGTGAGCGTCGCCATGAGCTTGTTCGCATCTTGTTCGCTTCGTATTTATTGTATCGCGAGTGAAGCAATGAATGAAATAGCAGCAAATTGTAGTAATATACGAGGTAAGATGGCTGCTAACGCTTTTGTATTCGGTATGTCTATCTCTGCAAAACTTTCGTGTAAGCAAGTACAGTCGTCCTGGGAAAGAAGCTTCTTTGTCGCTCCATTTTCATATAGAGAGCGCATTACGTAGAATTGTATATGCACCAGGCACGTAGCCAGACATTTTTTACAGCGAAAGCTGTTGTGAGATCACTTTCCGGGCCACGCGCAGTTGCATGTTGTCCACCGCCACCGCCGGTGTCCGTAACTACATCACGCGAAATTATGAAAAAAAGCCTTGCACCAATGACACAGTGGGGCTGGAGCCCCGGTCCGCTGAGTACCAGCCAATACTCTACCATTGAGTTACGCCGGTGCTTGTAACTTGTCAAACTTGCCTTAGGCAGGCATGACCGCGCACCAATGGCACAGTCGGGCTCGAACCCGTGTCCACAGGGTGCCAGCCCAGTATTCTACCACTGAGCTTCACTGGTGCTTTTTTTCGTTAATGAATGGAATTATCACTAGTAAAGTACACACAACATACTTCATCAGAAGTCAGGCACACACAAGCGTCAAGAATGGGAAGCCACTCCGGAACGGGGTCAAAAGTCTCAACAACACTTCGCACTTGAGCAGCTGCTTCTCGGAAGACACATCTCGTCGACCATGGTGGCTCGGCGTGTCTATTCATCATGCAACTTTTCCATAGTGAATAAAGTCCCAACAACATAAACAGGTCATAAGGAGTATTATCAGTCAGACTCTTTTTGAATGGGAGGAACTTAATACCATGAGCTGTGATTGGAAGTTCTTTTCTTAATGTACTTTTTAGAACATTAGGCTCCACCGGTGCTTGTGAGTTGTTGTCAAACTTGCCTTAGGCAGGCTTGATGTCGAGAAATCAATCGTTTTAATACGACTTATAAAGCGTTTTACAACAGCAAAATAGCTACCAGTCGTCGCACAATGCGAATAGCGTAATGAGTGGGATATCCAATGCTCCAACCCATTACAAAATTTTGTTCTTGTTTCCCTATTAATAGTGGTGCATACCCACTTCAGGCTTAATTCCTCATCGTCATCAGCCACTGCATAGACAATTGGTACAAAATTCCTTGCACGTGTTTAGCGGATACCACGCTTCAAAAAATAATGACAAAAATAGCATAGCGAATACAAGCCTACTACCCAAAAGCTTATTAATAATGCACTAGTGGGTACCAAGCAAGTGTGCTTGCAGTAGTTACCCAATGAGTGTTTTGAAAACGCTCTGGAAGGCCGCTCTTCTAGCATTTCTGTGACTGTGCTGCGCCTACCACGCAGGCCTGGCGTTTTTTGCAAAAAAAAAAAGATGCCCCATTCCACGAGCAGTGGGAATCGATGTTATGTCAAGCATGAATGAGGAACGTATAAGTCACTTTAAAATGAGCACAACGCTACGAGGCGGACAGACGCAGTACGCCGCAAACACAATTAGAAATGCTATGCGCAATCACGTATCTAGATCAATATGAAAATATGCTGTTTAGAGTCACGTAACAATGGCACCACTAACGTTTACAACACCAGCACAAGCAGTGATAGGCGTGTAAATTATGCCGCACATGACTTGCATGTCGTGATTGCCATGTTTACGCCTGGCATTTGTGTTTGTCGTCCACTGAAGTCATGTAATACAACACTTGGTATATGTGAAGCTAGCAAAATGGCCACGAGCGCGCTATGTGCATAACATGTCATCCTGTTTTTCATCACACACATGTCATGATTGTCATGTTTGGATGTTTCGTTTACCTTCGTCATCGATTCCGGTCATGTAATACTAAACATAGTAGATGTAAAGTTAACAAAACGGCCGCGAGCACGCTATCAGAGTAGCATTTGGTCATGTTTTACATAACTCGCATATCACGATTATCATGTTTGATTGATTGATATGTGGGGTTTAACGTCCCAAAACCACCATATGATTATGAGAGACGCCGTAGCGGAGGGCTCCGGAAATTTAGATCACCTGGGGTTCTTTAAAGTGCTCCCAAATCTGAGCACACGGGCCTACAACATTTCCGCCTCCATCGGAAATGCAGCCGCCGCAGCCGGGATTCGAACCCGCGCCCTGCGGGTCAGCAGCCGAGTACCTTAGCCACTAGACCACCGCGGCGGGGCACGATTATCATGTTTGGATATGTTTTACTTTTGTCATCCGTTCACGTCACGTAATACCAAATTTGGTATATGTGAAGATAGCGAAACGGCCGCGAGTCAGTAATGAGCGTGGTATGTAGTCATGTTTTTACATTACACGCATGTCATTATTATCACGTTTTCACCAGTTATATACCTTCGTCATTCATTCAGGTCTAGTAATACCGAATTTCGTATATGTGAAGCTAGCGAAATAACAGCGAGCACACCATGAGCGTGGGGTTTAGTCATGACTTACATGACATGCATATCAAGATTTCTACGTTAGGGCCTGTCATCTACGTTCGCCATGAAGTCACGCATACTTTACCAGTTTTGCAATATGTCATGTAAACAAAATCACCACAAGAGCAGCAAGACCATGATTTGTTAATCATGACAATCATTACATACATTTCATGATTTTCATGCTATGTCAAGTCATTTATGCTCGTCATACAGTAATGTTTTGCCATACTAATTTTGGTATATATAGATGCCATTAGCGAAACGGTCAGGAGAGCTGAAAGTCGTAGGCCAATAGGTAGATAGACAAATACATTCAACCAAAGTCACCGAAGTGTGCTAAGAAATGCTTTGCATTCAGTAAATAAGTGCCGCCATATCCACGAGGTGAATGATGATGAGTGGGCGAAGCTCTGGTGGTAAACCTGGTAAACCATGAATCCTCCGTACATTTCACCGACTCCATTTTATTACAACGCTCCCCCTAGCGTACGTCGCCGCACTAAATCGAACAATTTTCTTCCACCAATGACACGCGCCATATGTGACATCATTCCTATTTTATAACATCTCGCATCTTTCATCACCAACTACACGTACCGCCGTCTAGTTTCTAACATCTTGCATCTTTTATCATCAGCTACAAGTACCGTTATCTAGTGAACACTGCAAGAACTAAACGACAGGTGGCTACATACAGGAGATGGTACCGCCGTCTAGGGAACACTGCAAGAACTAAACGAGAGGTGGCTACATACCGGGGACGCACAGCCCACACCTTATGGAGCTTCGCCCCTAAAAACTTAACGGGTGGGGGACACGTGCCCATTGTGCCATCTCTTGGCTACGCCCCTGATACTAGCCGACAGCCGCTGATGCCTGTCCAGAACCGCCGTCATGAGGTCACTCACGAAGACCGAGGCTGTGGCTACACTCGCAGCACATTGAGTTTACGGTTGTTTTCGTCTTTTTTTACGTATAATACAAACTTTTGGAGGACAGAGAGAAACAACTTTTTTCATGGCTTAGCAACGTCGGTGAATTCAATTTGTTTGTGTAACAGAACTCCTGAAGCACTCGTTGCTCTGACCAACTTACCCAATAGAAACACGGGTCATCTAGGACTATTAGATCAAGACGCTCGCGCGTCCTCTTCTAGGTCATTATGACAGCGCGTGCTGGGCATGCCTGGAGAATAATCCTGTCACTGTCATGTTAGCTTGACTTTGAGTAGTTTCTTTACTGCTTGAAAGTCGATTTTGAAAAACTGTGCTTGCCAGTAGGTACAACTACAAACTTGAACCTTTACTGCTTCTCAATGTCTGCTACCGTTTTCTCACGTATACGGCACACTACATACCCAAACTTGGAGTCCACGCTTTCAATGTTATACGTCACGACTGGTTCTCATAAATCTATGAAGGATCGAGCGAACGAACGAACGAACGAACAGATGGATGGATGGACGGACGGACGGACGGACGGACGGACGGATGGACGGACGGATGGATGGACGGACGGACGGACGGACGGACGGATGGATGGACGGATGGATGGATGGATGGATGGATGGATGGATGGATGGATGGATGGATGGATGGATGGATGGATGGATGGATGGATGGATGGATGGATGGATGGATGGATACACGGGGCAACAAAGGTACATATTGCTAAAGAATGTGTTGCATTTGAAAAGAAATAACATTTTTGGAAAAAAATACAAGGCTAACATCTCTCCCAATAGCAATCTTGGAAGTCTCCGCACGTATTCGGCACTTTGAGCACAAAGCTGCAAACCTTTGGTGGGCATCTCTTTAGAGCGAAAGCAGTGATGAGATCGCAACACGGGACGCATGCGGGGCCATCGTTGTCCGCCGCTGCCGCCGCAGCTAGCACTGTTCGTAACCACTATCACACGAATTAAGAGAAGTACTCAGTAAAGGAAAACCACCAAATACAAATAGGAATTTCAACCCCGATCCCCTGCGCGCCAGTCCAGTATTCTACCCCCGAGCCACGAAGATTTTTTAACAAAAAATACCTGAGCCGCACTGATGCTTAAAACTCATTTGCTAACTATCTTTATGCAGGCTTAATGTCGGGGAAGGCATTCCGCTAATGTGAGTAATAAAGCGTTTTAGAACAGCAAAGGAACCACCAGGTGTCGCTGAATGCGAATCGCGAAGCGAGTAGGTCGTTCACTGCTACAATCCATTGCCAAAGCTACTTGACCCCTATCAGCTGTGGCGCATACCCGCTTCCGAAATAATCCTTCATCGCCGTCAGTTGCAAGATGAAAACTTCCACGAAGTTCCTTGCAAGTGTACAGCGTATACCACGCTTCTCCGAAGAATCATGAACGACAGTTAAGTGAATCCCTGCCTACTACACAAAAATCATAATTATTTATGGCATAGTGAGCACCCAGCAAGTGTGCCTGTAGCAGTTACCCAAAGAGTGTTCAGAAAATGCTCTCATAGTCGCAGCTATAGTTCTCATAGTCATAGTCTCTCATAGTCATAGTCTCATAGTCTACGTGCTGCACTCTCAACGCGAATAGAACGTACCAAGAGTGTCCCTCGAGCGGTCGTATTCTCTCAAAACAGCGTTTTGTGATGTTTCGTGAGATCGGTATCCAAAAGAGTTAGCTGCCAGCCTTATGTCGTATAACCTTACAACCTGTTTGCTATTGCATTCATTGCTTCAACTTTGCGGTGAAGCTCTGACTTTTTACTTTTAGCACGACAATGACGAAACATGGTGCCTGGTCAAATCGACATTATGTCATAACAGTGTCCCAATTATAATAATATTGGTGATTGTTAAACTACACGTACGTGGTGGAAAAGACTTCGTGAGAACAGACTTATAATAAAGGTTTTTGCGCGTCTATAGAAGATCCTTCGACAACTTCAAGAACTGTTGAGCCCTTGGTACGTGGCAGCACCGCATTTCAGTTATTGGTAATTGTCACTTAGACTTCCCGCGCTTTCCACTATAAGAGAGCCCTGACGTTTATTCGTCTAGAGTGATAACTGCGGCACCGAACAAACAATCGCAATGGCAGTGTACCCGTCTCAGCGTGCCAAGACAAAAACTCACCGAAGTTCTGAATAGACTAGATGATCGCCTATTGTTGGAATAAAGGCTTCTGGGTTATTGGCCAAACCCATATTCAGCACAGAAATCTTTGAAAGCTTTCTTACATTTCTTGCAGACAACTGCCTTTAAATACAGGTTTTAGTGTCGTATATTATTTATTTATTTTGCTCTTTCCCAGTATTTTGTCTTCTCTCTCTTTTTGCAGCACCTCTTATTGGTTACCTTTTCTTCCCCTCTTCCCCTTATCCCCTTTTCCAGCACAGGGTAGCCAGGTAGTCTAAAAACTGGCTAACCTCCCTGTCCTTTTAAGCCCCGCCGCGGTGGCCTAGTGGCTAAGGTACTCGACTGCTGACCCGCAGGTCGCAGGATCGAATCCCGGCTGCGGCGGCTGCATTTCCGATGGAGGCGGAAATGTTGTAGGCCCGTGTGCTCAGACTTGGGTGCACGTTAAAGAACCCCAGTTGGTCGAAATTTCAGGAGCCCTCCAAAACAGCGTCTGTCATAATCATATGGTGGTTTTGGGACGTTAAACCCCCCAAATTAATTATCTTTGCTTCTCCCTGACGTTTATCAGTATGAGGCACCGCAATGTTCGGGCTCGACAAATCAGAATCTTTGGGAAGATATTTCTACCGATATTACAACATCCGCTGAGTCATTCCCAACAGATGCTAAGGCAGGTGCATAATGTGTATAATCACGTAATACCACCAGGTTAGCTTTAAAGGCAGAAACCAAGAAGTCACACTTGCTTTATGCACTTGTAATGTCTAACCATGATTTCAGCCACTTGAACCACAAATTTTGCGTCATACAACAGGGTCACACAGATTAAGTCTCACTTCGGTTCACAGATCGCCCCGCCGTGGTGGTCTAGTGGCTAAGGTACTCGGCTGCTGACCCGCAGGGCGCGGGTTTGAATCCCGGCTGCGGCGGCTGCATTTCCGATGGAGGCGGAAATGTTGTAGGCCCGTGTGCTCAGATTTGGGTGCACGTTAAAGAACCCCAGGTGGTCTACATTTCCGGAGCCCTCCACTACGGCGTCTCTCATAATCATATAGTGGTTTTGGGACGTTAAACCCCACATATCAATCAATCGGTTCACAGATCCTATCCTGGTGCAAAAATCTTTTCTGGAGCGCTTGGAGTACCACAAAGATAACGATAAGCGATAACGATAATAATTTGAAGATTACCATTGTACGCAGACGTCTGACTCTATATCATGCACAACTTGGAGAAGAAAGCGAAACTGGACTTACTGTACAATGGCTTGAAAGAGTGTTGCACATTTCAACTCAACAGGAGGAACACGTGCAGAACTACGCACTGCATACGCAGCCGCAATTCCGTAGCTTGATTCTCGTGAAACTTCAGTCTACAGTTAGAAGTATCATTTTTGTGCAATAATAATTTACCTTAAAGCTGTCTGTGACGTTGTGGTGTAATTTTCGTGCACCTCCTGGAGCTCCAAGCTTTCCAAGTGCCACGCTGCAGCAGCACAGGACTAGAAGTGCATGCCCTGAAAGACGTCTCATCTTTGGATCCTGTTTTATGAAAAAATACCAGTACATTATATTGTAGTTGAACTGGTAGAAACCTTAGACAATTATATACGGCAGGCTCATTTTGAACCCGCTAGCCACGGTGCCCGACTACTGAGCCAACAGTCAGGGTATCGAATGCAGGCCATGGTGGTTGCATTTTATTTTATTTATTTATGTTTACTTCTACATACTGCAGCCTTACTTCGGTTATCGCAGGAGTATTATTTTTTTCAACATCAGCACAGAAGCAGAAAGGCAACGCAACATTGCAAGAAAAAGAAAAACTAAAACAAAGAAAAAAACTAGAATAACACTCCTAATAAACAATGCGAGATCTAAAATGTTCGTTCAAAAAATCATCTAAAGGCAATGATCTGGTTGACCAAAGTGCAATATTCTATTTTTCTACAGTGTACGGAAAGAAGCTGAATTTAAATAGGTGAGTACGTGTACGCAATGCAGCGACATTGAGTTTGTGACTAGTCCTAGTGGATTTCAAATTATTGGGGCACAAATATTCGTTCATGTTTTGCATGGATAATAACAAGAATATGCAGCAACTTTAGACATTAGAAGTCGCATCGCTCGTACAAAGTTTGCAGACTCAAAGTATCAAACTGAGAGGGTGATAAATTCCAGGCGTAGCGGCGGAAAATGAAACAAATGGCTTTCTATTGAACCGATTTCAGTGTATATCATGTGCGATGCTTTATGAGGATTCCATACGAGGCAGGTATATTCGAGTATCAGACGGATAAGCGATTTATATGTGAGCAATTTTTTTCACGTGGAAAATTCTTTATTGTACAATTTAGATAGACCGAATTTTTTTAAGCTTTATTGCAGGTGTACTCGATATGTTTAGACCAAGATATGTTGGCTGTGAGTATGAGGCCTAGGTGCTTATAATTGAACACTTGTTTCATAAAGAGGCCATTCAATAGTAATCAAACCAAAAAACAGAGGTGTATTTGTGGAAGGAACGAGTGATTGTTGTAACAAAGTTAATGCTCATTTGCCATGTGCGGCACCAACCGCAAAACTGTGCAGAAGAGTGATTATGTAGAATTTGATCATAGTTGTTATAATTAAACAATACAGTACACAGTCGTCAGCGTAAAGGCGGTATTCAGCCGACACATAGTGTCCAGGACCGAGCCCTGAGGGGCTCGGTCCTGGACACATTCAGAACAGGCGAGTTTGAGCAACTCAAAAAAACATACTGGAAATAGTTATTTAAAAAGCTAGCACTTTAGTCAACCAAAACGTGATTGCTAAGAACAGTGTAGTTTTATGCGAAAGTTTGCAATGTGTAACATTGTCGAATGCCTTCGAAAAGTCGATGAAAATAGCATCAGTTTGGTAACCGAAGTCTAGAGCATGTGAAATGCCGTGTGAGACGATAGTTATAGCGCGAGAACAAAACGACGACACAGAGACAAGAAGGACACGAAAGACACGAGCGCTCGTGTCTTTCGTGTCTTTCTTGTCTCTGTGTCGTCGTTTTGTTCTCGCGCTATAACTATCGTCATGCCATACCGACTAGCCCAAGCTGCCACACTTCCGCCGTGTGAGAAGTTGAGCTATTGTAGAGCAACCTTAACCAAAACCATGCTGAGCATTAGTGAGGAAGTTACCGTTTTTAAAAAACGCCATGATATGCTTAAAGAGTATGCTCTCTAAAAGTTCGCATGAGTGAAATGTTAATAAAATCGGGCGATAATTTATTGGAGACTGGTTGCTGCCAGATTTATTCGTAGCAAGAATTTGGCTAATGTCCAGATTACAAAAACAGTCGAGGAGGTTAGGGACTTTTGAAAAAATACGATCTGGAACTGGACTCGCTCGCTGGATTCCGTGCCGACCGGTTGTGCCCTCGCGATTTCCGACGTCAGCGTAGATCTCGCCGTCTGGGCTGGCCCTGTACATCATCTCCTGACGCCGACCTCCGACGTAAGCGTAGCTCTGACCTACTGGGCTTGCCCTATGCCATCTCCTGACGCCGACAAGAGCTCTCGCAAGTGGTGCCCCGTCCTCGGGCTCCTGTCACCGTGTTTCCATCTTCCCTATCCCTCCTATCCCCTCTATATGACCTCACTCGTTGGCTTAGCGCATATATCTCTATATATATATATGTATATACATTTAATCATATTTTTTAACTCCTCCTCACCCCCATTCCTGGTGAGCTACTTTTGAGGTGTCGCACCGTGATACAGACAGTTACGGGGCTCACTTTTCTCATCCTTTCTCTCTTAGAACCACTCCAAATACGGTCAAATGGCAACTGGTCTTCTCACGATATTTATGAAGAATATCACAATAAGTATTATTTAGAAACGACATCAGAAAGAAGAGATTTTTATTTCCTAAGTTGAAAATTCAGTTCATAACCTCGTTGACAGACACTGAAACGTTACTGATTGAGTTATTTGAGCCGTTAAGAAAGCGAGGGATATTTAGGTTGTCACTTGTGAATACGAATTGAAAGTATTCATTGAACGCATTCGAAACAGTTAGCGGGTAACTACAGGGGACATTATCTGTAACAACTTTATTTGTCGCAGCTGAGGTGGGTACAACAGATGCCCTAAATTTTTTAAGGTTGCTTTTCAATAAATCTTGCAACGTAACATTGGAGTGTTACAGTGAGCCCCCTGAAATACACTCATTGAACCTTGCCAAATAATTACTTTGGATCGAAATTAATTCGAAACACCTCCTTTGAAGAATCATTTTGATCCGAAGTCCTTCTTTGTCAAGGTTCAAATCTTGTATACTAAGAAGTTCACCGTTTCATTTTAGACGCCACAGACTGGCATCATGACGCGACAGGTGAAGTACGTCACGCGATGTCCAGAGAAGTTGGGGGGTTTCCATTTCTGTTTTTGATTGGACAAAGTGCTGAATAGGAGTTCCCGCATCCTTTTCAAAGAAAGTCACCATGCCTATCACATCATTGCATTCGTTGAGGCTTCCGACAACAATAAAATACCCAGACAAAAGATCAATTACAGACGCATCGTCGACTCGTCAAAAATCGGTAAATGTAACGTAAACACAATGGTTGCTACGCACAAGAACAACCATAGTTCCTAGAATTTCCTTGTGGCCCGAGATACTATCGGAAAGTTTGCATTCAAGACCATTGTCTAAGAGCATAGGACCAACAAAACTAAATATAATACTGCGTCTCCTCAAGTAATAGTTTCAACAATCTGTTCTAAATGAAAATCTAGCGGAAAATCTTACAGAACTTTGCTGATTTTTATGCCATAAAAAGCCTGTAAGCGAAAGAGATATTCATAAAATTCCAGAAGTGTTGAAATGACAGATCAGGCTGGAATTAAACAAAAGCTCGTGCATGGAAGTTGTTGAAGTGAGCAGCTGAACTATGTTTGATGCAGATGAGCAGCGGCACACCACGCCAAGTACTGTGGAAATACTTCCGAAAAATGTCTTACACCAAACAGATTCTGTTTAAGATGGACTGGAGATATCTAAACATTTAAGATCAGACCGTAAAAATAGTCTGCCATGACGTCTGTCAG
Source organism: Rhipicephalus microplus (assembly GCF_043290135.1). NCBI lineage: Eukaryota > Metazoa > Arthropoda > Arachnida > Ixodida > Ixodidae > Rhipicephalus > Rhipicephalus microplus. Next base: position 172,726,037 of record NC_134704.1, on the reverse strand, counting down.
TTGTGATGACTGTGAAACCTGCAGACGTTATTTCGCTGCCATATACAGGGTGTCCCACGCAGCTTTAGCCAGAGTTAAAAAATTTATTGGGACACGTAATTACGACGCGACCAAATGCATGTTGCTCATCGTTGCCTGGAGTAAGTCAGACTATTTTTGATGTTCTAAAATATTGTATAATTAGATCTGTTTAAATAACTAACATTTGAAGGAACAAGTATGGATAAAAAATTTGAATGAGAAAGTGGTAGATCAGTTTGCGAAACGTCAAAATAGATTGTTTTGAACTTTATATCTCTTAAGCATCAGTGTTTTTCTGCTAATTACAAATGCTCAAGAAATACAAAAAATTACCACGTGACAAACCCGCTAGCGTGTCAGTGCGCACGATAATGTCAGTGCTTCCTAACGTTCCGCGTAAGAACAACACACTTCCCTCGCACCAGTTACCCCGCCGCGGTGGTCTAGTGGCTAAGGTACTCGACTGCTGACCCGCAGGTCGCGGGATCGAATTCCGGCTGCGGCGGTTGCATTTCTGATAGAGGCGGAAATGTTGCAGGCCTGTGTGCTTAAATTTTCGAGCACGTTAAAGAACCCCAGGAGGTCAAAATTTTTCGGGCCCTCCACTACGGCGTCTCTCATATTAAAACGGCAATTTTGGTACGTTGAACCTCACATATCAATCAAATCATCAATCGCACAAGTTCATGACAGCAATAAGCAGTCACAGTGGTTACACTTTTGTGGCCCATAGCAAAACGTTTTCATCGTGAAGCCACCACCATCGTTGCACCCCTGCCGAGACAGCACAATCGGGCAATTGCTTTTACGCGGAACGTTAGGGAGCACTAGAATCATTGTGCGCACTGGCGCTTGAGCGGGTTTGTCACATCATATTTTTTTTTAATTCGCGGCCATTTGTAATTAGCAGAAAGACACTAATAGCTAACAGATATAAAGTTCAAAACTGTCTAATCGGACATTTTGCAAACCAATCTACAAATTCCTTATTGGAATTTTTATCTTCGTTTCTTAAAAAGTTAGTTAATTAAACATATCTAATAAAACAATATTTGAGAACACAAAAAAATAGTCTAACTTCAGGCAACAGTGAGCAACATGCATTTCATCATCATCATCAGCCTGACAACGTCCACTGCAGGACAAAGGCGTCTCCCATGTTCCGCCAGTTAACCCGGCCCTGTGCTTGCTGCTGCCAATTTTTACCCGCAAACTTCTTAACCTCATCTGCCCACCTAACCTTCTGTCTCCCCCTAACCCGCTTACCTTCTCTGGAAATCCAGTTAGTTACCCTTAATGACCAGCGGTTATCCTGTCTACGCGCTACATGCTCGGCCCATGTACATTATCTATTCTTGATTTCGACTATAATATTCTTAACCGCCGTTTGTTCCCTAATCCACTCTGCTCTCTTCTTGTCTCTTAAGGTAACACCTACCATTTTTCTTTTCATTGCTCGCTGCGTCGTCCTCAATTTAAGCTGAACCCTCTTTGTAAGTCTCCAGGTCTCTGCTCCATAGCTAAGCACCGGCAAAATACAACTGTTATATAGGTTCCTCTTGAGGGATAGTGGCAATCTAGCTGTCATAATTTGAGAGTGCTTGCCAGATGTGCTCCAGTCCATTCTTATTCTTCTAGTTACTTCAATCTCGTGGTTTGGCTCCGCGGTTATTACCTGCCCTAAGTAGACATAGTCCTTTGCAACTTGAAGTGCACTATTACCTATCTCGAAGCGCTGCTCTTTTCCGAGGTTGTTGTACATTACTTTCATTTTCTGTATATTAATTTTAAGACCAACCTTTCTGCTCTCCTTGTCTAACTCCTGAGTTGCAATTCGTCCCCTGAGTTACTCAGCAATGAAATGTCATCGGCGAAGCGCAGGTTACTAAGGTACTCTCCATTAACTCTTATCCCTAACTGTTCACATTCTAGGCTTCTGAAAACCTCCTGTAAGCACACGGTAAATAGCATTGGGGAGATTGTTTCCCCCTGCCTTACACCCTTCTTGATTGGTATTCTGTTGCTTTCTTTATGAAGCACTATGGTAGCACTTGATCCCCTCTAGATTTCTTCCAGGATGTTTATATATACTTGATCGACGCCCTGATTCCGCAGTGTCTGCATGACGGCTGATATTTCTACCGAATCAAACGCCTTCTCGTAATCTATGAAGGTTATGTATAGTGATTGGTTATATTCTGAGCATTTCTTTATTACCTGATTGAAAGTAATAATGTGGTCGATTGTTTGGTAGCCTGTTCGAAATCGTGCTTGTTCCTTTGGTTGATTGAATTCCAATACTTTCTTTACTCTGTGAGCAATTACCTTTGTAAATAGCTTGTATACTACAGAGAGCAAGCTGATCGGCCTGTAATTCTTCAAGTTCTTTTCATCTCCTTTCTTATGTATTAAGATGATGTTAGCATTCTTCCAGGGCTCTGGCACTCTTCCCGTCAGGATACACCTCGTAAACAGGGTGGCTAGTTTTTCTAACACAATCTGTCCTCCATCTTTCAGCATATTTGATGTTACCTGACCCTGTGTGCTTCGTGGCAGAGTGGTTAGCGCTGCGCGTGGCGAATTGAGAGGTCGCTTGTTCGATGCCCCACGAAGATCAATTCAAACAGGTCGCGAATGTTTGGGCGAAAACCAGTTCAGAAGCTATTGCCAGTGACATCGGCATGAGGAGTTCTGGGAGCTGCGATTGAAGCGCGAGGGAGAGTCTATTTGCACCTCAACAGCTCGGGGTCACGCGATCCAAGGTAAACGTCACATATGACGTCAATGATAAAGGGATCGGCTTCAACTGGCACTGAACTGGCTACGTCTTGTCGAGTGAGTTTGAGGTCACTTGTCAAAAATAAGCAAAAACTCGTTATCTTACATTCTTGTGGGCGTCATCCACGCTGCGTAGTTCATTAACATGCATTTAGTCGCGTCGTAATTACGTGTCCTGGCTTATTTTTAAACTCTGGTTAAAGTTACCTGGGACACCCTGTATATATACTCAGTCAACCAAGTTTCCGTTACCTCAGCTTTATGCGGTGATTGGGTCGGGATAAGTTAAAGAAAAATTCGACACTTGTTCACTACAGGCTTGTGGCGTTAACATTTAAGATGCGCGGCGTTTCGTTATGATCGTTCCAGAGGTGTCAAGGAGCATTAGTAGTGGAGTTGGAAGGGGCGTTTTCTGGCGGAGAATCAATCCTAACGAGCGTATTAGTGTCATCCTTCCAGTTGTAACCAACTTCATCTCTTGATCTATAAACACATAATCAAAGCTCAAGAGTACACTAGAGGCATTATGTCAAAAGGATTTTGCTTCTTCCAATATCTTCTTTTTGGGGGTGCTTACGTGCGATCAATAGTATCCGAAAATACCAAAGTCTGAGCCTTTAGGTTTTTAGAAGTTTTAAGAACAAGTGTTATCTCGCAATAACCGAGCAACTTTATGATAATGGGACGTGGTCGACCGGCTTGCCGATGTCCCATCCTGTGGCACCTTTCAATATTCGGGTAATTTATTTTGTACCACTTCAAATGGTTAGACAGAACAAAGTAGGAGGATTCATCCTGTGTCTCAGTGAGATCATGCAGCAGCAAGTTATTATGGTGATATCCGTATTCTACATTACTACGCATAGTACTTGATTGATCTTAATTTGTAACTGCTGGATATCTCTGTTTACATTATTACCGCTAGGTATGCATGAGGGAAGCCATTCAAATGAGGAGACACGAATCTCCAAAGCATCAAACCTAGAATTGACACCTTCATCAAATTTCTTGATATTGTCGCGGTACAACGCGAATAAAACACAGATACACCTTGGGACGACGAAATCAGCATGTCCTCGACAGCTCAGTCACAAGATCGTCTTTTTCAGCCTCGAGAGAAACTAGAGGCCCACTACCTCGTGCCCGCTAAATACCCCATCATTGTTATCGTCCACATGTAGACACGCGTCATTTGCCTCTCTCCCAAAGAGCATCGCCCCGATGCGCAGTCTGTAATGCAGTTTTTTTTCTAAATTAAAGTATCATGCAATCACTCGCTGACGTAGGGTTTCATGCGGACTACGTGAACGAGTTCAGGATGGTGCTGGCGACGCCTTGTACTATACGAACAGTCGGGAACAACTTCGTAAGTGACATCGCTCAGTCGTCGCACAACTAGGTACGGTCCAAAGTATCTTCTTAAGAGTTTTTCAGAAAGTCCTCGTTTTTGTATGGGCGTCCAGACCCATACTTTGTCGCCAGTTTGGTATACGACTGTTCTGCGGTGAGTATTGTAGCGGCCTGCATCGTAGTCTTGCTGCTGGCTGATCCGTAAACGTGCAAGTTGCCTAGCTTCTTCTGCGCGTTCTGTAAACGTGTCGGCGTGCAGATGACGAGCAGATAGGCAGATCCCGTCGACGAAAAATTTCTTTTATAGAGTACTCCGCCACGTAAACAAAATGATGACAACGCTCTTGCGAAAACTCTTGGCGCCTTCCGAGATCTGCCATCCAAGTAGGTAATTAAGCCAAGCAACTCAGCGTCGTCTCGTTGTTGCTGCGCAATGGTGGTCGTGTCAAGGACACCGAGAAATGATGTTTCCTCCTCCTCGGGTAGGGTTGCCGACTTAATGGGTGAACGGGACAAACAGTCGGCGTCCATATGTCGCTTCCCTGACTTATGTACAACTGCCATGTCGAATTCCTGCAGCCTGAGACTCCAACGCGCTAATCGGCCGGTAGGGTCTTCAAGATTAGTTAACCAACACAGTGAGTGGTGGTCGCTAATTACTTTGAAGGGGCGGTCATATAAATACGGACGAAATTTCGTAACCGCCCATACCACGGCGAGACATTCCTTCTCAGTCGTGGAGTAATTAGCCTCAGCACGTGTTAACGTTCTGCTTGCGTAAGCGATTACCCTTTCTGCGCCATCTTGCTGCTGCACAAGCACAGCTCCCAGACCAACATTGCTAGCATCGGTGTGAAGCATCGTAGGGGCTCTCTCGTCGAAGTGGGCAAGGACTGGGGGTGTTTGTAGTCGCTGGCGAAGATCGTTAAAAGCAGCTTCCTCTTCGTTCTTCCACTGAAAGGTGACGTCTTCTCTTGTTAGGCGAGTTAGTGGTGATGCTATGCGTGCGAAGTCCGCGATAAATCGTCGATAATACGCGCAGAGGCCGAGAAAGCGCCTGACAGCCTTTTTATCGGTCGGCATAGGAAACTGGTCTACGGCTGCGATTTTTTCATGATCGGGACGAATACCAGCATGACTGACGACATGACCAAGAAATCGCAGCTCTTCGTAGCAAAAATGGCACTTCTCAGGCTTCAACGTCAGGCCCGCGGACTGTATGGCTCGTAAGACCACCTCAAGTCTTTCAAGGTGCTCGTCAAACGTCGCGGAAAACACTATGACGTCGTCCAGATATACTAAGCATGTTTTCCACTTCAACCCAGAAAGCACGGTATCCATGAGTCTTTGAAAGGTAGCAGGGGCTGAGCACAAACCGAATGGCAAGACCTTAAATTCATATAACCCATCTGGTGTCACAAAAGCGGTCTTCTCGCGGTCTCTCGGGTCCACCTCGATTTGCCAATATCCACTCCGCAAGTCCATTGAAGAGAAGTATCGAGCATGTCGAAGTCTGTCGAGAGAGTCGTCTATACGCGGTAGTGGATACACGTCTTTCTTGGTCACCTGATTTAGCTTCCGGTAATCCACACAGAAGCGCAGGCTGCCGTCCTTTTTCTTAACGAGGACTACAGGCGACGCCCAGGGGCTCTGTGAAGGCTGAATGACGTCATCTTCAAGCATTCTGTCTACCTGCTGTTGTATCGCTTCACGTTCTTTTGGAGCCACGCGATAAGGGTTCTGGTGAATAGGTCTCGCCGTTTCCTCGGTAATTATTCGATGCCTGGTTAGAGGCGTGCGGCCAACTCTTGATGTTGTCGAAAAGCAGTCTTGAAATTTGGCCAGTAACTCAAGGAGTCTGCGTCGGTCGTCTTTTGGCAAAGTAATGCTAACGTCCAGAACAGGCGCTGAATCAAGATTTAGCGACTCGTCGACTACCGCCAAGCAGCCTTCGGCATCTATGACATCGTCGAAGTAAGCGACTGCCGTGCCTTTAGGAAGCTGCCGGCGCTCAGCACTAAAATTGGTCAGCAGCAAGTTCGTACGTCCAGCAGCAACTCTGACGATACCTCGTGCGACAGAAATACCGTGGGTGAAGAGCAGCGAGCTAATTCGGTCCGCAACTCCTTCGGCGTCAAACTGAGCAGCGGCGGCCACAGAAACAAGCGTGCATGACTTCGGAGGGAGAACCACATCGTCATCAGTAAGACGCAGTTGTTTTGGTCGCGCCTCTGGGGAATTGGGTAAGCCCGAACTGTTCCAAAACGTAATCAAGCTCTTTGGTATGTTGATGACGGCACCATATTCCCGTAAAAAGTCCATGCCGAGAATTACGTCTCTGCAGCATGCGGCGATAACGACGAACGACGCAGTGAAAGGAGAACCTCCGATGTCAATTCTTGCGGTACATCTTCCCGAGGGCATCAATAACTGGCCTCCTGCTGTTCTTATATGAGGGCCTGTCCACGGCGTCTTCACTTTTCTGAGGCTGTCGGCGAGGTCCTGACTTATAATGGAGAAGTCGGCACCAGTGTCGACTAAAGCTGTCACTTTCTGGCCGTCGAGAAGAACACTAAGGTCAGCAGTCACAATTTCATCGTTTTCACGGCTTATCGGCTGTATGGCGTCGTGCTGTGGGGGCTTCTTGTCGTTATCTTTATGGCCTGCAACCTTGCCCCCGGAGGTCGCCGCTCTCAGTTTCCCCGGCGCGGGCTAGGTGACCTTCTTGTATTAAGGTTCGCATAGGTGTGGTGGTGCGACAAAGGCGAACGCGCGGGGAACGGAGAGCGGGACTGACGTCTCGGACCAGGAGGGTGAGCAGGCATTGCCTTCTCTGCAGTGGTAGAGCCGTCCTCAAAGTGATAACGGGCTCCATAGAAAGAAGTGTCGTCACGGCGCGGAGTGTATTCGTCATTGGCACGTCGACCGTCAAACCAAGGTCGTTGAGGACGGAATGAATCCCCTCGATGCCAGCAATGACGGGCAATATGTCCTGCACCCCCGCAGTGAAAGCATAGTGGACGCCTGTCCACGGTGTGCCATGCATCTTTTTTCCGGGTCGGTGGACGCGTCGATGCCCATGGGGTGGCTGTGGATGGCTGGTTGTATGGCTGTAGCGTAGGTGGTTGATGCAGTGTCTGCTCTTGCGGCGGATACGAAGGGGCCATCGGCACCTGGTGGTACGGCGTCGGCATAGCGGGTGGTGGACGTCGGAGAGCGGCAGCGTAGCTCATAGGACGCTGCTGAGAATCAGGACTAGCCGTAGACAACGCTTGGTGGATTTCATCGCGTACGACTTCAGCGATCGATGCGATGGGATTTTCGGCAACAGGATTCCGCAACTTCTGCAGTTCCTCGCGAACTAACTCCCTAATCAAGTCTCGCAAGCAGCTCTGACTCTCAGACGTCATGGCGATAGCATTGATTGGGACATTGCAGGACATGCGGTCATATTGCCTGCAGCGTTGATGAAGGGCCCGCTCGATAGCCGTAGCCTCCTTAATGAAGTCAACCACGGTAGTCGGAGGGTTGCGCAGTAGCCCGGCAAAAAGCTGCTCCTTGACACCGCGCATGATGTAACTCAACTTTTTATCTTCCGGGTTAGCTCGTTGCGGGTTAGCTCGTTGCGGGTTAGCTCGTTGAAAGAGACGAGTCATGTCCTCGGCAAACATTGCAACGGTTTCGTTGGGTTTTTGAACCCGTAGCTCCAATAACTGCTGCGCATGGTCCCTTCTATCGATATTGGCGAAGGTATCGACGAACTTCTCTCGAAAGTCGGGCCAAGCTGACAGATTGCCTTCTCTATTCTCATACCAAGTACGAGCACCGTCGTCAAGGTAGAAATAGGCGCGTGAAAGCTTTTCCTGTTCTGACCAATGATTTACCTTGGCAACACGCTCATAGTGGTCAAGCCAATCGTGAACGTCTTCATGGGCACCGCCACTAAAGCGATCGGGAACGAGGGGTTGAAAGAGGGTCACCTGAGATGGGTGCGTCGGAAAGCTGCCTTGGGGCGCCTGTTGCGAGCTTGCGTTGGCCATTGGTTGAGCTGTGCGGTGCCTAGCAGGTTCCGGTGAGTGAGTCAGCTCTGGCGCGAGGCCTCGCAACCGTCGACTGGAGCGATGCACCGGTGTTTCTACAGGTGACAATGCGTTTGGATTCGATGAGCGGCTCCCAGCGGGCGTGTGGAGCATCAGACAGGGTTGCGGCCCAGCGCCTCCACCAGTGTCGCGGTACAACGCGAATAAAACACAGATACACCTTGGGACGACGAAAGCAGCGTGTCCTCGACAGCTCAGTCACAAGATCGTCTTTTTCAGCCTCGAGAGAAGCTAGAGGCCCACTACCTCGTGCCCACTAAACGCCCCATCATCGTTATCGTCCACATGTAGACACGCGTCAATATCATCTATATCTTGTGGAATACGTTTCTGCTCCTACTTGACTCGATGAGCATTTGAGTCACTGAAGAGAAGTCAACTTTCGCAAAATCATAATCGCCCATCTCGTCGGAAAAAGACAAAGGACGAACCACGTAGGCTAGTGTTAATCTTGTTTAACTTAAGGGACCCCGGCTTCAAGTCTTCATCACAACGCAAAATAAGTCTGCTCACGCAGAATTTCGATGGAGGCAAAAATGCTTGAGGCCAATTTTGGTTTATGGGCACGTTGAAAGAATCCCGAGTGGTCTAAGTTTCCGGAGACCTTCACTACAGCATACATTATGATCACATTCATGTTTTGAGACAATAAACCTAATCTATTATTAATCAGATTCACTTTCGCAATAGAAATAGCACTCTAACTGAAAGAAAAGCTTCGTGGTTCAAATAGCCGCGTTTCTTTAGTTACAGGCAAAAAAAAAACAGCTGCTTACACAATGTATGACTGCCAGCAAGTAACAGACGAAATAGCCCACAGCCGTAGACCGCCAATAAGTGTGCACCATCGACACCAGGTCACTGTTTTGGAGTATTGCATTGCGCACGAGTATATGTTGGATACTACAGCGCTTGCACTCTGCTGATCCCTTTGATAGCGTTAGTGAACTGTCACTCATAACCTGAGGAGCGTGCGATATACAAGCATTAAAAAAAAGCATCGACACAGAACGGCAGCTCTAATACGTACTTTGTTCCGTGCAGGTGACATGTTTCATGATGAACATGTCACCTGCACGGAACAAAGCTCATACATAACATACGTAACAGTGACAAGCCGTTCTGCGGTGCAGTTCAGGCAGCTTTGCCCCGCCGCGGCGGTCTAGCGGCTAAGGTAATCGGCTGCTGACCCGCACGTCGCGGGATCCAATGCCGGTTGCGGTGCATGACTGCATTTCCGGTGGAGGCGGATATGTTGTAGGCCCGTGTGCTCATGCAGATTTGGGTGCACGTTAAAGAACGCCAGATGGTCGAAATTTCTGGAGCCGTCCACTACGGCGTCTCTCATAATTATATAGTGGTTTTGGGCCGTTAAAATCCACATATCTATCAATCATGTTCAGACAGCACATGTTTTTGATTAAGCGATATTGATAAAAAATAACATCGCGAACAACCATGGTTGATATGATTCTAGTGTCATAGCTATTCAATACGCGCCATTGAGGTCGTCTCCTGAATAGCGTGCTTATGTTTGTTGGTAGCTCGTCCGTGCTGTAGACGAAACACACTTAATTCTTGGTCTGGCGGTCTCATGCCGCCAGACCACGAATTAAGGTCATCCTCTTCTTTTTAGACAGTTTACAACAATGTCACACATAAATATTACCCTTAGAAGGAATACATCGTCAGTATGAAACGTATGTCCAATGAAAAGTAAACTAGCATTGTCTAAAACGTGTAGAGGAATGACAAGTATTTTTGTAAAATGTATAAATATGCCAAATTTTATCATAGACACAGCCTGGCAGTTGCTACAAAGTTGGCAAGTATTTTCACATTTGTTTTGAAAACAAACATTGCTTATGTCTCTCTGCATTGGCCGCTACATGTCAAGTTACTGAACTCCTGAGCGAGCGAGGCTCATATTGGCATCCTGAAAGTAACGCTATTAATTTTTTGGTACCTATTGTAATTATTTGTGGTAAAAATAAAAATTCTCATTCACAGACATTTATTTCCATTTCGACGTCATTAAGGCATTTCTTTACTACTACATACCTGCATATCTATTTTGCTAGTATAAGCACGCCGTCAAAGTGGGCCTTTTTCGAGTAGGTGGACTGTCAATGTGCATGATTTCCGGTGGCCAGAACGCGGCAACATGTCTGGACCATGGGCCATTTTGTGTCACAAACGTGCGAATCATTCCTCCTCGATCCCCCCAAAAGAAAGGTACCAATGCAGGCATCCGCGACCTCTTACAGGTGCCCGACGCCAGAATTTACCGACTGTTCAGTGGTGCTTTCTGTGCTGATAGCGTGTACTATTGAATCCAATATTGCGTATAATGTCACAATTAAAAATGGGTTCATTATATCCCATAGTGAGACGCTATCACGCGTAACTCTATACAGACATAAGCTACTATAAAATTATTTGATAAGTTCCGGTACATTCTAATTTGTACGAATAATTCTCGCTAACTGAGCACTTTGCGTGCAAACTTTGTTTGGTTTAAACGTTGCACGTGTAACATAAATTCTCCTTTAGAAATCAGAATTTCGGGTTAGTGCAACAAAAACATAATAGTCGAAACTTACCAGTGCGAAGTGACGGCAGTGATAACGTTGCTTACTTTTTTCGGTAATGGTAACAATAACGAGTTACCTTTCTTTCGGTGGTAACGTAGGATAGTAACGCGTTCCTTTTTACTGCGAAGGCTGTTATGAGAGCATTTTCGGGTCACGAGCAGTTGTCCGCCGCCGCCGCCACCGCTACCGGTGTCTGTAACCACATCACGCGAAATCAGAAAAAAATTGGTAGATCCCACGTACAGTGGGAATCGGTGATATGCGAAGCATGAATGACAAATTTTGATATATCACTTTAAAATCAGCCCAACGTTACGAGCTGGAGGTAAATAATGCCGTGCATCACTTCCGTGTCATGATTATCATGTTTGGGTGTGTCGTTTCCTTCGTCATCTATTCACGTCATGTGATAGCAAACTTAGTATATGTGGAGCTAGTGAAACGGCCGCGAGCACGCTATGAGTATGGTATGTTCTCATGTTCTTACATGGCACGCGTGTCACGATTATCATATTTGCACCAGTCATACATTTGGCAATCAGTTGACACCCCGTAACACCAAGTTTGGTATATGTGGGGCTAGAAAAAAGGCTGCGAGCGCGTCATGAAGGGCCCAATATACTCCAATGTAGCGTTGACGCGGCCGCACGCTGGGCACAGCAACGCTACGTTAGCAAAACGCGAGCACTCCATAGTCTGACGCCAGGAGCGACAACCGTCCGCCGACGCGGCCTGACGGCAACCAGCGCGAAATGCGACATGCTGCATTTCGCGCCGATACCATGGAGTAACATTACTCTATGCCGATGCGTTACCCGGACAGCACTGCGTCTCCCTCTTTTTGTGAAGGAGTGACGCCGGACGCGCTGAAACGTGAATGCGTTAAAGCAACGCAGCGTGGCGCGCGCCTGCGAATATATGGCAGGACCGGCGCCTGGCGTGGCAACGCCGGCGTGGCGCGATGAAATGAACGCCGGCGAGCACGCGCACCGCGTCATATAGAAATGTATTGGCACCTTAACTGTGGCATGTAGTCATGTTTTCACATGACACACATCTCATGATCATTATGTTTGTACCAGTCACTTACCTTCTTCATTCATTGTCGTCACGTAATACCAAGTTTGGTACATGTGAAGCTAGCGAAACGGCCGCGAGCGCATCATGAGTGAAGCATGTAGTCAGGTTGTTACATGACACGCATCTCATGTTTATCATGTTTGCACCAGTCAAATACCTTCGTCATACATTCGCGAACCGTAATACCTAATTTTATATATTTGACGCTAGCGAAGTGGCCGCGAGGGCATCATGAGCGTGGCACGTAGTCATGTTGTTACACGACACGCATGGCATAATTTTCATGTTAGGGTCTGTCACTTGTGTTTGCCATGCAATCGTGTCAAGTCATATTAATTTTGCAACATGCCATGTGAACGAAACACCCGCAAGAGCGGCACGACCACGAAATGTAAATCATAATATTCATGACATACATATCATGATTTTCATGTTATGACTAGTCAAATGTGTTCTTTACACAGTCATGTTATGCAATAACAAGTTTGGTATCGATATCATTATTGAAACGGCCAGGAGAGCTAAAAGTTGTAGGCGGATAGATAGATAGATAGATAGATAGATAGATAGATAGATAGATAGATAGATAGATAGATAGATAGATAGATAGATAGATAGATAGATAGATAGATAGATAGATAGATAGATAGATAGATAGATAGATAGATAGATAGATAGATAGATAGATAGATAGATAGATAGATAGATAGATAGATAGATAGACAGACAGACAGACAGACAGACAGACAGACAGACAGACAGACAGACAGACAGACAGACAGACAGACAGACAGACAGACAGACAGACAGACAGACAGACAGACAGACAGATAGATAGATAGATAGATAGATAGATAGATAGATAGATAGATAGATAGATAGATAGATAGATAGATAGATAGATAGATAGATAGATAGATAGATAGATAGATAGATAGATAGATAGATAGATAGATAGATAGATAGATAGATAGATAGATAGATAGATAGATAGATACTCTCAAAGTCGCCGAAGTTCGCTAAGAAATGCTTCGCATTTAAAAAAAAATTAGCAGATTCCATGTACAGTGGTAATCGATTATATGCGAAGCACAGATGAGAAATTTTGATATGCCACTTTAAAATCAGCACAACATTATGAGATGGAAGTAAACGATGCTGTACATGGCTTCTGTGTCATGATTATTATGTTTGGATGCGTTGTTTACCTTCGTCATCTATTAACGTCACGTGATACCAAATTTAGCATATGTAGAGCTAGCGAAAGGGCCTCGAGCAAGCTAAGAGCGTGGTATGTTGTGTTTTTACATGGCACGCGTGTCAGGATTATCATGTTTGCACCAGTCATATATTTCGTGATCCATGGACGTCACGTAACACCAAATTTCGTATATGTGGAGCTAGCGAAATGGCCGCGAGCGCACCATGAAGGGCCCAATATACTCCAATGTAGCGGTTGACGCGCGCGCACGCTGGGTACAGAGACGCTACGTTAGAAAACGCGAGTACTCAATAGTCTGACGCCAGGCGCGACTAGCGTCCGTCGGCGCTGCCCGACGGTAACCGGCGCGAAATGCGACATGCTGCATTTTGCGCCGATGCGTTACCCAGACAACACTGCGTCTCCCTATTTTCATGATGGGGGGACGCCGGACGCGCTGAAACACGGATGCGTCAAAGCAACGCAGCGCGGCATGTGCCTGCGAATATATGGCAGGACTGGCGCCTGGCATGGCAACGCCGGCGTGACACGACAAAATGAACGCCGGCTAGCAAGCACACCGCGTGACGTCGAAATGTATTGGCGCCTTGTCTGTGGCATGTAGTCATGTTGTTACACAAACATGCATCTTATGTTTATGATGTTTGCACCAATATCGTACCTTCGTCATTCATTCTTGTCCCGCAATAACAAATTTGGTGAAATGAAGCTAGCGAAACAGCCGTCAGAGCATCATGAGCGTGGCATGTAGTCACGTTGTTACATGACAACATGACACCGCCGTGATGCAGCTTGCCTGTGTTCCTGGTTTTCGAGTTGCCGTTCACTCCTTCGTTCTAACCCATCAGTGTAATTCGGGCGACGCTCAAAGTCGCATCGGAGGTACCGGTGGTTCACGGGGCCGTTGGTCGAACGCACACTGATGGCAGACAACGGCGGTGTCCAGAGCTTGCACTTGAGCAAGTTCTTCCTTAACAACTCGTCTTATAATCGAAGAGATGCCGTCTTGCGACGGAAGGTTGACACTTGCAATCGTGGGCACATGGTAAAGACGTCCGAATTTTCATAGAATTCTCCTCCTCGTTAACGCGTTCTCCTCCTCGTTAGCGCTTCAAGCGCTCGGCAGTATTTCCTTAGGTTGGAAGGTGTGTGTAGGTCTTCCTTGGTGATAAGAAAATTGTACACGTCTTCCGCGATTCCCTTGAGCGGATGACCTACCTTATCTTCGTCAGACATGGTCGCACTCACGATTCCACAAAGCTTCAAGACGGCCTCGATGTAGGTGGTGCATGTTTCGCCAGGTAACTGAGCTCTGCTTGAAAGCGCCTGCATGACTTCAGAAGTCGAGTCACCAAAGCACCTGTTCAGCTCCTCCGCGAAAATGTCCCATGTGGTCAATTCACGCTCGTGGTTGTCGAACCAAAGAGACGCGGTGCCGACGAGAAAAAAACACCACGTTCTCGAGCTGCTTAGCAGTGTTCTAGCGGTTGCTGCGACTCACTCTTCGATAGTGCTTGAGCCAATTCTCAACATCGTCATCCGGCTGCCCCGAAAAGGTCCTTGGTCGACGTTCAGGCGTGCCGCAGTGAGGTTGTCCTGACGGGTGAGCATGTTGCTCATCAGCAACGAGGCTGTTATGGCCTGCTCCGGCGTCCTCCATGTCTAGTAGCTGCGGTGACAAGCCTGCCAAGCGTCTGCTCCATCGCAGAATCAGTAGAGCTGGGTCGTCCAGATTTATGTACCCGGCACCTCCACCAAACTGTCGCGAGTGACTGTAATTAATTACAGATGAGGTGAAATGGCGTTGGGAAAGAGCGGCGTACTTCTTAGACAGGCTTAGTCCGGTTCACCCAACGACACAGTTCAAGCGCTGCTCCACTACTATTCTTCTTCCGCGCCCCGTACGCTCGCGCATCTACGTTGCAATATATATATATATATATATATATATATATATATATATATATATATATATATATATATATATATATATATATATATATATATATATATATATATATATATATTTATTTATTTATTTATTTATTTATTTATTGAAAAATCCTTACAGGCCCTTTACAGGACATTGAGTAAGGGGGGTAATTGGTGAAGTTTTACAGATCACACAAAATAATTCACGAAGCGTATCACAAATAATTCACAAAGAGTATCAGCACAATGAAAGTATGACGCGGATCGTAATATAAGTTGAAGTTAACAGGTGATAACAAGAAAAAAGAAAAGGCGATTTCATAGTGCACACACGACAGTGGGAACTGAATACAGTCATTATAGCATATGAAGGCGACATCAACCAAAGATAGCGAGCTGGCTTTACCTCAACGACGTGCCGTTATTTGGTTATAAGTTGCAGAACATACAATAGAAAAAGCACCATATATATATATATATATATATATATATATATATATATATATATATATATATATATATATTTATATAATAAGGGCGTTGTTACATAACTGTTTTTGCTAAGGCGAAAAAAGGAGAGTGGGAGGGGTCGTAGCAGCTTTCAGTGGGGTGCATGCCCCCCTGATTTCGAACCTCTAAGAGCGATGGCCTCCACTGCCCCCCCCCCCCCTGGTTCCGGAGCGCCTGCCGACACACCAATGTCAATGAGCCCTGCTTTGTCTACAATCCCGGATAAAAGCTCGGCACTCCTGTCTCGCTGATTATTCCGATTGCTACGTTCATTTAGGTCACATGCACAATTGAAGTCACCCATGAGCAGAGTGACACGGTCTGAGTCAATTAGACTGGACATTTTCCAATTTATTAAAGACGCTTCGAAATCTCATTAAACGCATATAGGTTGATAATTCGCCATGGCGTTCCTTGCAACACAAACAACATATGTATTGACCCTCGTTATCAACACAAGTACTCATTGCTGAACGTGGCAGGCTCTTTCTCAGAAACAACCAACAGCCCGCAAATAATCATTTTGCATGGGAAACGCATACTATTTACTATGACAGAAAGGGTCGAAGAGCCCTCTCTGTCTCTTCAACGCTCTTAATCTTTCTCTCCTGGATGGCGACAAAGACTGAAAAGTCTATACGCAGCTTTCGAGTGAAAAGTCTATACGGAGCTGCGCCTCTTTCTGCGATGACCTGAGGCCACGTACATTCAGTGTTGCAAATAAAAGTCGTTCGGACTTCGCCAGGGTGGCTACCTTATGTTGCGCTTGTTGTCGCGTGTAGTCAGTCGGGGAGGTGAATGGTGAGCTTTTTCTGAACCCCTACCAGGCCTCCTAGATCGTGACTGCCAGCAATTTTCTTTCTGAGTATTCGTTCGGCTATGGCGCGTCTTCTTCTTAAAAGTCACTGCATCACCCTCGTTGCTTGATCCTGAGCTGTACGTCGCCCTGCGCTTAGGCATTGCGTAAGAAACTTTCTGTGGTCATTTATGGTTAGCTGCTTGCAAGAATCTCTTCGTCATTTGCGTGCAGGAACTTCATCTGTTTTTTTTCGCGTCGGACGCCTTTGCATCTTGTGCACCCTTGTTGGTGAAGTTCGTGGAGTCTGTCATTGACGGAGTGTCTCTTGTTGCATCCAGAACTTCTGTGGCATCTATGATATGTTCTTGCAGGTTATCGTCATCGTGCTGTGTGTGCTGTCGTAGCTTGTTAGAATAGGTCACAACACAGTTCTCAGCTGAATGACCGAAGCGCCGACAGTCAACACAGCGAGGAGACTTGCGGTTTCGACGAATGTACCGAACCTTATTTGAGTGAAAGCAGAGAGGTGGGCGGCGGGGGATTAGAACGAGACTTTGTACTCCGCACACAGTCAGAAGGTGACTAACGTCACCCACTCAGACTCCATCAGCAAGGGACAACACAACATCGTGATTAAGAGACAGCATTTTCTCCATGCCTGATACTTTCCAGCATTCTACAGACATTGACTTGGTTTTCCCGAAAACATGCAGTGCCTCTCGAATGTAGGCGTCTTCCAAATGATCAGGTAGCCAAAAAAGCTTCATTCTTACTTATGTGAGTTCCAGGTCAATTACAAGGCATCTACGGCTTTTGACGAAAAATTCACCTGGTGTGACTAGCTTAGTTTTCGTCAGCGTGGACTTGCAAGCGACCATCTATACATATCACATTTGAAATTGTCCCAGAGAACTTATCTCTTTCAGTTCAATCAATATTGTCCTAAAGAGCGTCTCAGAAGTCCTGAACCCGGTAAAGGTGACCACCTAAGTCCGCATGTAGGAAAACGGAATCCATGACCAACTTACCGGTGGGAAGACGAGGCAACACAACACGGTTGTCATTGCCGCTGGCTGAAGCCTGAGCAGCATAGCCGCTGGCTGAAGCCTGAGCAGCATCCTTTGCGGTAAAGAACATGGAACAAGTGACCGTTCGAAACATCCCTGAGCTACATCGATGCTTGTGACTTGTCAAACTTGCCTTAGGAAGGCTTGATGTCAGGTAAGCAATCGCGTTAATACGACTAGTAAAGCGCTTTACAACACCAAAAAAACAACCAGTCATCGCACAATGCGAATAGCGTAACGAGTGGGCCGTCCAATGCTCAAAAGCATCACAAAACCTTGTTCTTGTTCCCCTATTGACTGTGGCACATACCCACTTCAGCCATTATTCCTCATCGTCGTCAGCCACTGCGTGGACAATTGGCACAATATTCCTTGCAAGTGTGCATGCAGCAATTAACAAATGAGTGTTTTGAAAAGGCTCTAAAAAACCGATCTTCTAGCTTTCGCTGAGACAGTGCTGCGCCTACCACGCAGGCCTGGCGTATTTTTTGTTTGAGTAACGAGTGACTTATGTAGTTACTTATTTAGTAACGTATACAACATTGTTTATAGGCGAATGCATTAGCCATTATGCGAGTAATTTTTCTTTTTCAGAGCCCTTCATTATTTTACACTGCTAAACACGAGTGCCACACGTTTCAGCTCTCGCTGGTTAACGGACTGCTTCAGCAATATTTTTTTTTGTGTCAAGTGTCCAAAAGAGTTGATGTCACAATAACCGATCATTATCAATCTTGATTGCACTTGATAGACCAGCAGCTCGCACTTATGTGACTTTCGCTACAATGCACTTTGACAATGAAATTTCAATCCAGAGAGAGAGAGAGATAGAGATAATTTATTTACAGAAAGGTAGAGAGGTCGGTCTGAGCTACAGTTTCCTCTGGCCTGCTAATCTACACTGGACAAGGGTGACCGGGAAGTAAAAGAGAGATGAATGACAAGGATAAGGTACGGATAGGAGAGCATGGTCTTGTTAGGCTGGGGTAATCTACAGGCGCGCACCCACTCCAGTGGCTTCTAAAAATGCGACGACAGCTCTTATCACCATATTCATGCTGCTCGCCTCAGGCCAAAGACGTAACACAATCTCATCGGTTAATGGTCGACTAATATATCGTCCAATCGAAGATATGAGAAGCTGGCGTTCACTTGCGTACGCTGGGCAGTCGAAATATATATGTTCGAGCGTTTCTGGCAACTGACAGTGGCCACAATCAGAATCTGTGTCACTAAAGCCAATGCAGTGGATGTAACGTCTCGTGCAAGCCACACCGGAGTGAATGCGGTGGATGATGCCTCAGATGCTTCGCTTTAACTCGTGAGGCATACGGAACTTCATTTTTGAGTCCCATTTGTACAGCCGCTTATGTTGGTGTTCTGGTTTATTCCAATGCTCCAAGATAAAGTTGTGTATTATATCTCCAGGCAATATTTTAAAGTCTTCTCGAGAAATACAATGCACACTTCGGGGCATCATTTAAAGCTATTTTAGCTTCAACGTCCGCCTCTTCATTGCCCATTAGGCCACAGTGAGGATGTGTTCACTGGAATGTTACATGATGTCAATTTTTTGTAACAATGCCAAGGAGCTCTCCGATTTCTGTCAGTAAAGTTTTTACGTACCTTGGCCACCTTGCAACCAAATCCTGCCAGCCGCGTTACTAGCTCTACGGAGACTTGGCACGTACCTTGTCCTCGCACAAACTACGGATTAGAAACACTACGTTACCGCCTTCCAAGTGTGATGAACAAATGGAAACTAACAACTGATAGTCTGCGTATATTGTCTAAAAGTGAAATGTTATATCGGATGTGCTGATTGTGTTGTAAATGAATGTTGGGTGATTTCTGTAATGGTTATTCAGTTTGAATTCTTTAATGCATTGCTTTGTTATGAAAATTTTTGTATGTATTTTAGAGTTGTGATTCTATTATTTGCTGTCATGGGCCACATGCGTGTTTCTTTTTGTATTGTCGCTTTTCGCTGCCTGTAATGTTTGTAACTTTTTGTAAATTTGTAGTTTAGATTTTTTTCTGGGTGAAGGAGCTAGTCAAGCTGTGAAATGCAGCTTTTTTTTCCTTCACACCAAACCAAGTATACATTGTATTTTCATGTACTTTTCACGTGGTTGAATAAACTCAAACTCAAACTCAAACCTCAAAAGTACGACTGGACCTTGTCCCATGAAGCCATCTATAGTTTGAAGAGCACCTTTCGCATCGCACAGCATCATCCATCTACGAGCGGGCTCTCCGGACACGAAACGTATTGCCTCACGAATAGCAAGAAGTTTCGTGGCAGTTTATGTGGTTTGTAACCCAACTGGAAACGTGGAACTATCTTTATTTGCTGAAGGAAGATGGCTGTGGCGGAGTTACACGATGTGGTAGGTCTATCAGCATATACGTGTGCTACATTATAGTACACTGTATAAATGTGCAGGAGTGGAAGTTTATTTAAACCAATAGATTATATAAAGAACTTCTTTATAATGCCAGGAATATAAATCCTGACAAGTGGTTTAGGCAGGAGCCATGTAGGTGTCTCAGGAGCACGAGGGAGAGAAAATCTTCAGTAATTTGTTCTCGGACCGCAATTTAGCCCTTGAATAACTGCGTTTTCGGTGGCTGGAAGGGAGTGCTGATAGGGTATAATTCCTGTGTCCAGTCATCAGGCGAAAGTGCAATCGAAGAGGCTCGCAGAGTACATATTCTTTGATGGGACAAGCCTGCGCTTCGGATAGAGTTCCCGTGGTTTATGTGCATCGAGGTAAACCCAAGCATGAGTACTACCGTTGAGCTTGGATGTTTTATAGCATGCTCGCACAACTGGTATTCGTGCGTGAAAGCACAAGGATGCTGTATTGTAAGTACCCTACGAATAAAGATTGGTACAGTTGAAGGACAGCTGCATCTTGCTCCGGTTATGACCCGAAGAACGTGAACAAAACTCTTTATTTTTGGCTCTGCCCCGCCACGGTGGTCTAGTGGCTAAGGTACTCAGGTGATTATCCGCAGGTCACGGGATCAAATCCCGGCTGCGGTGGCTGCATTTCCGATGGTAACGGAAATGTTGTAGGCCCATATACTCAGATTTGGGTGCACGTTAAAAAACTCCAAGTGGTCGAACCTTCCGGAGCACCCCGCTGTGGCGTCTCTCATAATCATATGGTGGTTTTGGGACGTTGAACCCAACATATCATCACCTTTGGCTTCAAGACAGTTATTTGTTTTGACCACGATAGATTTCGGTGGATGATACACCTTGAAATTTGTGTTGCTCTACAGCACGAATTTCTGTTCTATTAACAGTTCGTGGGCATCTTATCATTTCTTCTCGTGTAAATGCAAGCATTGCGCAATTTTCTGTTGATAGTGCGAAGCCCTGATGACGTAGGTACCTCACTGTGATGGTCACGGCACGTTGCAGTCGAGAACGCAGTTGGGGGCGAGTAGCTAAAAAAGCCGAAATGCAGATGTCGTACGCATATGTGCTCACCTTCACCTTATCAAGAAGTTCAGCAGCAAGTCCAATCGAGGTGATGCTAAAAAGTGTTGGACTGTGAACACTCTTTCAGGAAATTTCACAGTGAATGTTATTAGGATCTGTATATCCATCACTTGTTGGCATATACAAAGTTTCAATCAAAAGCTATACATTCTTAAGGTATCATCAGACTGGCTTTAAATGTTCTGAACAATTACACGTTATGCCGACCGAGCAAGGTCTTTGGTGGTGGCTCTTACTCTGACACTAACATTCTAAAAGGAAGGTGTTACAGAAGGGTTCATTCTTGGCCCCTTCTATTTCTGATTTACATAAATATTCTCCAGGACATCCTATGCTCTCGTTATTGTGTATTGTATGCTGACGACACCACCATAAGCGTGCACAGGGTTCCTCACCATGCGGGGGGACGTGCGTCGCAGCGCCCTCTTTCTAAAACAATGTGCGGGGCAGATTTTCTGTTCCCCCTCTCTTTGGTGAGGGGGGGAGGGGGTGGCCACCCTTCCCGTGCGCACGCCTATGAGTCATAAGGAGGGCCAAAGTACTTCCATATCGAATGTCAAAAAAAAATCACTTTGCTAAAGGACCAAGTTATATGTACTAACAAGAATAACCTTACTATATAATCGCCTCAAAGGTTCAGTTTATCTGTTTGAAATCTCAGAGACCTTTGTTAACTTCAGCTGTTCTAACGATAGTTCTAATACTATTCATGGTTATGATTCTGTCTCTTTTCTCAGAGCAAATTTAAACATTACTCTTTGTTTTAGTGTGTTAACGCTAAAGAGCTCGTTTTTTAGCAATTCCTGCGTCGGCGCCGTTGCTTGTGAGCGTGAAACCATCTTGGCCATGACCGTAAAATTGAGATATTTGCGAATATAATAAATAAAAATCTTCAGTCTGAGTGAAATTCAAATTGAGGCCGTTAACATGGCACGGAGGTGTTCTATCCCACTGCCACGCGTCTGCTTGGAAACATGGGGAAAACACCTTCTTCTGCTTGGAAATGGTGTGTAAATAGCAATCATACTTTACAATCACAAGCGTCCTACATACAGTTTTCGCAATGAGAAATTGGGTGATCCTTAAGCCTCGAGTTTAAGAGTTGAACGCGAAGGTGATATCCTGTCCCTATATTGCGTACTTCAAACACTCAGGGCATATTTTTTTTCATTTTATGATGTTCCTCGGGAAACTTAAGTTGTACATTACTATGAATTATTCTACGTGTGACCGGTTAGTACATTAGGGAGTTGTTCAAGAGATCGTGGTTCAAACTTTGGAACAAGAAAGACGGCACAACATGATATTTTCGTGTGGTCGGTGGGGAAAGGCGTCCGGCACATCGTGCAATGCCTTTTGGCTCTCTGGCTTTCATACAACGCGCATGGAAACAGAACGTGGGCTGTTCGCAAGGCTGGTTTTTACAGCGACCTTGTATGTCCTGTGGTGGCAACGCTGTTTAGCGGAAGTACGGTGTAAGCCTCCACAAAATATCCCGCACTCCGGAAAATGCGGCTTATTGTGTGGAATTACCTCGATGAGTAGCTGAAAACACACAGCGAAGAGGCTTTCCTTCGGCGATGGCGCACACGCTTCTTCAAAGTAAGGAACCGACAGCTGGAGTTTGCAGTTGTTCTTTACTAGCCATGCGCCCACTCTAGTACGCATGCATGCGTGGCATTCTCTGAAATGGGAATAACTTGATTTATTTGAAGTTTCATTTAAGCTGTAGTATTCAGATACACAAAGACAAATGAATTTCAGTGCTCATTTGTATGCGATATGTACAGTGTCTTTACTTGTCGTCGATGTTTCGTTTGTGTCAAGATGTGTCAAGGTTCATCGCAGCGTGCCCCCATATCTATTAGGTCCACGTTTGGGGCTGACTTTGAGCCCACCACCCACGTGTCGCAGCACCTCATCCATATATTGTCGATATATGCGGGTGATCACTTTGCGCCCCCCCCCCCCCTCTTATCCAAAACTAGGAATGTGGCTGCCCCCCCCCCCTCCGCGAGCACGCCTGTGCGTACGAGTGATGCAAAAAATTATCGGGTGATGTCGTCACCATAACATAAACGATGCCAAAATTTGTGATGCCATCATGTCGCCTCATTGTGACGTCGTCGTTTTACACTGTCGCCGTGATCTGCCAACCAATCACGGACGCAGTGCAAAAGAAAATGAGGTGCAGAAGCTTCAATTAATATACTTAAGACCCTGCAGGCAGTGCAAAACCACATTCGATGCAGAAAACTCTCATGGAGGGGGGGGGGGGTTAAATAAATTTATCGACTGAAGAAAAACAACGTGTATTTCCTATGCTGTCTTATATAGGCGACAGCACAATTAGGGACCTTGTGAGTTGTTATTGTTAATAGTGGCATAAAAGGTAAGCATTTCCAGTTATTGATCCCGTGACCGATTAGTCACGTTAGTTACACAAGAGTGCCGATCATAAACCAATTGAACGAGTCGCTAGACTTACGCCAATTACCTCTTTTTCTCAGTACCGTGCCCACACTTGAAGGGCACTTACCGCTTCTTATGTGCTATTTAAAGCTTTCAACTGTCCGAAAAAACAGCATAGGTCAGTAGGAAGACTTAGAAAATAAACCTAACGCACCAAATAAAAGAGGTATCAAACGCATTAGCATGAGCTAGCCACTTACTGCGCGCACACCTGCTATATTTCAGTGGTTATTTATACAATTTCTAGCCTATGATCTTCTGCAGCACGTGTACATTCGTCCTTCCACACAAAACTGAATTAAGCCCCCTTCGCTCATGATAAAGAGCGTCCAGAAAGTGTTTCTCACATGGCCAGGCATGTCTGTACCATTGCGTTGATATACCAACTAGAAGTAAAAAAACCATATCTCCCTTTCACATCACACAGACACGTTCTAAGCACGGTGAGTCAAAGGAGTGTTGCGTTGCAAAGACATAGTATTCAATATTGCCAAAATTATCGCACTGTTGGCTAACAGCCGCGAAAATATCAAGTGCGTAGCAGACCCCGAACGTTTTGCCACGGCTTTCATCGCGCGAAAAGCCTACGACGAATGGATAGATTGATGTATCCGGCTCATGCGATTAGACAGCGAGGTGGCTCAGGCCACCTAATCATAAAGTTATGTACTATCACTATGTGTTTAAGGATTTAATTTCACCCCCGCCTTGATTGTAGCCCCGAATCAGTTAGCCTACTCCTGGTTATTCCTACCCCTTTAAAATCTATTTTGCCTTCACTATCTCTAAACCCCAATGCTTTGAAAAATTCCGCGCCATTATCTTCAACTATAGGGTCGAGCCCTTTACAGAACATTATCAAATATTCAGCTGTTTTCTCCTCCTCTCCACACACACTGCACACCGTGTCTGTGCCTTCGTATTTGGCTCGGTACGTCTTGGTCTGCAATGCGCCCGTTCTGGCCTCGGACAGCAGAGAACTACCCCGAGAATTATTGTTGATCTTTCCCCTTGCAATTTCCTGCTTGAAAGTTCAGTAGGTCTCCATTGATGATATCGTAAGCATTTCAATCTTCTACAAGTCCCTCTCTGTTTCTTTCACCTTTTTCTTAACCGATGTTTCTTTTTGACTTGGTATTCTGCTGTTGTCTAAATACATGCTTGACAATTTTTGAGTTAACTTCCTCCATTTCGTACCAACATTCTTCATGTACAAGTAGCTGAAAACTTTCCTAGCCCAACGCTCCTCTCCCATTTTTTTTCTCAATCACTCCTAAAATTATATATTGCTGGTATCTTCCCTGCTCTCGAACGATGTCCATTCCATGTCTCCCTGTACCCCCTGATTTCGGGTATTCCCGTGTGCTCCCAAAGCAAGTCGACCTATGCCACGCTGTTTAATTTCCCAACTTGCTTGAACCTCTGATTTCATGCACAAGACCACATTGCCGAACGTAAACCCTGGGATATGACTCATTTCTAAGTTTCTCTCACAACGTCATATCTATTGTAGTTCCACAGTGCCCTACTTTTCATTACAGCTGCATTCCTGTCACCCTAAGTCATTACGTATCTTTTGTGCTACCCTTAGGTACTCAGCGCCATTATTTATTCATGCGCCCAAATATTAGTATTTATTCAATACTTCTAGCGTGACTTTCTGTATCTTATGCTCACTGCCTTTGTTATCATTAAAAAACGTGATTGCCGGTTTTTCCCTCCTGAACTTCAAGTCGAACCTATCACACTCATTACCACAGATGTATATCAATGCTTGCAGATCTTCCTTGTTGTCAGCTAATAATACTTTATCATCTGCATACATCAATGCTGATAATGACTGTTCAATGTATTTTCCTTGCTTGGCAAAAGAGAGGCTGAAGCCGAGTTGACTACCCTCTAATTTGGCTTATAGTCCCTGTAAATACAGCATAAATAACAATGGTGACAGGGGTCATCCCTGTCAAAGCCCGCGTTGTATTTTTATTGGTTCAGATACCTGTTCTTCCAATTTGATAACTACCTTGTTGCTTTTATAAATATACTTTAGAAGATTAGTTATTCCAGTTTCTACATCTAGAGTGTCCATTATTCCCCACAAGTCTTCTTGAATCACACTATCGTAAGCTCCCTTGATATCTAGAAATAACTGCCACAGGGCCTGTGTTTTTTTTCCGCTACTTCAGTACACTCGTCAATGAAAAAATACTGTCATTTCATTTCCTTCGTTTACGGAACCCATTTTGTAGTTCTCCCAGCTCCTCCGCCCCCCCCCCCCCTCAATCCCGCCCATGTGTCTAGTCTTTACTATCTGCATCACCAGCCTGTAAACTACTGATCTCACTCTTACAGGACGGTAGTTGTTTGTGTCAGCTTTTCCTCCTTTCCTTCATAGATCATGCTCATCCTGCTTGGTTTCCCCCCACTCCAAGCCGCTGAAGAATTCCAAGCCGGTGAAGAATGACATTGCAGAGCAATGTCATTCTTCACCGGCTTGGAGTGGAAGGAATGGTATTTAAAGAGCGCTTTAGTCGACCGGAGTGTGTACATCCAGCATACGTGCTGACACGAAAAATGCAAGGATAAATCGAGAGATTTTAGGCTGATGCAGGCTGTTCAAATCGCCACCTCGATGGATAAAAGCTCGTGATACCTCACCCAAAAATGACTTGATTTCTGCAGTTCTCGTCAAGAGCGAAAAATCGCCGACTTACCAAAATACTCCAAATGTTATGCCTTACAAATCTGCTTCCACGTTCCTGTCAACCTTGCACAAAAATATGCTACTAATCATAGAGGTGCGCCATGATTATATGCATACCCCCGACTTTTCCACAGAAACCTCATTCTTTAAGAGCTCAATGGTGTTACATTGGTAGAAGCTTAATAATTCTAAAAAGGCCTCCACCGTGGTACCACGGGCATACCTGAATTCTACTTCATCATTATATTCAACTATGCATTCCTCAACGCGTTGCATCAATAAGTAGAAGGGAGTAGAAAAGGTCTTCCACATCAATACTTATAGCCGTACATGCGGAGAACTCCATGGTAGACAAAAATGAAACAACTTGCTTTTGGAAAACAAATCATAGATTGACAAAGCATGCAGGTGTTTCTGAAAAAAAACCTGACACTGCCATGTGCCACGTTCAGAAACGATAGAGCGAAAGGGAACGCCAGGCTTGTGCGTTTTTGCTGCAAAAAATAAAGTCTACGTCAGAAACGTTGACCGTTTTAAAGCTACTGCCACACTTTCTAAATTTTGGTTTCCGCACAGGTCAAGTGCTCGTTTTTCGGCATTTTTTGGTGTCATCTCAGCTTACTTGAAGTTCTTCGCCACCGCTGCCCACCCTTCCTCAGCAAACATGGACTCTTCTAGGACTACGAAGTTGCCTTCATTGTAAGTCACAAGTAACCGTGCTGCCTTCGCAGCCAAGGCCGAGGATGTTGAGCTTAAGGAGCCCCCGCAACGACATCAATGCACTTCGAAACAAAATGATCCATCTGTCAATCCGCGACAAAACGTGCAACCTTGCGCGTAATGCTAACCGTTCTACAGTCTTCAAAGGGGTGTCTAGAAAGCGTTTAGGGTCGAGGGCCCAGTACTGTTTCGTCATAATGATCCAAGGGCACATTTTCTATAAGCGGCGGTTTTCCATCAGCAGGCCTGAATTTCTTGGCAGCCTGTAGACTTGGACGCACATTGTTCCACAGTAGCTCCGTGAGTATTTTTGTGTGGGCAGTCCACTGTCAAAACATATTGATGTTTAGGCGGCGCGTTCTCGGAGACACGCAGTCCAGCTTCAAGCAGTCTCTGTAGTGTCACTCCTGGCTTTTACACTCGTCACAAACCATCCTGAACATCCTCGTCACATGGCCAGGTGAAAAAGTAGAAACCCAAACACACCTTTGAGCTTCGGAGGGCAAAGTCGTCTTCGGAGATGCCAAGTGTACACTCGAGCCTTGCACGCACACAAGGCCACAACTGGTGCCAAGGTAGCAGCATTGATAAGGTCAAGGTTGAAAAACACAGAAAAAGAGCTCACGGAACCAGAAATAAAGTGAAGAAACACTCGCTCACCTCTCCGTTTTGCTACACTTTAGGGGCTTTTAGCTTGTAGGTATACTTCTTTACGTTACCGAGTGACCGGATAGAATCTGCGCATGCGTGGGTCTTTACGGAGCGTAAATATTTACGTTTCCCGCTGAATGTGGTTTAAAAGTTTAAGTTTCCCACCATATAGACGTCAGACTCTGCCCAGGTGGCACTGCGAAAAACAGTGCCACCAGCGCCCCCATCGACGCGCCGGCCGTAAATGGGTAGTGCAAAGAGAGCCGCGCGCAAGCCAACGTGCATCGACCCTTCTCTTTTGTCGGTCTTGAGGCGCAGTTTCTTGAAAATCAAGGACCTGGCAAGCTTCTTCCGTCATTCCAATCTCGCTTCAGTAAAGTAGGAAGCTCATCAAAGTGAACTGTGGGTACACCGCAAAAGATGTTTCAGTTATTTGGGTGTGCTGCAGTTCCAAGTGCAAGCTGCCATCGCATGACATCGACTTCGAGGAAAACACTCCGACGTGCGTCCTTCATCGCCCAAATACGTTAAACTTGGGCATACACATGGTTTTAAAGTGACCAAGTACATATACGAGCAATCTATCTTACGATCAGTGGTACGAAGCTCGCTTTATCCGGCACTAATGACTCTCACGATTTTCGTCTTTGCAGCTGCATTCTTTATCGATCTGTCGCTTCCTGTGCGTTGAACTGTTGCTAGAGTGTTAAGATGACGGTTGTTTTCTGAATACTGCAAGGGAAGATCCGTGCGTGCCATTTTCTCAGTGAATAACTAAAGGCAAAAACGAGGCCCCCGAGATAGCTATGGCAATCGCGTAAACAAACTGCTAAAAAAAAGCCTCATTGTGGTCGCGATCATTTTGCGATTTAGCTTTGAGACGTGCGTGTTCTCATTTCCTAGTTATAACAGGAACTTAGCTCCTTCAAAGCTCTACATACGTAATGCTGCGTAGTGGCGACCACATCAGATTATCAGTGGTCGTGGTGATTGCGAGTTTATTGCGCGCGTCACCTCTTTACTATTGCACAGCGCGCACGGCGCTCAGGGGCTCTCTTAAACGTCATAATCAGTTATCACAGTTTTCTGTAGTAACGATCGAGCGCATTATCATAAAGTTTTCATTATCACACTTTTTCATGCGGCTGGCTGTGGAGAACGCGAGTACTTCACTTACCCAACACGTTTACGACGGCCCGTATCCAGCGTTCTCGCCGTTCTGCTTCGTAAAAGCTGCAAAAATCAGGAAAAATTAAGTCATTTACGTCAGCGGCGATTCGCAACGCAACCGTAGCGCCGACAGGGGTAGGTTTTGTACAGCACGGAGCTGTTGTATCTGCTCTTGTTCATGCCGTAGTTCTGGCAAGTGAATCCGCAGGCACTTTGTGGTGGTTCAGTGATGCGTCCGCATGCGGAGAGAAATTCGTAGCTCTTTTTCAAAGTGTTCAATGTGCAAACACACATAATGTTTAGCTGAATCTTTGTTTCGCACGCTGTAGTTGCACCTGGTTGCGCACCAACTACGCACGGGAGTCGGGCTTTGCACTACTCAAAACTGCGTCTATAGGTGGCGTTGCGTGTTCGCAAACCTCCAGAGTCTCACGTCTATAGCCTTTACGTTTATCACCCTATCTCGGAAATCCACCTTCTTTCGTAGAAACTTGTGGTATCCACGATGTAGGACTCGAGCCGCCAAGTCGAAATAAGCCGAACTGCGAGCGCAAATAGCCATTACATTGTTTCAGCGGGATTACCAAAGTTAGAGTGTCCTGGAATACAGACACCGTGAACGTGCGAA
The DNA here is from genome assembly GCF_043290135.1 of Rhipicephalus microplus. Lineage (NCBI taxonomy): Eukaryota > Metazoa > Arthropoda > Arachnida > Ixodida > Ixodidae > Rhipicephalus > Rhipicephalus microplus. The sequence goes on along the minus strand of NC_134704.1, from coordinate 172,696,725 downwards.
CTGCTGAGAAGCTGGATAGGTGGCGTCATCTATCGAGGCAATAGTGAAATAGGTAATCAGAAAATTGTTGTTGCAGAAACGTCATGCATTGTACGTCTGATGCGAAAACCGCGCAGCATCGCTATCACAAATGAGTTACCTTTTTAATCATTTTCACTTAAAAAGATTACGCGTAAGTGAACGTGTTAATGAGTGCGGTTGCAAAGAATATCGCAAGATGTCGACATCATCGTTACAGTAGCGTTGTATTTTTTGCCATTTTGCGCATACGGGGATATTGTATGCGATAAACGAACGTCTCGTGATTTTGCCACAACGGTGATTCAATCCTATGTAAGTTCAATGCAATTTATATGCAGTTAGCATCACCATTTATAGTTTGCGAAAACATAAAGGTGTACGCGTTCACATACGTACGTAAACGTTTATGTACAAGGAGCTAAAACGTTCAAAGATTTCCGTTTCGGTAAGACGCTGAACGCAAACCGGTATCCGGTAACACGTTAACGTAAATAACTATACATACAAACTGAAACTACCTTTTATTTCTAGTTCCGGGAGTCTTGCCGGTAGCGTCTATTGTTGTGGTGAAGGTACTCTCACTGTGCGCTGGGCAGCACGACGACACTGTAGATAAAAGAAGTAGCGAGGAACAAAAACTGGCATATCGCACGTACACTGGGAATCGATGATACGCGAAGCACGAATAAGAAATGTTCATATATCACTTTAAAATCAGCACAACGTTATGAGGTGGACGGAAATGATGTCGTACATGACTTTGGTGTCATGATTATCATGTTTCGATGTGTCGTTTACATTCGTCATCTATTCACGCCACGTGATATAAAATTTAGTACATGTGGAGCTAGCGAAATGGCCGTGAGCACGCTATGAGCGTGGTATGTTGTCGTGTTCTTACATGACACGCGTGTCAGGATTATCATGTTTGTACAAGTCGTATGTTTCGTCAGCCATTGACGTCAGATAATGCCAAATTCGGTATATGTGGAGCTAGCGAAACGGCCGCGAGCGAAGCACGAAGCGCCCAATATATACTCCAATGCAGCGTTGCCGCGCGCGCACGCTGGGCACAGCGACGCTACGTTAGAAAAAACGCGAGCGCTCTATAGTCTGGTGCCAGGCGCGATCAGCGTCCATCGGCGCAGCCCGACGGCAACCGGTGCGAAATGCGACATGCTTGTGATGCAGGTTTACTATTGAATAAATTGTTGCTCGGAGGGAAAGCCTCGGAGCTGAGAAATGGCGAAGCCGTTTAAGGTGTGAAAAGAAAAGTAGAAACTTTAAGCATAAACAAGAGGAAAAAAAAGATCAAGTTGTTATGAACGGACACCGAGTTTAAGCTGGCAAATAAAAACATGTCCTGTAAGTTGTCCAGTTGTAATCTTTATAAAAAAAATTCAACAGTCACCGGTGGCATTGATGGTGGCGCTGGCTTGGTGGGTTGAGGCGGCGGACGCTGGCGATGTCTCAGCAGCTGGAGTCACGCGCTGACCAGCACGGCGACACTTGGCGGAAGACGAGGTAGCCCTTGCCTTAGAAAGAACTGCGGCCGCTTACCGCTGGTGGCTCATTTCGAGGAGATGATCACCACCCAGAAGGTTCCACCCTCCATGGGTGGTTCAGAATTGGAGTCGAAGCCCGGACACCTGGGACGTGACCTTGAACGATCACGGCCGGAACGAACACCTGGGACATGACCTTGAACACCCACGGCCGGAACTCTGAAGGCCGCGTATCTCCAAGTACACCATGGGCAGCTGGAGCGTCCTGGCCTTGTCTGACTCCACGCGTTAGGGTCCAGAACCCGACACCCCAGTCGCGCAACACCCTGGATCGGCACTCCACCCAGCTCGATCTCGTTCTGCCCCCGACTCGTCTTCCTCTTCTCCCCTCTCGTGCATTGGCAGCGCAACCTTTCGCGCAAACTTCTTCCTTTTGGAGGGCCGCAGTTTCATGCGTGACGTTTCGCGCCAACGTCATCGTCTTTCCGCCGCTCAATCGAGAAGCACCGCTGCCGTTGCCTCCGAGCACGTTGTACATAACACCACGGTGCCACCATACTTCACAAACACCACCACGTAACTATACTACACCACAATAGGCCCCTTTTTGGGAATGTTATTCTGCATGAAAAACTGCTGCTCAATTCTTGGATGAAGTCACTCAAAACACACACTCACACACGGTAGGCCGAAAACCGAGTATGTCCAGTGGGATTATGTCAGCGGTTTACTGCATTGAGATGTACTCTCACCATGCTGAAATAGTTTCACCAGTGTATAGTCACTGAATTCGGCTCATGTAATCCGCCCCGACATTTTCAGATCCCTTGATATGCTCTACATGGAATTCATATTCCTGCAAGGCCAAACTCGAGCTCAAGACTCTGCTGTTGAGGTGTTTTGCCAGCGACAAATATTGCAAGGGTTGATTATCGGTCTGAACTACAAAAGGGGTTCCGTATAAATATATACAAAAATTTTCTATAGCCTACACAAGAGCTAAGCACTCACGCTCTATACCCGAGTATTTCTGTTCTCGAGGTAATAACTGTCGGCTAGCGTATGAGACTGGGTGTAACACCGAGTCATGGTGTTGCATAAGGACTGCGCCGATGCATGTATCCCAAGCATCACTGCGTAGTATGAAGGGTCGTTTGACATCCGCAGCCTTGACGATCGGCACTTGGGTGAGCGCCTTTTTGAGGATTTCGAAGGCGGCTTCCCTCTCGCTGTTCCAGCGGACCTTGTTGCTTTCTCTTTTCGTCGTCATTTCGGTTAGGGGCTGAGCCTTCTCCACGTAATGGGGTATCAAATCACGATAACACCCTGTCAGACCAAGGAAAGAGTGAAGTTGCTTCTTGCTCTCAGGTCGTGGAGCTTTTGCTATCTTCGAAATCGTGTCTTCCACCGGTTGAATTAGTCCACCTCCAAGTCTATGGCCAAGGAAAACTACAGACGTCACGCCAACTTCACACTTCTGAGGCTTCATCGTCAGTCCGGCCTCGTGGATCCTCCTCAACAGGTACCGCACGGTTTCCGTGTGTTCTTGCCATGCCGTAGTGGCGATGAGCACGTCATCGATGTAGTGTACGACACTTGGTATACCCTGTAGAAGGCGTCTCATTAATCGAGTAAAAACAGCAGACGCCGTTTTGATTCCAAATGGCATGTACAAGGAATGATAATGTCCTGATTGAGTGTAAAATGCCGTTTTTGGCTTGAAACTCTTGTCCAGAGGCACTTGCCAGTATCCTTTAGTGAGGTCGAACTTTGAAAAGAACTTTTTAGCTCCGGTCTCCGCAAATATGACATCTGTCCTTGGGATAGGTTCCGTGTCGGAAAACAAGACATCGTTAATCCAACGGAAATCGATGCAAGCACGGTAGCTTTTATCTCGTTTCTTAACCAGCACCAACGGTAAATTGTATGGAGAGTCGGACCGTTCAATCACTCCAAGCTTGAGCATATGTTGCACCTCTTTTTCAATGACTTATTTGATGGAAAAGGGCAGTGGATATTGTTGAGTGTGGATGGGCTCAGAGGTGGTCAATTACAGACGGCATTCCAATAAATTTGTTTTTCCTGGTATTTCCGAAAAGACGTCTTCGTGACTTGCCAAGATCTCGGAAAGTTCATTACGCTGGCTTTCTTGGAGGTCTCGGCCAAGCTTATCCGCTTCTATACCAGAGCTCGCAGTAGCCTTGAAAGTAGGTATTGGCGTATCGGTATCTTCCTCCTCCACTACAATAAAGGTTGCCGACCGTGATGCATTTTCAGGTTGACGCTCTTCATAACGCTTCAACATATTCATATGAAAGAGCTTAGTATTTTGACCCACGTCCAACCAGTAATCAAAATTTCCTCTCTTTCCCGTGACTATAAAGGGTCCCTTCCAATGCATCAGTAGTTTCTTCTCTGTACTTGGAAGCAGTATGAGGGCTCGATCACCTATGTTCAGTCGACGGGTTTTACTTCCTCGGTCATAATACTTTTTCTGGGTCGCTTTGGCACGTGACAACCTCTCTTGTGCCAACGATATGGTTTTTTCTAAACGATCTCTGAGGTCTAAGATATGCGCATACGTGGTCTTTACTTCTTCACATATATGATCTCCTGGCCATAACTCTTTGAGTATGCTTAGCGGTCCTCGAACATGTCTGCCATACAACAACACGAATGGCGAGAAGCCCATGCTGGTCTGCGGTACTTCGCGGTACGCAAAGAGCAGAGGTACCAACAATCGATCCCATGACTTGGGTTCATCTTCACTCAATTTCCGCAACACTTACTTCAACGTATCATTGAATCGCTCCACCAAACCATTACTCATTGGATGGTAAGGCGTCGATCTAAGATGCTTAATGGCTAACAAATCATTCACTTCTCTCATCAGCTCAGATGTATAACATGACGCCTGATCACACAGTATCTCGTTAGGGAACTCATTGCCAGAAAACATTTCGATTAATTCTGCGGCGACAGTAGCGGAATCAACCGATGGCAAAGCTACCGCGTCTGGGTATCGAGTAGCGAAGTCTACCAGAGTCAGTATGTAGCGGTTCCTCCTATGCAATGTGTGCTTTAAAGGTCCTATGATGTCCACCGCCACTCTTTCAAAAGGAGTGTCAATTAACGGCATGCGACCAAGAGGGGCCATTCCAACCTTGCTCTTGGGATAGGTCTGCTGGCATATGTCGCAAGATCGTACATATCTTTTCACTGCCTCCTGAATGCCAGGCCAGAGTAGAATGCGCCTAAAACTCGGTCGATAGTCCTTTTCATTCTCTGATGCCCCGACATCGATGTTTCGTGAGCCAAAGCCAACACTTGACTACGCAGTTTTTGGGGTAGCACCACTTGTTGAATCATTTTGTCTGAGGGTCCTCGGTAACAACGGTATAGAATTCCCTTTTCTATCTTGAACGAGTGCGTTGCACTTTCCTCGCAACACTTGACCCACTTTCTTTCAACGTGAATCTAAAGTTTTGTCATCTTTTTGAGCTTTGCTCACATCCTCTCTGGTCAAATTCAATGTCTTCATGTTGACCTTAGATGATGTCGACTGTTCTTGGCCCTTGACACCAACCACTACAGAATCTGGCGAATCTTCTTCCTTCGTTCCTCTCCTACATTACCATTCGGATTCCGACTTACTTTCAAAAATTCTCTCTTTCCAGTTTTCATCGGGATTTTGAGCTTCCCTTGCTCCTGGAATATTGCGAACAATGACATCGTACAGAGGTCTTGTCATGCATTTGACCACTGAAATACACAAAAAATAGGGTGACTGGATTTCAACCTTAGCCTCCGGAACGGCAATGCTACTGCCATCGGCGAGAAACAACGTATCAGTATTACCTGTTAGAGCTTTATCTGGCACCAGATCTCGACGGACTACTAGCGTATTGCTTCCCGTGTCTCGCAGCACTGAAACTGTCTGGCCAAACACTATGCCCTGCAAAACCGGTATCTGGCGAGTCACAGCGTTTGGGTGAGTTTCACCACGCTAGCAACATTTCTCTCTGGTTCGTTGGATGGTGGATCGGTACGTTCAGTGGGGTCCTTTTCAGGAGACAGCAAACAAGATGTTTTCTTTATAGAACCATCTCTTTTTGTGCAGACCTTAGTATCGTGCCCTGGCTTATGACAATATCCACACTAAGGTTGTTTAGGCTTGGTTCGGCAATCCGAGGTCCTGTGACCAGCTTTTTCACATATAAAACACGTTATGATCGTTTTCACAGGTGAGCCTCCACTCTTCCCCGTGATACTACTATTCTCCGTTCTCTCACAAAACAGGAGCAGGTTGGGCTGTCGTTGTGCGTCTCAAAAATCATCGGCGGCTTCTGCTATGTCTTCAAGCTTGCTGTGCTTCTTTTCACGAACAAACAGCGTTAGCCGTTGATGGCAGTTGTTCAAAAATTGCTCCGACACAATTAGATTACGGAGTGCCAAGTACTCTTTGTTTGTATTTGACATTTCTACCCACCGATCAAAGAAACTCGAAAGCCTAGCCGCGTATTATTTTCCGGTCTCGCCATCTTGGGGCTTGCTCTGGCGGAACTTCTCCCGGTAGCCCTGCACCATAAACCGAAATTGTTGAAGCAAAGCTACCTTCGCCTTATCATAGTCGAGTGAATATTCGCGAGACAATCATCCAAAGACTTTCAAGGCCTCCCCATTCAAACACAAGCTTAAGGCTATGACCCATTTTTCTTTCGCCCACTCCTGTCCGGTGGCGACGTTCTCGAACCTTTTTAGGTAGGCATCCAAGTCGTCCCGGTTTTCATTAAATCCTGGAATGAGACTGCGAGGGTTCATATTGCAAAAAGCGTTCCCTCCAGATTCACGGTCAGGTGTTCTCGTCCCGCTACGACTGCCCTCCGATTCGGCTACTTTCAGCTGCAACTGCAAATTTCTCTCCCTTCTTTCTTCCAGCTCTAGCAACTCCTTTCTTGCCTCATGTTCTGCAGCTCGCTCATCTCGTGCCCGTGCCTCCAACTCATCTAACCAAACCCTCAGCTCTTCGCCTTCGAGCCGCACGCGCTCGGCCAAAGTGACTAGATATCGTGCGCTTGTCATTCTTAATACGCCTACCACTACTGCTAATGGCTTCGTCCTGTCGTAGCGGACGCCAATTTGTGATGCAGGTTAACGATTGAATAAATTGTTGCTCGGAGGGAAAGCCTTGGAGCTAAGAAATGACGAAGCCATTTAAGGTGTGAAAAGAAAAGTAGAAACATTAAGCATAAACAAGAGGAAAAAAGAGATGAAGTTGTTATGTACAGACACCGAGTCTAAGCTGGCAATTAAAAACATCTCCTGTAAGTTGTCCAGCTGTAATATTTATAAAAAAATTCAACACTCACCGGTGGCGTTGATGGTGGCGGTGGCTTAGTGGGTTGAGGCGGCGGACGCTGGCGATGTCTCAGCAGCTGGAGTCGCGCGCTGACCAGCACGGCGACACTTGGCGGAAGACGAGGTAGCCCTTGCCTTAGAAAGAACTGCGGCCGCTTACCGCTGGTGGCTCATTTCGAGGAGATGATCACCACCCGGAAGGTTCCACCCTCCATGGGTGGTTCAGAACTGGGACGTGACCTTGAACAGTCACGGCCAGAACTCTGGAGGTTGCGTACCTCCGAGTACACCATGGGCAGCTGGAGCGTCGTGGCCTTGCCTGACTTCACGCGTTCGGGTCCGGAAGCCGACACCGCAGTCGCGCGACACCCAGGATCTGATGATGATGATGATGATGACCTTTTATGGATGGCGCTCACCCACAGAGGGGGATGGGCCAAGAACCGGGCGGCAGGATACCTAAATGAAAATAAAATGGAAATGAAGCCAATCTGAAAAAGTAGTTCAAAAATAATACTACCGAAAAAACAAAAACAAAAATGTTTGCTGAGCAAGCGGTCAAACCATCTCTTGTTTTTGATAGACATAACTACGAATTATAAACTAAAAATCTGAAAAGGTTGGGGTTCACTAGCACGGTAATCTTTTAGTTGCATTCATGTAATCAAACACAGTAAAGCATATATTCCTGTGGCAGTAACCAAATGAAGTTCCGCCAAATGATAAAATTACTGGTAGATTTACTTGTATTCCTAGCTTTTCTAATAGGGCTACTAAAAATCGTTTTCTCTGATAAGAATAACGAAGGCAGAATAAAAAGAAATGTTCAATTGTTTCAATTTCGTTGCACCAAATGCATAGCGGTAACGCCTTGAGTCGAGCTTCGTTGAGGTAATAATTTAGTTGTGGAACAGCACAGCGCAATCTGGTATAAGTGACCTCTTACTGGCGAGATACACACCACTGTTCATTCGAGCAATAGCTCAAATGCTCGAAATCTTTGAATTTATCCAAGTTACCTTTTCCCCACTGCAGGCAAGCATTTCGGAACCTTAGCGCTGTCACGTAAGCCGTATCTGGCAAAACTGGGATGGTGGGCCCACCCAGGGATACTGCTGCTAAAGAGTCTACCATTTCGTTCAAATATAATCCGCGGTGGCCCGGTACCCATAGCAAATGCAGTTTTTTTACGTTTTTCGGTACTAAATGCCGAAAAGTATTCATCAGCTCTACATTTACTGCCGCAGAAAGTGCATTACAAACTGATAACGAATCTGTAATGATAACTGCTAATGATTCGCTTGAAGGCAATTTGCGTAGGGCAAGAACAATGGCCAATAATTCTGCAATGAATACCGGGGTATAATCTGGGAGTCGAATCGAAAAGGACCAGTCCAAAGAAGGAGAGAAGATGCCAACCCCAGCCTTTTCTTTTGACACAGATGCATCAGCCGCAATGATATTGCTTATCTCTAGGTGAGCTAGATAATCTGCTAACTGGTCATTTAAATACCTATGTGCCAATTGTTTCGCGTTATGAGGAAATATGTCATCAAATCTGCACTCCAGCCATCTCGATCTCGTTCTGCCTTGACTCGTCTTCCTCTTCTTCCCTCTCGTGCATTGGCAGCGCAACCTTTCGCGCTAACTTCCTCTTCCTTTTGGCGGGCCGCAGTTTGATGCGTGACGTTTCGCGCCAACGTTATCGTCTTTCCGCCGCTCAATCGAGAAGCACCACTGCCGTCGCCTTTGAGCACCTTGTACATAACACCACGGTGCCACCTCACTTCACAAACACCACCACGTCGCTATACTACACCACAATGCTCCATTTCGCGACGATGCGTTACCCAGAAAACACTGCGTCTGCCTCTTTTCGTGACGGAGGGATGCCGGAAGCGCTGAAACGCGTATGCGTCAAAGCAACGCAGCACGGCTCACACCTGCGAGTATACGGCAGGACCGGCACCTGGCGTGGCGTGACGAAACTAACGCCAGCGAGCACGCGCACCACGTCACGTCGAAATGTATTGGCGCCCTTGACTGCGCCATGTCAAAATGTTCTCACACGGCACGTATCTCATGATTATCATGTCTGCATTAGTCACATACCTTTGTCATTCATTGGCGTCGCATAATACCAAATTTGTCATATGTGAAGCTAGCGAAACGGCCGCGAGCGCATAATCAGTGTGGCATGTAGCCATGCTGTTACATGACACGAATGTCGTGATTACCATGTTAGGATGTGTCATTTGCCTATGGTGTCCGTTCGCGTCGCGTAATATCGAGTTTGGTACATGTGAAGTTATCGATACAGCCGCGAGTACATGATGAGCGTATCATGTAGTCATGTTGTTACATGACACTCATCTCATGTTTATCATGTTTGCACCAGTATCATAACTTCGTCATCAATTCACGTTCCGTAACACCAAATTTGGTACAAGTGAAGCTAGCAAAACAGCCGCCATTGCATCATGAGCGTGGCATGTATTCATGTTACATGACACGCATCTCAATGTTATCATGTTTGCACCAGTCCATACCTTCGGCATCCATTCACGTCCCAAAACACCAAATTAGGTATAAGTGAAGCTAGCGAAACGGCCGCGAGCGCATCATGAGCGTGGCATGTAGTCATGTTGTTACATGACACGCATGTCATGATTTTCGTGTTGAGGTCTGTCGCTTGTGTTCGCCATGCAATCATGCCAGTTTGCAACAGTTTGCAACCGTACCAGTTTGCAACCGTACCAGTTTTGCAACATGCCATGTGAACGAAACCACCGCAACAGCCGCAGCACCATGAAATGGAAATCATGACAGTCATGACATACATATCATGATTTTCATGTTATGACTTGTCTAATATGTTCTTCATATAGTCATGGTATACCATACCTACTTTGGTATTGATACCATTATTGAAACGGCCAGGAGAACTAAAACTCGTAGGTGGCTAGATAGATAGATAGATAGATAGATAGATAGATAGATAGATAGATAGATAGATAGATAGATAGATAGATAGATAGATAGATAGATAGATAGATAGATAGATAGATAGATAGATAGATAGATAGATAGATAGATAGATAGATAGATAGATAGATAGATAGATAGATAGATAGATAGATAGATAGATAGATAGATAGATAGATAGATAGATAGATAGATAGATAGATAGATAGATAGATAGATAGATAGATAGATAGATAGATAGATAGATAGATAGATAGATAGATAGATAGATAGATAGATAGATAGATAGATAGATAGATAGATAGATAGATACGCTTAATGTCACCGAAGTTCACTAAGAAATGCTCATTTAAAAGCATCTATTCAGCAACGTAGCCGAGTATACATTGGAGGCTAGTGATGAGCGGGAGAGCGTTGCGCATATGCGTTGGTTGACGTGCAAGCACGTTCTTGCGCTCCGTTACATGTTCAATTCATTGGGACCAAAGAAGGAAAAATCACAGCATGTCCATGGAGTGAATGATGATGAGTGGGGCGAAGCGTCTGTCAGTTCGGCCATGCTTCCGTCCGTCCGTTCGTTTTTGCTCCCTTCCGTCCTTGCGTCCGTCCGTGCGTCCATCCATCCATTCGTCCGTCAAACAGACAGACAGACGACGGACGGACGTGGCCAGCGGGTGGTTCACGAGAGAGAAAAGGGACGATAGAAAGGCAAGGAGATTAACCATGGCTGAGCGCGGTATGCTACCTTGCACTGGGGAGAGAGTAAGGGGAATGAAAGTTAGAGAGAGAGAAGGAAAGAAAGGTCACTCATGCCGTCGAGAAAATGGCAGTTTTCTGATAAAACCCTCTGAAGCTTCGCCCCCTCGTCATCATTCACAACGTGGATAGGCTGTGAGGCAGTTACCACATACTTGCATGCATACAGGTGACGACCGACCCACGCCTAAAGGAGATTCGCCCCTAAAAGCCAAGTGCTACAAGACATTTTGTTTGCAAACAAGATTAGCTTTTAAATTGTCATATTCGGGCAGTGCGTAATATTGCGGCTCCGGGCGTGTGCACTGACTTCTTCAAAGAAAGCCTTGAGTTAAGTCTGCTAGTGTTGCTTGGGTTTCTGCAGGGGACTCATGGGCAGGCGCCGCGATTTACAATAGGCAGCGTAGCTGCTGCCTATTGTATGTAGCCACCATGTACGATCGCGTGGGCCCTGCAACCATATAGCTGGAGTTCATGTTCTGTTATGCGGGTCATATACGGACGCTTGGTTCTCACTATGAAGATATGGCTTACTACGTGTCATTGTGCTGTAGCAGCAACGCTGTTATGTCGAATTTCATCCAGTCGCTGACGAACGGTTTAAGTGGGGACAGTTTTCGGCTCCGAGGGACAGTTGAGGACCAGCAGTTGCCTTCGTACGTAACTTATGAGCCTTTGTGCTGGCGATTGTAGCCATTCGTTTCTCAGAGTGTTTCGGCATTCTGAAACTGCGAAACTCAAGGTTGGTAAACTGGCATATGCTTAGCAAATGTTTAGCTTCCTGAACAGCTCGTTCTGCTAAGCCGTTGCCACGCTGGCAGTACGGGTGGTTGGTGTTAGAATCACTTATAAAAGCCTGGGAGGCTGCACTGTTCAAAGGCGGGCCGTTGTCACTGATCAGCTTTGCTGGAATGCCATGTGTCGTAAACATTTCTATTTTTCCATACATCACAGCAGCCACAGTGGCATGATTAAGCTTGCGAACTTCAAAGAGAAACGTATAAGTATCGACCACTGTTAAGTATTTTTTGCATTCGTGGTGAAAAAGATCTCCTCCTGCCACTTGCCTTAGCAGAGTTGGTAGATCGTGTCTGAGCATGGGCAGCCTTGCATTTATTTTATTGCACTTGTTGCAATAAAATATGACTTCCCTACATCTGAAATGTTAGCATACGTGCTTGGGCAGTACATTACCTGTAGCGCTCGTGCTTTCATCTTGTTCTCACCACAATATGCAGAGTGGACACCAGGCCGAAAAGTTCTGTGTGCTTCACTGGCGGAATGACAAGTTTTTTTTATCTAAGAAGCTACCCATCTTTGATTCGGATTACCAAAGTAAAGTCAAAGCTCTAATTTTTTTAAACATCCACCAGCTGGGGCTGGCTTCGTTGTCACTCTATACTTGCGCAACAGCAGATCTTCGCCAAGAAGAGGCCCTTTTTGGTCACTGCTTTCATGCTGAGCCGCCGCTGATCTGAAACAGGTAACGAACAAACTGTTATAAAGCGTAGAAACTTGGGTAACTTGGTAGAACATAACTGAATGTACAGACAGCGCAACCTAGAAGTACTTGCATCGAAACAACGGAATCGAAAAAACAAGAATAGAAAAGAGCACTGACTTGCAACAGTTATTTATTAGCGCAGTGGTGTGCATATGTAGGCGAAAAAAGAGAAGAGAAAGAGCATGCGTAGAAGGGTGCAGTTTAAAACTACTGTTATACAATGTCAGCAAAACCCTTGCATCTTGTTAATTGAGCTGGAAGAAAAACACAGCTTTAAAAAATTTGCAACAGCGAAAATCAAAGGGAACTCACACATGTACCGTCAAACTTACACAGCCGCAGTCTCGGCTGTAGATTTCAAGGCGTCCTTGAACCGCATTGGGCACATCATTATTTTGCTCTCTTTAACGGTAATTCAAGCACCTTCTGGTTTGCCTATCTAAATGTTACCCCAGGATAGCGGTATAAGGTATACGACACCGATAACACTAGGTACAAAACGTGATCTGTGTTTGACAGAGCATCGTGTGCTCTATTCTAAGCTGGATTATTCACCAAGTTACAAAGATTTCATAGCTTTTCCGGGACGGGAAATACGAGGATGCCAGCGCATTTCCCTATTTTTTTCAGCTTATGCAAAATGTTGTGCAGATAACGGACTGCAACACAGTTTTAGGAACTGACGCATTTTGAGGCGGAGATAGCCCTCCTTGATTATTTATTTGCTTCAAAGCTTTTCCGCAGCAGCTTAAATCTGGGCGTTCAAGTAACCAGTGCTTAAGAGGCGCTCGACCTGTGCTTTACTTTAAAACTGCGTTGCAGCCCCGCCGTGGTGGTCTAGTGGCTAAGATACTCGGCTGCTGACCCGCAGGTCGCGGGTTCGAATCCCGGCTGCGGCGGCTGCATTTCCGATGGAGGTGGAAATGTTGTAGGCCCGTGTGCTCAGATTTGGGTGCACGTTAAAGAACCCCAGGTGGTCTAAATTTACGGAGCCCTCCACTATGGTGTCTCTCATAATCATATGGTGGTTTTGAGACGTTAAATCCTACATATCAATCTAAAACTGCGTTGCATCGAGTGCGGGCATGACCTCCTATGAGCGTAAACAAGGCAAACATAATGATACCCCTTTTCACCAGATTTGAATGAACTGAGTGGAAATGTAGAAGGGGTTCACCACTTCTCAGTGAGAGCAGCCGGCACAAATGATTGCTCCGAAGAGAGAGTGTTAGGCCTAAAAACCTGATCGAATTACTAGACGGTAGCTGATGAGTAAGTTCCAGAGCATGCAAGCGCTTCTTAAACAAACCTGGAAGACTAGGGACAACTCAAAAAATGGCAATAAAACAGTCAACAAATACAATAAAATCATCGACGAACCTACAGACCTTCACAACAAAAGACAAGTCGAGATTTTTTTTTAATGTGGCAATCCTTACGCGCGAGAAAGATGTCGCTCAAGACTGGTGCCAAACAAGAACCTATGCAAACGCCACTTTTTTATTGAATTATTACTCATTACAAAACACAACCATTGATTTTAAATCAAACGAAAGCAATTCTAGAAAACCACGAATTGACGTACTGGACGCATTTGGGAAATTTATCGACCCAAAGGAATCAAAGCGTTCTTCTATGCTCTGCAGCAGTGCATCATGTGGAAGAGAATAATACAAATCCTTTACGTCTATTGAAAAAGTCTTCAGTTCATTTTCTTGGCTTTTTAAAAACTTAATAACCGCATCGGAGTTTTTTTTAAGTATCGTCAATAGTCAGTATGTTAAGCTGTTCTTGTAAAAACAAGGCAACCTGTTTTTGCCAAGTCCTGTTTTCAGACACTATTGCCAGTAGTAGGCAGTCAATTTTGTGCAGCGCACAAGATTGACTGCCCACTACGGGTAATGGTTCTTTAAGGGCGAAATCAATTCTTATTGCTAGTTTGGGGGCTAATTGTACATCAGCATTTAGCTGCATGCGATAGCTGAGCCTTCAAGGTGTCCTAGACCCTTTAAAACATAATCAAATCCTGATACCAAGATGTCAGACGCTTCGCCGTTGACTGCACCTATGCGTTGCACTAGACCCAGTCTTTCAGCCACGTGACCACTTAATGTAACTGGCACGTACCTGTTTAACGACAACAAAAAACGTGACCTCAGTGATTTGTTCTATTAGATGAAAGAAGGTTTATCTTCCCGACTGCGTTTTCCGCGAGCCCAAAAAAGTGCGCAAGGTAGTGGAACTTATTTGCACATGAGCCACCGATAACTTTCAAAAGGCAGTTTCTGGAGCGACGCAACACTTCGCTCCTTTGCCCATTTTGCACCTGATCATAACACCGGCCACATTGAACGTCACCGCCCAGTGCTCGTCGCTTTTGACCACGTGAACTTCCGACGTGTGCAGGAGGTATTCTTCGCCATCAGCCATTTCTACTTGTCGTATGTACCATCCTTCTGGCGACATTCTCAGGCACTTCCTGCGGCACCAAATTTCAAAATAGTACTGGCCCATTACGCTTTTTGCAACATTTCCCTATCGCCGGACATCCTGCAGCTTTGTTGCGATGTAACCCGCATTTTTAGCAGGGGCTGGTTTTTCTTCTACCACGTCAATGCAATTTTTAGGTTCAAAACAAGGGCTGCCTCGCATTTCCGTGACCTCATGTTTGCTCTGTTCTTTAGCACAACAAATCTCACCTGGTACTGCATAGGAGAAATTTTCAGAGATAATTTCCTGCTGAAGTTCTCTGTCTCGTATCCCAAAATTTATTCTCCTGTGTACAAGCTCATCTTCGAGCTCTCCGAATTTGCTCTTATCTGCTAGGATTCCAATATCCATGCGCCAATTGTTAATTAGCTCGCCTCCTCGCTGTTTTCTGAAACCCGACTGAAACCCGTTGAAGGTGAGGTTTGTAACTGGTGTGTAGTGCCCTTCGAACTTCTTAGTTAAGGCTTTCATGTCATCTTTCTGCTCCTCGTTCTCAAATTTAGAGGTTCAAAAAACACGCCTTGTTTCTTCGCCGATTGTCATTAAAAACGTAGCGGCTCACACCATCCTGCGACTGTAGCTTGAGCTTTGTTGCTCTTGCGAAAATTGCGAACTCACTTTCTCATACGCTTCAATATGGTACACGTCACCAGTGTTGTCGAGCGGATTGGTGGGGGTTAGGCGGTAGAAGCATCAAACTCATCGTTGTTACTGCAGTTCCGGATGATCCGGTAGTTGTCTCGAACTCCGGTATGAAGATCGCTCGTCCCGTATTGGTTTCGTTAACGCTGTAGCCACCCGGAAAGGTTTGCTGCATACCGTAGACTAACTCCCGTGCCCACTTCTAACATCATATAAGCCAGACGAGTAGCAGCGAACAAAAAGCATATATTCAGCGACGCAGCCAACTATATAGGAGGCTAAGCAGTGGGAGCGTAGCGCATGCCCGTTGGTTGACGTACAAGCTTTATTTTGCGTTCTCTTACATTTGCACACTGTATTGCGAAGCATGTGTACAAAGCACGTGTGTTTATGAAGCGTGAAAGTTACTTTCAGTGCATTTCAAAGCAAAGCAAGTGATTTTCACTCAATTCGCAAGAGACGCGTTGCTGTGCAATAAATAAAAAAGACAAAGCAGGCCCGTTGCTGTGTGGCAGAACACCTGCTTCCCCCACAAACGACCCGGGTTCGATCTTTCCTCGGACCCGGAATCATTCTTTTTATTTGCATCCTTCTATCATTTCGTGATCACGCACAAGATGATAATTTTTCACTCACAAGAAGTGACACCGACACCAGGATTTCTGCAAAACAAGCTCTTCAAGGCTCCCGTGTTAAAAAAAAATAAAATAAAAATTTGGCAGATTCCACGCACCTTCGGACGTTATACGAAAGGAGGATGACCATGTTATAATTTTTATATAGCGACACGTCATGAAATGACGCTAAATATATGTACAATTGTTTCAGTCAAAGATATATGGTGAATAGTTAGAGATGTTTATGTAACCAGTTCTTTGCATTTGCGCAATGATGCCAACAGGAACATGAGAATTAGCAACACCATAAGCGATGACCTGATATGAAGCGCTGGTGCTCGCGACAATGGCTGCCCTGGATGCTGCTACATTAGTCAACTTCAGCGTATGGCACCAAACAACAATTGACGTTAACGTGACGCGACGGCTGTATTCTAAGATACAGCTGTCGCGATTGATTAGCCAGCAAGGCAACCCCAATTGACGTAATATGAACATTATGGTCTATTTGAAAAGTAGTTACAAACCCGGACATGGCTGTGTCGCGCAATGCTTGATTGTCACGCAGATTGCTTCGGTTCAATTTCTGCGTGGACCCTCACATTTATTCTTTGTATTCGTCATGTCAGCGCTGCCCATGTCAGATTTTTCGTAACGCTGATGCGTTAAAATTTCTCATTTGTGTTCTCGACCTTCCTGGGTATATATTAACACCTGTGGCACATACCCAGAAACCAGTGGCACACACACGCCCCGGGTATGCGCCACTGTTTTGTAAAGTTCTTGACGATGTACGCGAGCGCATTTTGACAATGTTGATGTTCTGACCAGCGCGTCATATTTCTCAAACTATCTGACCCTTCCATACTAATTTTGTTCACGCCAAGTAAAAAGGGTGATCACGAGAGTGCCCAGACGTAAGCGGCTCCATTGATAGATACGCAGACAGGCACCAAAAGTACTTCCAATACGCAAAGAAATCCTTCGCTTTTAGAGGGCGAAACTCCATAAGCTCCCCAGCAGCTGCATTATCACAGTTATCACTGTTAGAACGGTAATAACATGGCTGGGCTTTAGGGTAATCCAGGAACCATCAGACGCGTTTTGACTACTGATACATTGAGATTTTCTTTTATATCTCTGTTTTTATCGTCCTTCGCGACGCATCTTGCCACTCTGCGAAATAAAGTTAGCTGCTAGCCAGCACTTTTTAGGTCTTTTTCATACTTTCCTTTTTTTCTGTGGTCTGTCGCTGAAAAAAACCTCCCAGTATGTTAAAATACAAATTATGTAAAAGAAAATCTAAAATGACGTCTTCGTCATCTTCGGCTGCCAACTGTCCCTCTACACGAATTCTGTTAAGGCCTCCCATCCTCAATGTGGTCTATGCGTATCACCCGTGTCGAAAATCTCATTTCTTGTTTGCGCAGTGCACGAGCGTGTTTTGTGCCATGGGCAAAATTTTTGAACTCGAGGATGCAATAGGGCTATGCCAGTTGATATATAGTCCGCACAACTCTCCCAGGAAAAAAAGAAACATCACTCGAGTAGAATGCTTCAAAACAGAAAGCAAGCGTCTCTTCATAATTACTCGATACAGCCGCCGCGGATGTCCGAATACTAGAGCCAACACTTTCGCACATGAACCACAACTCGTTCGGAGATTAACTGTCAGTCGCACGACTTCTTTCTTGTCATTTGGTGCTATGAAAGATTGCGTGGCCTAATTCTACGTGCCTCGTTTCTTTACACAAAGAATGAATCACTCCGTACTGATGCGACAGCTGAACATATATTCGCTGCGGCAGTTGAACAACAGTTTCAGACGCTTCAGCTGCATTGCACCAAGCCATATGAGGTTGTCCACCATGACACTCTTCAATGTCACTTGAAATTGAACAATACGACACCACTTTCATCATAAAAAAAGAATGTGCCAGAAGTCCCCACTGGAATTGTCACGCTGTATGTGAAGGCTTTATGCAATTTTCCTAAATCTGGAGTTGGGCAGAGAACCATCAGATCAAGAGGCGGCATCGCAAAAAAGGAATAAAGATCAACCGCAATAAAAGCAATTTAAAACAAACAAGTGCGGAAGCCTCGTTCACTATGAATTAAAAAAGGCAGGTATGCCCTGTAGTCAGAAAGTGCCTGAGTTTAGCCTTTCAGTTTTGCCAACAAAACTATCATGAGATAATCGTGGCAACTTGTTTATTCTAAACTGGTTTTAGCAATTGTTGTTTAATCTTTTTCTAAAATGCAATCACATTGTTTTACCATGATGTAGCAACAGCTAGCTGACATATTCACAACTAGCACACCTTACCCAGCATTTTAAGGAATACCAGTCGAGATCATAACTGCGCACACTGCTAAGCAGAGGCATGTTCCATGTTCATCCATTAACCGGGTCATTAGTTTGCCTTGGCCACGTTATGTCGCAAATGTCTTAATCTCATCTGAGGACCCAACTTTCCGCCTTACCCTGCCGGAGGTACAAACCTCAGAGTCGCCTTGCCACGGTGGTCTAGTGGCTCAGGCACTCGGCTGCTGACCCGCAGGTCGCGGGATTGAATCCCGGCTGCAGCAGCTGCATTTCCGATGGAGGCGAGAATGTTGTAGGCCCGTGTGCTCAGATTTGGGAGCACGTTTCCAGATGGTCGAAATTTTCTGTGCCCTCCACTACGGCGTCCCTCATAATCGTATAGTGGTTTTGGGACGTTAAACCCCACATATCAATCAATCAATACCTCAGAGTCAGGACTTCAAAGGTTTATGACGAGTTTCTGAAAGTTTCTACCAAGTCGCACAAATATTGGAACGGGGATGCAAAGGCCTGTCTCCGCCCGCTGGGCAACCTATTTTTCTATTTCTGTATATTTCTCAATGGAGCAGGAGGTATTGTCCTCCTTTTGTTTTCTATTTCTTTCTCCCTCTTTTTTTTCTTTTCTCCCTCCTCATTGCTTTTGTGTCTCCTTTGCCTCTTCCTATTTCTTTTTCTTCCTTTCTCCTTTGTTTTACTTTCTCTTTTTTATCTTTCATTCGTCTTCTTTCTCACTTTTGCACCACTGTCTAATTTTGCATTTTCATTCTCTTCCTTTCATTCTTTGTCTGCATTTATTTTGAATGAGGAGCATCTCTTAGTCGCATGAAGTTGCGCTTTAGTGTCTGCGGCTCCACCCACACTCCCACTGCATATGCTCGCGTCTCGTTCCGGCCCAGGAAGACACTCGCTAAACTGTCGCTCCAGGGGTCAATGAAGTATCAACTTAGAGATAAAAAAATTCCAGAAATTTTGAGAAATCTGAAAAACTGTTTTTTAAGTTCTTTTAGAAAATTTGTAGATATGAAAAGTTACCAGTTTTCTTTATCATATGACATTAGTTTATTGGCATATGGTAATTTTTTATTACCAAGTGCCAAAATCAATAACTTTCATTATGTAAAGAACAAAAATGAAATGCTTTTTTCTTTTTTCACAAACGAATCGGGCATTAAAATGATCGAAGTTTGCCTACAAAAGGCCGACGTCAAGTTTCTCCAATCTGATAAGGAAGAATGATTTGTGCTTATGCCGAAGCAATTGTATGACAGCAAGGCTGAAGAAGCTATACGAAAGAATTTCAAGGTGCTCCCTGCCATCAAAAGAACTAGAGTGAGGACACAAGCGGCAAAACTGTGCGACGAAGTGGGGCTAACCACTTTGGCATGGTCTGTAAAAACGGCAAAAGTCCTGAGCCTTTCGGTCTTCTTTTCAGTGAAGACACACAAAGAAGGCAATCCCTTCAGAGCCATCGTCTCCAGGCGCGCTACTTGGCAGCACCCCTTTGCATTGTATCTTCAGAGGTCTCTAGCAGTACTGCCCATTGATGACCCTTGTCGAATCAAGAGCCCAGTCACCGTCAGTGATTATTTCGGGACTGAGTGCCCGAAACGAGCAAGCGGCTTCTCTGTTGATGTCATGGACTCGTTTTATTCTTTACCTCATTACCTTGTGTGCGATGAAGTTAGCCAGTGCATTGAGCGTTACGGCTGCACCAAATTTCAGAATGCATGTGAAATTCATGTTCACAGGTTTTTAGAATTATTGCGCTTTTATCTACTTTCGACCTTTGTACTTCACAAGGGCACCTTCTACACTCAGCGGGAAAGAGTGTGCATTGGCTGGTATTTAGCTCCGGTTCTTAGTGACCATTTACTCGCGCGGTATGGCAGAAGTCTTATGACTAACCTTCATCGAACAAGCACACTCAAAGTGTTCCGCTACGTTGACTACATTTTAGTGTATTACCGCATCAATCAGTATGACCCTCGGCGAACCACCGGTGAGGTATTTGACGTATTTCGGCATGAAATGAAGCAAGCAGAATTAACGTCGGACCTTATTTCTGATGAGAAGTTTCGATTTCTAGACGTTAAAAATGCTTTTTTTTTGTGGACTATGTCTGTTAGCGGTACGAGCTTCGCTCAAAGAAAAGCCTTCTTCCTTTTACGTCCACCCATTTTAGGCTATTCAAGGAAGCATTGCTTTTTCCTGCCTAAAGGCAGCTCTGACTCGCTCGTGTCACCCCCAGATAGAATGCAGTTTTTCGCACCAAGTTCACCGCCTTCAACAAGCAGGTTTACCTAATCCCCTGCTAACTTCCATAGCAGAGACGCTCCTTATGTCACTAAGAGTGCCTGATAAGGTACAAAGCAACAGCCAACTCAACAAGCCTCGATCATGTCCAGCTAATATTCTCTGCGCACACGAGGCTTCCTATATGCTACAGAAGGTCCCTGGCAAACTAGGTGCAAGAGTTGTGTTTTGCGCACGCGAGAAGCTCGCTGGGCTATGTCGCAGGGTCAACAGCGAAGGACCTAAGAAGAAAGCATGCACTAAGAAACGCACTTAGCGCTATGTTGAATGTGTTTTAGAGATTGCATACAAAATATTGTTTACTTGCGGGCTCTGTTACATTGGCCAAACAGGCCGATGCACAATTGATCGATTGAGGGTTGCCCGCTTACTCTCTAAAAGGCTCCGTTCCCAGCCACTTGGCGGACCATTGTAAAAAGTGTGGTTGTCAATCAATTCTTGACAAGTGTGTGATCATGAGGCGATATAAAAATCAGCGCAAGCGAAAGATTAGCTACG
This sequence comes from Rhipicephalus microplus, assembly GCF_043290135.1. Classification (NCBI taxonomy): domain Eukaryota; kingdom Metazoa; phylum Arthropoda; class Arachnida; order Ixodida; family Ixodidae; genus Rhipicephalus; species Rhipicephalus microplus. The sequence goes on along the minus strand of NC_134704.1, from coordinate 172,675,710 downwards.
CCTTCCACATTCAACAACTTGGTGCTTCCTGTGTTAGCGTACCTTCGATTTTTCTTCACGGCTGTGGATTTTTATATCTGGGGTCCACTGATATGACTGACTCTTGATAAGGTAGACTTTCTGGCGCGTGTATGTTTGATTTTGCTGATGTTATGTTGTTATGCGCCGATTCTGTTTTTTCTATATAGTGCAGTTGGTTTCCAATAAACTTTCATTGTTAGTTCAGCGCTCTGTTCTCGTCTCTTCTATTAACTCCTGTTGTTTTCGCTGTTATGCACTTTCTACGTATACCAAGCAGCCAGAAGCTTAACCGCGAACTTATTCAGCTCTTGATTAAATATTCAACGTCGCACCAAAAGAACAACCACACACAGAAAGAAATAAATATAGACACCACGGGCTCTTTCAGCTCTTTTTGAGTGGGTGCGGCTTCCTAGAGTTGTTACGGCAGTTAGAACAAAGAACCCGGCAATTTGTATTTCGTCATGGCGTGGACTATGAAAACATTGATCAAGATTCTAAAAAGATGAAGTTGTAACTCATAATCAGAGTTAGTGTCACTAGCTTCATCTGTAGCTTTCTTCATCATGTTTAAATGTAGCATTGCGAAAAGCGTAGCTGCTGTTGCAGTGCTTACAGACAGCGAGTCCCCGTTTCCCGCCACCGGTCCCATCGACCATGAAGTGCGTCCACACGTCATGAATTAGCCCAACCATTGCAGAATCCGCTTGCACACGCCTTTGATTGATTTGTGGGGTTTAACGTCCCAAAACCACCATATGATTATGAGAGACGCCGCAGTGGAGGGCTCCGGAAATTTTGACCACCTGGGGTTCTTTAACGTGCACCCAAATCTGAGTACACGGGCCTACAACATTTCCGCCTCCATCGGAAATGCAGCCGCCGAGCCGGGATTCAATCCCGCGACGTGTGGGTCAGCAGCCGAGTACCTTAGCCACTAGACCACCGTGGCGGGGCTTGCACACGCCTTTATAAGCGGACTTCTGCCGCAGGTCGCAGAAGTGTACGAGGGAAAGTCAAAACTTAACAATAATAGGTAGAAAAATGGGCCACGTATCTGCATCTCAATCTGCAAATGTCATCGAAACACGATAGTCTTGCGTGTGGGCAGAGTGAACAAAACATTTAGTTTATGATCTGCACAAGAAAATCGGTGAATGGTATTCTGGAGGTGCTGCGTTAGAGTGCTTCGACCGTGCAGCGGAGGCGAACGAGCGCATCAAGTCACGCACGTGAGACATGAGGGCCATCTGGCAGTTTTATAGGAAAACTAAGTGCGTGGCTCTGAGATGGGTGGGCGCGCCCACCTCAGAGGGGGTAAGGTGTAGAACGCAAGGCGACAGGAAGGTGGCACCACCATCTCGTCTTAGCAAAGCGTTGGGAACCCTCGACTTTTTTTGCAAGCGTTGCACGGTCAGCGCAGCATGATAAGCGCTACGGTCCCTAAAATTACTTATGTATGTCTTTTCTTGTAAAAGACGCACATGCAGAATATATACGTGTTGTAATGGTGCCCCAGACATGCGCAATAATTGCTTTATAATTGACATTTGCACAAGTATGAATGCTAAGTTTTGAGCAACATTGGAGGGCGCTGCTGATAGGGTCGGCCGTTTCAAGTAACCGGTGCCGTTAAGAGTGGACAAACAGACAATTTTACAGACAAACAGACAGACAGACAGACAGACAGACAGACAGACAGACCAAATTTTTTTACGTCGAAGGTACCCAAGAAAGACTATCGTCTTTAAAAACATCAGAAACTACCCTCAACATGACCACACCAGACCACACCCGAACGATGAAGCCACGATATAGACTCAAGCTAAGCTAACGCTGGAGGAGCTGACTTCATGCTATGTCGAGGGTAAGTGGTCAGCCGACTTTTGATGACTTGGTATTATGTGCGATGCCTTGATTTGCCATTCAACGCTGGGTGTTGCCCAAGCTTTATTTCTGTACGTTTTACCCAACGGAAATCTTGGCCAATTTTTTCAACAGCGCCCAAAAATCCAAAAAAATCTTTTTTTTTCTTGAATTTTTTGTTTTCTTAGCACTTCACATCTCTAGATAAGACACCCTCCAGAATGCTCAGTGGCGGTGCGGACCTCTCCCCCGTTCTCCTCTCTCTCGTACGCGAGCGGTGGGTATCGAAGCAGTGGAGCGCGCGTTCGGACTTCAGTCAAGGGCGTCTTTTATTAGCTTTCGCTTGACTTGACGCTTCGCTTGTTTCGAGTAGACGCGATGAAAGCAACAGTACTTTCAACGAGTAGCTGGGCACAACCAAACACTACCATTTCATCGATGAAGGCAACGCTTCTCCTTCGTTCAATGAATAGGAATAATAAAGAGGAAATAACAATAGAGCATTCCGGAGTCATACCCAAATACGCAACCTTCATGCGATAACACCCACCTCTGTGGCGCACTTACTCGAGTTCTCCTGATGGAATATGCAGATGGCTATTTTTCCTAATTCTCTACTCATTGTCCTCCTTTTGCTGTACTCATTGTCCTCCTTTTGCTTCTCGTCCCTTAACACTCACGTCTTGTCTTCACTATTCCTGTACGGTATACCAGGATATGCTATGCTATATGTGCTCCGTCAACGTGCCACATATTCCATTGAGTCATCATCATCATCAGCCTAACTACGCCCACTGAAGGACGAAGGCCTTTACCATGATCTGCAAATCAACTCGGTCTTGTGCTTTCCATTGTCACGTTATACCTGCGAACTTTTTATTATGATCAGCCCACCTAACTTTCTGTCTCCGCTTTGCGTGTTTGTTTTCTCTGGAAACTGAGTGAGTTGCTCCTAATGACCAGTGCATATCCTGCCTACGTGCTACATGCTTAGCCCCTGTCCATTTCTTCTTCTTTATTTCAACTATGATATCCTTAACCCTGGTTTGATCCCTGATTCACAATGCTCTCTTCTTGTCTCTTAAAGTTACACCTACCATTCTGCAATTCATCGCTCACTGCGTAGTCATCAATTTAAGGTGGACCTTTTTTGTAAGTTTCCATGTTTCTGCTCTGTAGGTGCAGATACAGCTGTCATACACTTTCCTTCCTCTTCAGTGATATTGGCAATAGATTAGTCATGATTTGGCAGTGCTTGCCGAATGTGCTCCAGCCCATTCTTATTTTTCTAGTTACTTCAATCTCGTGGTTCAGCTCCGCAGTTATTACCTATCCTAGGTAGACGTAGTTTTTTACAACTTCAAGTGCACTATTACCTATCTCGAGGCGCTGCTCTCTTCCGAGGTTGGTGTACATTACTTCCACTTTCTGCAGAACAATTTTACGACCTACCTTTCTGCTCTCCCTGCATAATTCAGTAATCAGGAGTTGCAATCCGTGCCCTCAGTTCCTCAGCAATGCATTGTCATCGGCGAAGCGCAGGTTACTAAGGTACTCTCCATTGACTCTTATCCCTAACTCTTCCCAATGTAGGCCGTTGAAAACATCCTGTAAGTACGTGGTAAATAGCATTGGGGAGATTGTATCCCCGTGCCTTAGACCCTTCTTGATTGGTATTCTGTTCTTTTCTTTGAGAAGCAATATGGTAGCTATTGATTCCATGTAGATTTCTTCCAAAATATGTATATATGCTTTGTCAACGCCCGGATTTTGCAGTGTCTCCAACACTGCTGATATTTCTACTGAATCAAGTGACCTCGTAATCTATGAAGGCTATGAAGGTTGGCTGTATTCTGAGTATTTCTCTATTACGTGATTGAGAGTTTGAATGTGGTCGATTGATGAGTAGTCTGTTCGAAATGCTGCTTGTTCTTTTCGTTCATAGAATTGTAATGTTGTTTTAACTTTGCTAGCAATTACCTTTGTAAATTGCTTGCATAAGACGGAGAGCGAGCTGAGCAGCCTCTAATTCTTAAAGTCCTGGTCATCTCCTTTCTTATGCATTGAGATGATGTTAGCATTCTTCCAAGATTCTGGTGCCCTGCCCGTCGGGAAACACTTCATAAACAGGGTGGGTAGCTTTTGTAACAGGGTGATTCCACGAGAGATCAACACGGGTCCAAAAGTTGATATTTTAAATTTCATTGAGTATCTTATATTTCGTGCACCTCTCACCAGGTAGCCCGAAAGTCAACTTTGTTGTAGTCTTAACGGCATAACTTACGAGAAAAAAAATATTAAACTTCACCAACACGGAGGCACCAACTTCGTCACCTGTCATTTTCGAAAATTGCAGATGCTATAAAAAGACAAATATTTTTGTTTCAAAAAAGATATTTTTTACCCGAAATGTATGTCTAATGAAGAATGAATTTATACGGTTTCAAGTTTGCAGACTTTAAGAAAATAGCTTTTAAAAATGTCTAGTTTTGCGACAGCTTAAAATAAGGTACGTATTCCCCATTTTTTTCTCCGGAAGAGACGCAAGCACCGTTTTCAAACTTAACACGTTTTAAGAATATAGTGTGTTCATTAGGTACATAAATTATTGCTGCCGTAGGGCAAATGTAAATTTTCATATATTGCCTCAAATTTCTTATATTGGCAAAAGTGTACTCCACTAAAATTTGAATAAAAAAACACATCTTAGATTTTTCTTAAAATTTCGCGAATCGACAACCGAAGGCTATCATACAGTAATATAGAAAAACTTGTTGCATTATTTTGTTTTTAGCGACAATATTCGTGGTGCAAATCAGAGCTTTTCGAGAATGCGCTGATAAGATGAGAAATCTAGAAATCGGAACGCAAAAGCGGCAATGAGCTTCAAACGCGAGTAAACGTGACCGCATTTGGTGCAGAAAGGCTGTTTTAGCACTGTGACAAGTACGTACAATGAAGGCGCATTTATGCTCCTGATAACACAACTCTAATGGAGGAAATCCTCGACACTGTAACTCAGTTGCGAAACATCTGTCTATATTTGCAGATAAACTCAAACATGAAAATGTTCCAACGCAAGTGTTGGGTCTCGTTAGAAAAAGCATATGCGCATGAAGTACCCTCACTGGTATTTTGGTGGTGACTGCGTGAAACAAGAGACGCGCTCAAAATGGCTGCATCTTTTGCAGATCACATTTAGCAGTATGTGACGCTAAAACACGACCGCGATCAGTACCCTCAGGTATGCTTAGCCAAACATGCCAAGAACGTATGCCTGGAACGCGTGGCAACGATTTCCACTGGCTCTTCTTAAACTGACGGAATGTTTCCAGCTCGTGTGCATTTGCACACAGCAGCTTGACATTCTTGAGCTTCGCGCTCATTTGCGCCACCATTTGGGATGCTGACATAATCACAGCCGAGCATGCCGCTCTGAGTTCGTAGAGCGTAGCCTGATGCTTTAGTAGGCCACCAACGCCGTCACAAGAGTTCTTGCCATGTCCTGTGGCCGAAAAAATCCTCTTTGTTGATATACGATCTTTCTGACATAACTCGAACAACTGGTACTTGTTTTTCAAGTGACTGCATGCACCATCAGAAACATAAGTAACATGCCTGTCGGGCTCAAGTTGTTCCTTCATATTATTTGTAGAGCAAAACAGGCATGTGCAGCATCATGGCATGTGTCATCACTGATGACGGCAAAACTTTGAATTGATTGCTTCCTTGTGACGACGCACGTAAATATAGACACCTGTCTATTGTGCCATTGATACGACTCTACCTCATTCGCTAAAATGGCTGTCCGATTTTCGGCGAAATCAAAGTGAAAAATTCAAGATTCTTTTTCTTGGTTCTCTTTCACCTGGCGTATTGCTGATTCTTGAATGTATCTTATGTAATCATGGGTAATCCACTTCACGAACCATAGACTTAGCTCTCGCAGAAAAGCCTTTGCCTAGGCTGTTTTTGTTTTTTTTACTAGATCGCCATTTTCCCATTCTGCATAGGCTACCTCAATATCTTCAGGGATTCCTAAACATGCGGCTGTCGGAGCTTCCTCCTTAGCACAATAGTCGCAATTGCCTAAAAAAGAATCACTTGTAGGGGAGCTACAAAGACATAGTTCTTTCAAGAAGTCCGCCGTGTAGGCACCATCGGTGACGTATTGTAGGGCAGAAACACACTCCGTGGCGTTAGCACAGTATATACAAAGGCACACTTCTTGGCGTGGTGCAAGAAGAACCCACTTCGGCCTCAGTGAATGAAACATTGAGAACCCAATAGACATGTTCGGATTAACTTCTCTAAAGAGACGGTAAGCCTCTCACACCGAACGGGTCATAAGCCTTTTTGAAACAAGCTCCTTTTTTCCGTCAATGATAACAGATACTGCATCTTTTTTGTTGGGACTCTGACGAGAGCAGCTATACTCATCTTTGGAGTAGTAAGCTATAGCTGCCTTGACGTCCATTTGGTTCAGCCGTGACCTTTTTACCGCATTTGGTGATAACCATATCTCGTGTTTTGAGCGCCAGCGTCGGGATCTGTATATCATGTAAGCTGACAAGTTTGGTATAAGCGCTTGGAGTTTTCGGCGCTCTACATCGCTCAGCAACAGTGTCAACAAACGCATGTGCTCTTGATACGAAGAGCACGCTTCATAGGCTTGCTTGAAGTTCTTGAACCACTGGGCACACACACTGCATTTTAGATCTGATGGTTGAAAGTGGCGGTTACACACGTTACTGTAGCATTTTGCGGTTACTGTAGAATTGCTGCTAAGTTGTCTTGGCTCTGCATGAACTTTGCTATTTTGCGCATGCAGTTTCTCGAGTCGCATATGTGACAATGCTTCAGGCGTGCTTACGCACCGCTCTTGACTTCTGCCTTTTTCTTCCGGCAAAAACTCATCAGCTGTTTCAGCTGAGAAGCCATTAGACGAAGACAGCATATCTCCGAGGCGTCTGAAGCAGTTCTAGCAGACGTGGTCGTTGTTATGTGCATGGCGGGCAGCTTTCGGCAAAAGCTTCTGGGGGGCAAACAGGCCGATGTCTTCGACCTTGCGGAAGTTTCTTTGATAAGTTATTTTCTTTTTATGCAACATGAGGTAATCTGAACAAAAAACTCTTTCCCGGCTGAAGTGGTCAGCCATCGCCACGCTCCTTGAAGTTCAAATTACTGGCAATGCAACTATGCATGAAACCAGCAGCACGAAAGTGATCTATCTGTCGTCTGTTCCTATGTCTTTCACCTTTAAGGTTTCAGCGCGTGCGGGAGACGCATGTCACGTCGGCTCCGTCGGAAATCGACGAATGTTGTGGACTTTTGGCAAACATCCACCAGAAACCAGGTTCAGCGTTTTGACGAAGCCATCAGGAACCTCTGGATACCTATTTTATCCAGGTAGGCCCATTTTCCGCCAATCTACGACTAGTTCAACACCACGCGACGCCCGAGCCCGGCTAGGCCTAACGCCGACGAGGCTTACGCCCGGGCTCCCCAGCCATGGCAGCGTCCACGAAGACAGGCTACGACCCCAGCACGATGCAGTGGGTTGACATCGAGGTGGCAGAAACACAGGAAGACCCCATACCAGGTGAAGACGAATATCTTCAGATCATGGTTCGCCAAATGCAAGAGAAGCTCGCTAAAATGAAGCCCCGAGGCTCGACGGCCGCCGCCCAGCCACAGGCTCGCAAAACAGGATCAACACCCGCAGCTTGCGTTGAGTCCCCGCGGCAGATGGCGACGTGGAACCCAACACACACGCCTCGAATCCGGTCGGACGAGTTGGTTATTGTGCTTAAACCAAAAATAACCATGGATCTGCACGCTGCGTTCGGCCCAGGCGGGATTGGCACAGCAGTGCAACGCTTCACCGGCAGCACCACGGACGCTGGTATCTCCGTGTGGCCGGTGTGGGACCAAAACATCGTTGTTGTAGGTGTGAAAACGGAAAGCCTGGCCTCGAAGCTCGTCGGGGACATCCCGCTGACGATCGGGGACCGCCAGGTACCATTTCAAGGACATTTGAAATCAGCCGGAGAAACCTGCAAGGGTGTCGTCACCGTCGCAGACAATGAAACTTCGGAATCCCTTCGACGCAAGCTCGAGTGGATCAACGGCGAAATTTTGTATGTGCGAAAACTCGGAACATCCAACGTTGCAGTGGCGACCTTCAAAGAACGCCGCGTACCAAGATTCATTCACTACTGCTCTGAAAACGTGCCAGTGCGCTACTACAAGAAAACTGTTCCGGCATGTTACCGGTGTGGAACGGTGGGCCACAGACCGGATGCGTGCCCCAATCCGGACAATCAGCGGTGCATTCACTGTGGTGCGAAGGTGTAACTCACTCCGGAGGGCCCAGCGAAGCACGACTGTCAACCCGAGTGCCTTATATGCGGTGAAAACCATTTCACCAGCTCAGCGCAGTGCGTCGGAAAATTCCGGAAGGCATGGAAGCCCGCTCAAACACAGCGGCAACATGGACTAAAAAACAAGCAAGAAGAGCCCTCAGCCCCTCTCAGGACTGACGAAAAAGCGAAGCCCATGCATAACAAGCCCAAGCCGATCAAAGCCCCAGCTGGACAGAAGTCGAGGCCGCCTACCTTCGGCGCCGAGGATTTCCCGTCACTGGCAAACCCGCCCAAAGAGGTGAGCAATTGGGTAGGGATCTCTTCTCAGTCTCTCACCACCACCACTGCCTCCCCCTCCAATTCTGAAATTTTAAAACAATTGGAAGCCATGAAAAAACGCATTGAAACTCTGGAACGCGAAAATCGGGCGCTGAAGGCGTCGCAGGCTGCTACTCCCCCACCACCATCAGAACCGGTGGCTATGCACACCTCCGACTGCTCGGACGATGAGCAGGACACTCAGTCAGACGTATCGGGTAACACTAGTGTGTCTAAAACTGTGGTAGGTGCTTCGAACGACATAGAAGGTCGACTAAGCAGACTAGAGGCTAAGCTTGAGGAGCAGAGCAAAATGATCCTAGAACAAACCAAGCTTACAGTACAATACATTATTCCGCAGCAGCTGAACCTATCAGTTCAAGCCGCTATGCAAGACCTCAAGCAAAGCATTTTGCCAATTCTCACAGCCAGTGTACTACAAACCGTTCAAAATTGGCTCACACCCCAATTGGACCAACTCAAAACTAGCATTAAGACAACAGAACAACCCCGACGCAAAACTGTTCATCGTAACCTGGCGAATTCTGAATCCGAGAACAACATAGCCCAGTCGTTAACCAACCAAACTGAGTCCCCCACGCCTCTCCAGGCTCCCACGCTGGATGCAGTGGCGAAAATGACACCTCCTCAATAATAAATTCATGATGGCAGGCAATTCTAAACATAATAATAAAAGCTCCAAACAGCAGCAACTCGATATTTTCCAGTGGAACTGCAGGGGGTTTAAAGATAGGAAAAAGAGGGCCACTCTTAACCTTTTCCTGCAGAATCAACATTTTACCCCTGCAGTTTTGGCGCTACAAGAAACTGGCTTACAGGCGAAATTGCCTGGTTACAACTCATTTCAGGGAAGTGCGTCCACCTGTGTTCTCGTACACAAGGAGTATACCGCTTGTCAGATAGACCTTCATCTGTCAGAGGCGCATGAATACACAATGGTCAAAGTCCTTCCCAATAAAAGACGAGATCCTAGCTTGTACATTCTAAATGTATACAGTTCTCCAAAATCTAGGCAATGTGTCTTCAACGAAATGTTTTATAAAGCGATTAAGGAAGCAGATAAGAACCCACTGGTGATTTTGGGTGACTTTAACGCCCCCCGCTATCATTGGGGTTACACCCGCAAAGTCCCCAAGGGACGGAAATTGGCAGAACTCATATCCACTCTTCGTCTATCGCTTCTCACAGATCCAATGAAACCCACTAGAATCGGGAATTCTGTAAACCGAGATACTTGCCCCGACCTATCACTGACTAAGAACATTTCCTACGCAACATGGGAAAACTTAGAAGAAACGCTCGGCAGTGATCACTGTCTCCTCAGAATCACACTCTCCGGCAACATAGGCCGTAGAACATGGAGCCAAGCTAAGCAGACAGATTGGACAGCCTTCCGGTCACAGGTGATCCCCTCTGTGCCGGGGGTGGGAGGATATACGGGATGGGCAAAACAGCTCCTTGCAGCCAATTCCAAGTGTCTTAAAATTAAAACTATAAAGACAACGGAAGACACCCCCGCCGTCGATAAGTACCTGCTCCACCTTTGGGACGCCCGCAGAAGCTTAACTAAACGTTGGCGAAAAAACAAATTCAACCGCAAGCTTAAACTTAGAATAGCCAAGTTGAGTAAGCAAGCGTATGAATATACTGCACAACTGAACGAATCCAATTGGATAGAACGGTGCAATGTTATATCTAAAGAAATGAATACAAGGAAAGCATGGCGCCTTTTTCGAACTCTCGTGAACCCCGCCCAAACCCGAGGAGAAGCGCAAAAGCAGCTCCGTCGAGCCCTGCACAGTTTTCAGGGAACCAACTCCCAGCTGGCTGATGATTTGTGTGCTAGATACCTATGTCGCACCACGGATCCCAACATGAACGCATATGAATACGCAGGTAGAGAAAACAGTCAGCTCGATGCCCCTTTTGAAATGTACGATCTGAAATCAGAACTGAAAAAAATGCGCAGGGCACTGCCCCGGGCCGAGACCTGATCACGGTAAAATTGTTAGCAAATCTGTCAGACGACTCTTATCGGCATCTATTGCAATACATTACGCGATCTGGGATGGCCAACCATGCCAACTGAATAGAAAACAGCAGTTGTCACATTCATCCCCAAACCAGGCAAGCGAATCAGCACGGACAACCTCAGACCTATATTATTAACTTCATGTGCCGGCAAATTGATGGAAACAATGGTTAGAGACCGTCTCGCCACGTACCTCGAGAGCAAGGGGCATTTCGCAGATTCCATGTTTGGCTTTAGGCCCCACCTGTCTGCGCAAGATATCCTCTTGCAACTAAAACGAGACATTATCCAACCCATTCCCTCGACGCACAACGACAAAGCAATCCTTGCACTCGACCTTAAAGGCGCATTCAACGACGTTAAACATGAAAGCACCCTGAAGAACTTGAGTAGTATCCATTGCGGTAAGAAAGTATTTGCCTCCATCAGAAACTTCCTCTCTGAAAGACTGGCGTTCATTCGCATAGATAACGAGGAACATGGACCATTCAAAATGAGTACGCGGGGAACCCCGCAAGGAGCTGTCCTGTCTCCGCTGCTATTCAACATTGGCTTGATGAAGCTCCCGCAAGCATTGGCAGTAGTGGAAGGAATATATCATGCAATATACGCCGATGATATAACAATCTGGACGAATCGAGGCAGTTTAGGAGAAATTGAAGACCACCTGCAGCAAGCCGCCTCCATTGTGCAGGACTATGCGGCCCAGTGTGGGTTGCAGTGCGCTCCATCCAAATCTGAATTCCTGCATATCAGAGAAAACATTAAAGATAGGACGTCCCTGAACTTGATGGTATGAGGATCAACAATACGAGAGGTTTCAGAACTACGAATCCTTGGCCTTCTGATTCACAACAGAACGAAAAACAGTACCACGCTAGCCAAGCTACGAAAAATTGGAGAACAGGTAGGGCACATGATCCGCCGAGTGTCAAACAAGCGCGGGGGGCTACGAAGAAGGGACGCGATTCGGCTCGCCAATGGTTTTGTAACTAGCAGGATTCTATATTCAATACCGTACTTACGAATGACTAAACACGAAGAGAACAGAGTCGATGCTATTCTTAGGAAAGTAATTAAGCGCGCACTTGATTTAACTATCAGCACTTCAAATCAGAAACTCTCTGCATTGGGAGTCTTTAACTCTATACAAGAGATCCAACAAGCCCACCTCACAAATCAATATACGCGTCTCACGCAGACGCCCCCCGGGCGGCGCCTACTGGACCGCCTATTGATCCGGCACGAATGCGAAATCGAAAGCGCGGAGCGTATTACTGAACTTTGGAGAAGAAAACTCTGGGTGTCCCCGCTTCCCCACAATATGACCAGGGAGGCGCACCAGGGTAGAAGGCAAGCGCGCGCTGAGGCACTTGAACAACGGTTTGGCTCCCGTAATGGGGTCTATTACGTCGATGTGGCCGGGCCGTCACCTAGGGGATACTACACGGTGGCGGTAATACATCAAGGAACGCAGGTGGACGGCCTCACTTTCAAAGCCACAAGCTCAAGTAAGGCGGAGGAGGTGGCCATTGCACTGGCAGTATCCCATCCAAACTCAAAACAAATAGTTACAGACTCTCGAAGAGCCTGAGAGAGCTATCTTGCAGGAGAAATCTCTCCAATAGCTAATAGGCTTTTAAAATTCAGCATCAGGAACCGCGATCCTACCCCAAAACGTCTTATATGGACTCCGGGACATCAGGGTCTACAGGGTAACGAGGCTGGACATGCAGCGGCCCGCGTGCTTACTTCCCGGGAAACTCCCCGTTCCCCTGATAGACCTGAACGTCCCACACCTTTAACACGGTTTCGAGAAATCAAAGAATACTACATTGAGCAACGCCGCTTGTATCCCGCACCAGCGAAGGGACTCTCTAAAACGGAGGAGCGCATCCTGCGGCGCCTACAGACAAATACGCTGCTCTGTCCAGCCATACTAAAATATCATGACCCTAAAATAAGTGGGCAGTGCCAGTACTGTGGGAAAGTGGCCAACACTTACCATATGGTCTGGGCCTGCCAAATGAACCCAAAATTAACCGCCTTTCCCAACCCCACCAAAGAGGACTGGGAGACGACCCTACTCAATAGCTCCACACTAGAGGAACAGCGAACTCTAGTGCAGCGGGCTCGGGTGGCGGCCTCGACTAATGACGTCCCGGACTAGGGATGTCAACCAGCCCGGTGGGGATAAGGGCTATCTGGCACAGCCAGCATCAATAAAGGTTTTTTCCTCCTCCTTCCTCCTCACCTTTAATGAGAGCGGACGTAAAACAGCGTGCGCAAGTATCCGCAGTGCGAATGCAAAACTAAAGTATAGTACGTTGAAATGAATTTCACAATGTGTTTGTCGATAAAATTACTGGAGGCGTAATCTTTGTCCCTACTGTGAACGATATGATCTAAAGCATTGCCTCCGAGATGCGGCACACAGCAATTCATCTGTAGAGCAGACGACGGATAACAACTTGCCCTAAAGCGTGTTCTTCAGTCTAATGCGGCAGCCTTGGTGCCCCAAATGATAAAAATTCGTTATGAATCGTTTATGAACTCATTCAACATTCAATTCTCTTACCCAACGTGTTGCAAACGAATGGCCGTCACAGCAGCTCCATCTGTGTGTCAGTAATGGAGAGGCACCCCATAGTAGAAGTCTCAGTGCTCTACGTATAAGGGTGAATTCAGATACTGAAGAATATCGTGTTCAATATAGTTACTCCTATCTGCTAAAACAGCCTTTCTTCACCAAATGCGGTCACGTTTACTCGCGTTTGAAGCTCATTGCCGCTTTTCCATTCTGATTTCTAGATTTCTCAACTTATCAGCGCATTCTCGAAAAACTCTGATTTGCACCACGAATATTGTCGCTAAAAACAAAATAATGCAACATGTTTTTTCTGTATTACTGTATAATGGCCTTCGGTTGTATATTTACGAGATTTTAAGAAAAATCTAAAATGTGGTTTTTTTATTATTCAAATTTCCGTGAAGTACACTTTTGCCAATATGAGAAATTTGAGGCAATATATAAAAATTTACGTCTGCCCTACGGCAGCAATAATTTATGTACCTAATGAACACACTAAATCCTTAAAACGTGTCAAGTTTGAAAACGCTGCTTGCATTATTTTCGCAGGAAAAAAAGAGGAATACGTAACTTATTTTAAACTATTGCAAAATTAGACATTTTTAAAAAGCTATCTTCTTAAGGTCTACAAGCTTGAAACCGTACGAATTCATTCTTCATTAGACACGCATTTCAGGTAAAAAATATCTTCCTTGAAACAAAAATATTTGTCTTTTTATAGCATCTGCAATTTTCGAAAAACGACAGGTGACGAAATTGGTGCCTCCATGTTGGTGAAGTTTGATATTTTTTTTCCCGTAAGTTATGCCGTTAATCATAAAACGAAGTTTAGATTCGGGCTAACTGGTGAGAGGTGCACGAAATATAAAATACTCAGTGAAATCTAAAATATGAACTTTTGGACCCGTGTCGATCTCTCATGGAATCAGCCAACATAATCTGTCCTACGTCTTTCAGCCCATCTGATGTCACCCCATCATCACCAGCTGCTTTGCCTCTTTGCATTGCCCCCAAGGCTTTTCTGACTTCTTCTGTCATTACTGGTGGAATGTCATCTTTGGTACTGTTAGATCTTGCATTATGGTCATGGTTGTCCCAGGTACTGTACAGATCTCCGTAAAACTCCTGTGCTATTCTAACTACTCCATCCATATGGGTAGTTATTTTGCCTTCCTTGTCCCTTAGTAAATACATCTAGTTTTCACCTATCCCGAGTTTCTTTATCACCGCTTTGACGCTTCCTCCGTTCTTTAGAGCGCGTGCAATTTTCTCCACATTATACGTTCTTACATCGGATACCTTACGCTTGTTAATCAACTTCGAAAGCTCTGCCAGTTTTATCTTTTCTGTTGTGTTTGAGACTTTCATGGTTTGACGTTTTTTAATGATATTATTCGTCTCCTGGGACAGCTTGCCAGTGTCCTGTTTAACTACCGTACCTTGAACTTCTACGTCACACTCCGTAATGATACTTATCAGATTATCGTTTATCGCGTCATCGCTAAGGCTCATTTTCTCGGTAAAAGCCGAGTATTTGTTCTGAAGTGAGACATTGAATTCCTGTACTTTCCCTCTCAGTGCTAGCTCATTGATTGGTTTCTTGCGTATGAGTCTCTGTCATTCCTTCTTCAAGTCAAGGCAAACTTGAGATCTTACCATTCTATGGCCACTGCATCGTACCTTGCCAAGCACTTTCACATTCTGCACAATAGCTGGGTGTGCACTCAGTATGAAGTCTATTTCGTTTTTACTTTCGCCGTAGGGTATAGTGGTACCGATAAAAAAAATTACACCTTATCCCGCAAAACAGAATACAGTTGCAGAGGTCAGTGTCGCTCTTGCGGCGCAACTGAAACGGCAACATTCTCCAAACAGTACGCCCTTTCAAGCAGCCAACGAATCTCCCATCCACACATATGGTCAGCGCTCTCTTCCTGTCGATTTGGGTCTCAGACGATGTGTATTTGTTGTTGATGACATACACAAGACTTTATTGGATGCTGGTTTTCCGACCCATTTCGCTCTCAGTGTTGACCTCCGCGCACGTCGACTCGTCCACATAAGGACTCGTATGTCCCTACAAGGCAATCTAGCGCCTTCAACTACTACCACTGAAAAGTTGCCACACACACAACATATATGTTCACCTCAATTCTGTCACAATGTTCAGCCATTACGAAACCTTCCAACCTTGTGCTTCCAGTACGTCTGTAACGTTGTCGTTCTTTGCATAATGTGCATGTTCTTTATTCAAATGATTTGTCGGAGGTCCCACCTCCGGACAGTCCGCAAAGGACGAGCCCATTTGGAACAAGCATTTATCACGCCTCTGTAGTGGACGTTCACGTGGGCCGTGCATGCTCTTCACCCTCGCCGGCTGTGTGTGATCTGCGATTGGACAGTAACCTCTGCACGTTTTCCTTAATCTAGGAATCTGGGGAGAACATGCCCTTTATAATGAGCCACCCGGCTCATTCGAAAGAGCACCATGTAGAGGAACGCCAGATTCGAACGCCATGTAAGAAAGAGCTCGTCATGTACGAAAGCTTAATTTGTATATAATGTAAATAAACCTTCTTCAAGTCTCTCTTCCTCATGCCTCGACAACTTCATCCCAGACCTCCGGTGCCTGCAAACCCCGGTCGCAACAACTGGTTGGCAGCGTTGGCATACGACTCCGTGATGGAGAACGACATGAACCGGAGGTCAGCCGAAAGCCCTGGAATTCGGCGGGATCGGCGCAGCGTACCATAACCGCATGTAATGGGGTGAGTGCCTAGCTGTGTGCTTGAGATGTATCGCGTCTTTTAGCCTAGACCCGTTAAAAGGTGTATATAACCAACAACTGCCTGGCCACTGTGGTTGTCATCTCGGCACAAAGCAGCACTGGATGTTTATCTTAGGCTTTAGGTTAAGGAAAAAAAAGCTTAGATAATTCGATAGGAAAAACTGTCAAATTTTGTGGAAGTCGTAAGGGTACGTTGCGGGGGGAAATTCGGGATGTTAGAAAAATCAGTAGAGTGAGAAAAAAACAGGAAACAGGTTAGATAGAGAGGTTGTACACGTAATGCTCTTTGTGTGCTTAACCTTGTGGTCTCCACTGTGGAATTTGCCAGGCTTCAATTTCTCCAGACCCAGAATTGAAACGCTGGTGGTTTTGTGTTTTGTCACAGCTGAGCCAAGGCAAAGCAGTAGTCATGGACCTCAGGGGATTAACGAGAGCTAACCTGCTGAACCTCTGTTAGCATCTCAATCTAGATTTTGACGACGATATGCCAGCATCTAAACTTCATGAAGTGATTCTCGAAAGCAAGAGTAACAAGGATGAATTCGAGCACTTCGGCAATATGTATTTATGGATCACGAAGATGAAGAGAAGCGCATGCGGGAAAAAGAGGAAATCGAGCGCAGGCATCAAGAACATAGGAAGAAGATGTAGGAATTGAATGAGGAGATAGAAAGGATGCATCGTAAAGTGGTGGCATTGCAGCAAAGAGGCCAGGCATCCGTAGATGTAGCGCACGAACAATGTGTTGTAGCGGTAGTTCCGTTTAAAGCCGAAGAGAAGGCTACAGGTAGGACATTTGCAGATGTAGCGCACGAGCGGTGTGATATAGGGGCGGTGCCATTTGAGGCCCAAGAGAAGGCTAGTACCTGTAAAGACATGGTTGAGGTTGTTACCTGTTCCGAGGGCAAAGAGCTCACGGTCAATGCAGGGTGTGAGGGTTCCGTGGTGGTGGAAACGGAGTTAACATTAGCAGAGCGTTCCATAAGAATTGAACCTTGCAGCCTTATGGACGATATTGATGAGCGTCAGAGGTGGACTAAAGGCTCAAAAGTTGGCACCAAGGAGCGTGTCAAACGGAGAAAGCGTGCGAATAACCGAAACGCGGCAAAGCTCACGATCAGCGCGGCGCGTTTGACGAGAACCTTCAAACAGCGTGGCGGATTCACGAGAAAATACCTGTTGTCTTCTCTGACTGGCTTGAATCGCATACGTCTGAGCGGCCGGAAAGTAAAGAAAAGAAAAGCGCAATCTACGTGGTCGCGGTCTCACGATGAACTGAAAGGCAATCATCAGGACTGTGCACGCGAGACAGCATATCGATGATGAAGAGCGTCAGAGTGGGACGAAGGGCTCCAAAGTCCGCACACAGAAGCATGTACAAAGGAAGAAGCGTCCGAAGGGCAACAGCAAGGCAATGCTCGCGATGAGAACAACGCGTTTAAGTAAGGGTTTCAAACCGCGGAGTGAAATCGCGAGAAAAGTGCCGTTGTCACCTTTGACGGGTCTGTATCGTATGCGTCCGAGCCGCCGAAAAAAAAGCGCTTCATACGCAAGAGTATTCGAATGATAAATTGCTAGGCAATCACCAGGACAGTGCGCGCGAAAGAGCTAGCAAGCATGTGGGTGCTGATGAGCATCAGAGGTGGGCGAAAGGCGCCGTAGACGGCACCAAGGTGCGTGCAAAACGGAAAAAGCGTCCTAAAAAACTCCCAAGCATTTCCCCGAGGGTGAACATGGTTACGTGCGAATGCACGGAGTGATGCTATGAGGGGGAGTAAAGTTAAAATTCGTAGGCATTCGCCCGTGAGTTAACGTAAACTCCCCCGAGTGACCACATTGCGATTCCCAGGAACCATTAGACCCTCTCGAGAAATCTTGCTGAGTTTACGCGTATATGTGCGAGTAAATTCGCACTATAATGATGTCCACGGCCCACTTCGCCCGCTTGCGCTCGGCATCACGGGCCCTTCGCCGCGCTGCCTTGTCTTCAACCGGCGCGACATCTTCAACGACGCGTGCAACGCTCGCATTCGATTGCGTTGTACTCGTTGTTGGAGGTATCGCACTCGAGGTTGATGCCTGCGATAAATCCATACCTATGACGACTTACCAATCTCGAGCAAGCTGAGGGCGGAGCGCGCGCAATCACGTGGTGTGTGACGTCGCTGCGCCGTTGCTACAGACTTCTCCGCTGCTCGCGCCGTTGCTATAAGAAAGGAGGAGGCGCACCGCGGACGGCTGATTCAGGGTCGCTTATAAAGTGCATTCGTGCTTAAAATAGGCAAGAGAAAATTGCGACGCGTTTGAGGAATGTATTGACTGATTTGTGGGATAACATAACTTTAATGATTCCGCACTGAAGGCTCTACGACTGCTGCTGAATCGAGCACACACACAGTTTTCTTGCTTCTTTCGGGCGAGAGTGTTCTTATCGCCGGCGCCCGTGTTTGGAGGCATCGCCGCGACGCGCAGGCGCAGAAGCTGTGCCGACCCGTTTCACCACCCCCACCCCCCCACGCAGATAGGAGCCGTCAGGGTTGAAGACGTTTGGGGACCCGCACCTGGCGTCGAAGGCGGGTGGTGTAGGGTGCCACCTTGGCGTTGCGGGATGCTGCCGGCGAATTACGGGAGGCGTGCGGGGGTTGGTAGGCTCCTGGGAAAGGAGGTATGATGGCTTTAGGCGGTCGATGGAAACGCGTACATTCTTTCCACTGATTTGCAGGGTGAATGTTTTGTCGTTGCGACAGATGACTTTGTAAGGTCCGGAGTAAGGCGGCTAGAAAGGTGCGCGTACGGTGTCGTCGCGGAGGAAGGCATGCGAGCATGTTGCCAGGTCCCTAAACACGAAGGGGGTCGGCTTGGTGTGGCGAGCCGCTGGTGAGGGGCGCAGCGCGGCCATTGTGCAACGGAGTCAAGCGACGAAGTCTGCAGGGTCCGAGCTGGTTACATCAGAGGTCGGAGAGGAGAGGAGTTCTCCAGGTTGGCGAAGCGGCTCCCCGTAGACGAGTTCCGCGGGCGTGGCTTAAATGTCTGGCTTGAGAGTTGCGCGCAGACCAAGAGCGACGACGGGGAGGGCTTCTAGCCAGGTTAAGTGAGGGTGGCACATGACGGCTGCCTTAAATTGCTGGTGAAACCGTTCAATCATCCCGTTGGCGCAAGGGTGGTAGCTAGTTCTCCGTGAACGCTCGAACCCGGTGGAGAGCCCGAGAAGCCTGGAGAGTTGACACTCGAATTGCCTTCCTTGATCGGTGGTGACTCGACGAGGAGTGCCGAAGCGTAAAACCCAATAGGAGAACAAGGCTGATGCAACATCTTCTGCGGTGATCCTTTCGAGCGGCCACACCTCGGGCCAACGAGTGTAACGATCGATGGCGGTGAGGCAATAGCGGTAAGGACCGGCTGGTGGGAGGGGGCCAATGATGTCGATGTGGGCGCGCTGCAACCGTTCCGTCGGGAGGGAGAATTCTCCGAGTGGCGACGTGACGTGCCGGGTGATCTTGTCGCACTGGAATTGAATGCATGTGCGTGCCCAGGTGCAGCAGTCTCGTTGCATTGAGAGCCACGCGTACCGGTCAGTCACGAGGCGTGTAGAAGCTCGGATACCGGGATGACTGAGGCTGTGTAACTGGTTGAAGAGGTTTTGGCGATGCAAAGAAGGGACGTATGGTCTCTCTCGTCCTGTTGATATGTCACAGTAGAAAGCGTCCGTTCACTCAGGGATGGTAACTTTTTGAAGTTGAAGGGAAGAGCCATTCTCGAGGAGCTGCTGGAGTTCGGTGTCCGTTTTCTGAGCTTCGGAAAAGGTGTCGGTTGTAACGGTTGGTAGCTCGACAGCCGAGACGCGAGAGAGTGCGTCGGCAACCACGTTTTCCTTTCCGCTGAGGTGGCGAATATCTGCGGTGAATCGAGCGATGAAGGACAGCTGGTTCTCCTGGACCGGTGGAAGTTTTTCGCGGCGTTAGGAGAAGGCGTAAGTAATAGGTTTAGCCCAGCCGCGGTGGTCTAGTGGCAAAGGTACTCGGCTGCTGACCCGCAGGTCGCGGGTTCGAACCCCGGCTGCGGCGGCTGCATTTCCGATGGAGGCGGAAATGTTGTAGGCCCGTGTACTCAGATTTGGGTGCACGTTAAAGAACCCTAGGTGGTCTAAATTTCCGAAGCCCTCCACTACGGCGTCTCTCATAATCAAATGGTGGTTTTGGGACGTTAAACCCCACAAATCAAGTAATAGGTTTATGGTCGGTGTATGTGGTGCAGTGCTGTGCCTCGAGGATGTGGCGAAAGTGTTGGACTGCTTCGTAGATGGCGAGGAGCTCTCTGTAGTAGGCTGGCCAGGTCGTCTCCGCAGGGGGCGGGGTTGCATCACCGATGCTGCTGGAAGGCGGGGGCGGCTTCGGGGAAGAGAGTTTCTTCGAGCAGAACGCCAAGGGGCGCCAGTTGTTTTCCACACGCTGCATAGAGAGCCTCCGACGGTGGTGCTAGAGGCGTCTGTGAAAAGACCCAGGGGCGCCTCTGGCTTGGGATGGGAGAGCACCGTAGCGTTGCAGAGGGCAATTTTGCAGTCTTCGAACGCTTGCGTTTAAACTGGGGTCCAAGTGACAGGACGGTTGCCGCGTTGGCCGGCCAACGCGTCATGGAGAGGGGCCTGATATGTGGCCGCTTTAGGCACGAAGCGCCTGTATAAGTTGAACATGCCCAGGAAACGGCGGAGGTCCTTCGCTGTGGAGGCAGCGCGTAATTTTGCAGGGCCAGGATGCGGTCAGGCAAGGGTCTAGTTCCTTCTGCGGAGATTTCATGGCCAAGAAACGTGAAGAGGGGGGCGCCGAGCGTGCTCTTCTCAACGTTTATGAGTAAGCCGTGTTCGTCTAGGCACTGGAAAATTTGACGAAGGTGTTGGCGATGTTCCGTTTCGTTGCGGGAGAAGATCAAGATGTCGTCTAGGTAGACTAAACAGAAGTCCAGGCCGCGGACTACGTCGTCGATGAAGCGTTGAAAGGTTTGCCCTGCTTTGCGGAGACCAAAACAAACAAAAGGAATTCGAATAGGCCAAAAAGCGTGATAACTGTGGTCTTTGGGACGTCACCGTGTTTAAAGGAATTTGTGTGTAGGCCTTTACGAGGTCCACCACTGAGAAGATTGTGCTGCCGTCTAAGCGGTGTGCAAAGTCCTGTATATGATGGACTGGGTACCTGTCGGGAACGGTGCGGGCGTTGAGGGCGGGATAATCTCCGCAGGGGCGCCAGCCATTGGTCTTCTTTGGTACCAGATGAAGCAGTGAGGCGTAAGGTCCCTCGGAGCGGCGGGCAGTACTTTCGCGGAGCATGGCTTCGAATGCAGCCTGTGCGATTCGTAGGCGGTCCGGGGCTAGCCGATGGGCGCGGCATGAGACCGGGGGGCCGGGAGTTGTACGAATGTAGTGCACGGTTGAGTGGTGCACCTCTCGCGGACGCCCGCTAGGTCGAGTCAGGTCGGGAAATTCTGCGAGGGTGTCATGGTATGGCGACTGGTTCCCAATGGTGAGTGCCTTGACGTTAGGCTGTTGGGTGGTCGCACGTTGGCCCGGCGTGCAGAGGCTTGTTGTAGCATCGATAAGTCGGTCATATCGGCAGTCAGGTAGAAGATTGTAAGATTGTAGTACGCCAAGAAGTCGGACCGGATGATCGGCTCTGCGACGTCGGCGATGACGAAATTCCATGGAAATTCTCGACACAGGTTTTTGAGGTCGATGTTAAGGCGGAGCGAGCCGTAGGTCTTGATGGTCAAATGATTCGCCGCATTGAGCTCAAAGGACGTGCAAGGACGCTTGTCACGCAGGAAGGTTCGGAGAAAGCAACAGATGTCGGAGCCACAGTCGACGAGGAACCGCCGCTTTGCGACTTGATCGGTGACGAATATGTGACGGCCTCTAAGTTGGCAGCTCGCGGCCGTCTCTACGGGCTGCCGTTGAAGTTTCCCTGACGTCCAGCTGAGCAAGGTGGTTGACATTTCCGTGCTTTGTCCACGAAGCGACGATGGTAGTAGCAGGGGCCGCTACCGTTTCCGTGCGATGAAGCGGCGTTGTTGTCTTGGCTTTGAGAGCGTTTTTGTGGACGCAGCTTCGGGCTTTGATCCAGGCGCCTTTGAATTCAGTCCAGCTGACTGGTGATTTCGTCGACACAGCGCGCGAGCTCACTTCTGGACTGTCTGGTGTCAAAGGCGTTGACGGTGAGAGGCGATGCTGGCAACGAAATCTCGACGACTTGATCAGCGATGCGAGAGAGCTGGTCCAGCGGCAGATTCGGCTGCGCCTGGAGGATGGCCTGCGCATGTGGGGGTAGACGCTGAAGCCAGATGATATGGAGGAGGCAGTCGTCGACCGGGGTGCTGCCCAAGAGGTCACGCATGTAACGCAGGAGCTGTGATGGCTTGCGGTCACCGAGTTCTTCGTGCTGGAGTAGGTTACGCACCTTCTCGTCTTGTGAAGGTGAGAGCCGGCGGATCAGTTCCCTCTTCAGGTGTAGGTAACGGTCATCAGCCGGGGAATTCGCAAGTATATCGCGAACTTCAGCCGCATAGCGAGAGTCTAGATGGGCGACGACGTAGTCATAGCACGTCCGGTCCTGGGTGATGCGTGCCGTGGAAAACTGCGCCTCGACTTGAGCAAACCACACGTCAGGCGCCTCTGCCCAAAATGGCGCAAGTTTGACGGCGACGCGAAAAGCACCCGTGTTGGTGGCAGCCGCAGCAACGGAGGCGCCCGAGGTGGCAAGGACCACTGGAGCGAAGTTTTGGGGGGCGTGACCCAAGTGGAGTGGTGCATGGTCGTCGGACGAGAGTGATTTTCATTGCGCTGCTGCTGTTCCCGGAGCTGCTACTCTTGGTTCTGGATAACTTGCTGCTGGGCCTGCAGTTGTTGTTGCAGTTGCTGTACTTGTTGTTGAAGGGCAGCAAGGGTTTCTTCGTCGGCCAAGGCGGTGCGGTACGTTCGTTTTCCGGGTCACCAGATGTGGGATAACATAACTTTAATGTTTCCGCACTGAAGGTTTTACAACGACTGCTGCTGAATCGGGGCACATACACAGTGTTCTTGCTTCTTTCGAGCGAGAGTGTTCTTATCGCTGGCGCCCGTGTTTGGAGGCATCGCCGCGACGCGCAGGCGCAGAAGCGGTGCCGACCCATTTCGCCACAGATTGATATGTGGGGTTTAACGTCCCAAAACCACCATATGATTATAAGAGACGCCGTAGAGGAGGGCTCGGGAAATTTCGACCACCTGGGGTTCTTTAACGTGCACCCAAATCCGAGCGCATGGGCCTACAACATTTCCGCCTCAGGAATGTATTCAAATGGCGGAGCAAAATCACAAGAAAGTTGCAGTACCGCAAGCGTCCGACCAGCCCTAGAGCAAAGAAAAGAGAAACGCATTGCGCGCGTAAGCGATCGGAGGACAGGGGACCCTTCTGTTGCTCTCGCGGCGCATTAGACGGGGTGCGCAACACACAGGTCGGTGGTTTTCGCGAAGTGGCTGGAAGGAACGACAGCAAGTCTGTTTTGAGAAACGTCGCGGGGTCCGGTAGCAAAGATATTTACCTTGACGCGTGTTGTACACCCCGCTTGACGAAAAAAGCCTTCCGGGCGCGACCACCACGACTTCGACTCAAGTTTTTCGAGAAGAGTTGTTAGCTTCTCAAAAATATTGACTCAGGACTGTTGAAATGAAGGCTTTGTTTGTTTACTTTAGTGATTTTGTGCATAACTAGTTTAAACTTTGTTTTCGTTAGCGCACTATTGTTTCGGTAGCCTATATGCATTGCAAGTATATCTATCGGAAGGATAGCGACGCGCAATCGAGATAGTTGCAGGGCTTAAGAGATGAGCTCCTTGGAAGAAAGAGGACGGTCAGCCTTTCGTCGCTCTATTGACAACATGTTCGATTGACCGCGAGAGTGCGAGGTACGTGGCTCGCTAAGCGAGAGTAACACCCGAATGAGAGATGTTGCTTGGCTCGTACTTGACTCGTTCTTGACTCAAGACAGTCTTGCCGGTCACCATAAATCGTTTTCGAACTTGCGGACGACTTGAAGGCGATTTAGCTCGGTCGAAGTCAGGACAAGTTTCAAATCAGCTGCGGAGCTAGCTTGAAAGCGACTTCGTGCGTTATTCCAACATGGCCACCTCTCGAATGGACGTCGCGCAGAGGGTGGCCGCTTTTGAGTTTGCTTGCCTCGCCATAAGCGTAGCATTTTCCGAGGCGCACTGCCTGCCGAAGAATCTTGGACCCGCTTTACGTGACCGAGGAAATTCGATGAAGTTGTACGACGAGGAACAACTCCACGCTCAATACAGATTCACGAAGAACGCCGTGCGGCAGCTGCTGGGTATGTTGCCGCTCCGTGAAACTGAGGACAACCGAGGACAGCCTGTGCCCCCAGTGTTACAGCTACTGATGGCTCTCGGGTTTTACGGCGCTGGCACATTCCAAACAGTCACCGGGATCTCGTCCGCATTCCGTAGTCGACAGTTTGTCATGCAGTAGAAAAAGTTACGCTACTCATCGCAAAGCACCTGTCCGCAATGCTGGTGCGCTTTCCGCAGCCGGCAGCACTTTCTATAGTTATGCGGGACCTTTATGAAGTGGCTAAGTTCCCTGGCGTTAAACGCTGTGTCGACTACACACACGTGCGTATTGATTGCTTCGGTGGGGATGACGCCGAAGTGTTCCGTAAGCGCAAAGGCCATTTCTGTTTTTCTTAAACACGACGACAATTTCCGCCTCTTTCGATACAAGATTGACTCGGTGCTGTGTCTGTGTGCCTCGTCTAACCTTTCGTCCCGTCTAGGGCGCTGTTTCTCGCTCAGATAGCATCGCTTGTAGCACAACGCTACATAGAATTCCACACATAAAAAAGAGGTGCCCCTATCACGGTTTTTTTTTTTATCCGGTTCACCATCGTGCACCGAGACACTGCTGCACCCCGCGAGACAGAATTCTGCTGAGGGCAATGTCCTGACCGCCGCTTTTTTTCTTGTTTACCAAGCTCAACAAAAGGATACGAATCACATTTGTTCCCAGAACTTTTTTTGTATATAACAGCGACCTAGCCCACTACAGGCATGCGCACAGGCGAACTGAAAGGCAAATACCGTGAAAATCGCGTCACCTCGTGAGCCAGGTCAGCACAAATACATGCCGTGGCGTTCGATTGAAAAAAAAATGGCAGATACGCAAAGATATTCCTTGCGAGTTTTTTCAGGGTTCATAAGAAAGTTTCCTTTCTTAATGTAATGCTTTGTTCGCATGTGTCCGGTGTGGAAGTAAAAAAAAGCTAGTTCGTGAGTTCATGTGTATGCTTTCTGAGAGTAGTAACTGCAAGCGAAAGTCAAGTAGTAGTTCATTCAGGCAGGAGCATTGTGACGTGCATTTGAGGATGTGGATGTTCCTGATGCAGGTGCAGCATGACAGTTGTCTCTTCGTCAGCTCTGAGGGAACTGACGAATAGCTTTGGTGGCACAAAATTTTCGGAACTAAAAGACAGTGTGAAGCAAAAGGCTTTATTTAATGAGTACGAGGCCTGCTAGGTTACAGCGGATTGCTCCCGCTAGCACACAGGTATACCACGGGGAACGCCTCATTTGGCCATTAATATTCTCGAAAGCAGTCTAATGGGAAGATAATTCTCGAATCATGGTTGAACTTTTGGCGAAAGTTCAGACAAACCTTCCGATTGCTGCTTTGTGTTGTGATAATACTTAAGGAAGGTTGTTTTGGAGAATTCGTAGGACTCGATGGGTCTCAGGGCGGGCCGGGCGCTCTCCCGTGTCTGTGGTGGTGTGTATAAATGTTTTTCCCAGAAGAGAGCCACAAGGAACGAGCGGGAAAGAGTCCTTGGCTGGGCGTCATCAGCAGTGGCTTGGAAGACGGCACCACACTACGACACTTCGGGCAACCTGTGCAGCTGGTCACCCTAAGGTCGAATCTCCCGCTGGCGGATGAGCTGTTGTGACTGGCGCCAAAGCTGACAAGGGAGCGGCGCTCTTTGTATCCTCAAACAAGTAGCCGACCGGCCGGCTGCCTATGACCACCAGGCATTGTCTTTCCTAGCCGGAGGGTGAGACGTCGTGTCAACACGAGGCTGGAGGCCGTTTAAGAGAGGATACCGAATACAGCATCATGCTTGGAAGAGACCGCGGTGGCCGCCGCAAATCGCCCCGCTAATTAAGCGAGCGGTTCGGCGGACCCTTTGATGTATGCTGTCATGAGCTTCGGACCTCTCGGCCAGCGGTAAACAAAAGACGAGGAAGAGCCCCGCTGGCGCCACCTTGGAAAACAGTGATCACGCCTCAATATTGGACGTTTACGTGGGCCGTGCATGCTCTTCACCCTCGCCGGCTGTGTGTGATCTGTGATTGGACAATAACCTCTGCACGTGTTCCCTGATCTAGGAATCTGGGGAGAACACAACCTTTATAATGAGCCACCCGGCTTATTCGAAGGAGTGCCATGTAGAGGAATGCCAGATTCGAAAGCTCGCCATGAATTAAAGAGCTCGTCATGTACGAGAGCTCACTTTGTATATAATGTAAATAAACCTTCTTCAAGTCTCTATTCCTCCTGCCTCGACAACTTCATCCCGGACCTCCGGTCTCTGCAAACCCGGTCGTAACACCTCGTAAACAATATTCGATGCTGTTTTGCAGTGAAAGCTAGTCATGGTCAAAGACTGTGAAGAGGAATCGAATATAATAGAAGACGTTGCAGATGATTCCTATTAATATTCTGGTGTGATGACAACATGCATGCGTTTCTCTTTGAACGGCAAATCAATCCCTCCTCTGTATTCCAGACGCTTTGCCATGTACGTGAACAGAGCCACCACGCTGATGTGTTTGATCTCGGCAGCACTCGCCTCACCGTTCTTACTGACTTTCAGTCGTCCCATGAGTCCTATCAATGGAGTGCTTCGTCGAAGAGCATTCTGCCAATACCGCGCTGGGGCTACAACGTCGATATCGAACCCTGTGCAACTAGGTATTTGTTTTAAATCAGCAATGCACGCTGCCACGACCATGCCACCCGAGATGTTGGCAACCAACTGATACAGTATATAAGGGTGCACAAGAAAGGATAGCGTAGCGCAGTCCGCCGCGTTGGAGCAGTGGACATGGCACTCGGTTGCTGACCAAAAGGTCATGGGTTTGATTCCTGCCGGAGCGATGATTTCGATGGAGGCAAAACGGTAGATGCCCGTGTACTGTGCGTTGTCGGTGCACGTTAAAGAAGACTTGATGGTCAAAAATTCTCGAGCCCTCCACTGCAGCATCTCACATATTCATATTTTGGTTTTTCAACTTAAAACCCCCGATACTATTATTAACATCTAGCGTACTGCGCAAGTACGAAGGAAGGAAGCACAAAAAGACAGGAAGAACCCTCAATTCTGATCGGGACTTCCCCTTTTAGTGTGGTACTTCCCAACTCCGAGGCTGCAAGCGATTCTGCGGTTATTGCTGGCGCCAGTGTCTCTCAGTTCCCATTAGAGAGGTCACGTGCGTTCCGTAAATGGTTTTGCGGACACCAGGACGGCACTCACTTTTGCTAGCTTGGCCAAGTAATACTTTCACGTGAAAGCGTTGTATAAAAAAATCCCAGCATATTCACGTGCTGGATGATGAGGAGTGGGGCGAAGCACGGACACACCGACGGATGGATAGACGGATGGATAGACGGATGGATGGACGCATGGACGCGTGGACGGACGGACGCACAAACGGACGGACGCATACACGCACGGTCGCACAGACGGATACGCGGACGGACGCATAGACAGATGGGTGGACGAATGCACAGGCGTACGAATGGATAGACGAACGAAAGCACGGACGGAATGACGAACGGTTCAACCCACTGACCATCGCACACTGCGTGGATATGCTGTAACACCGTTTCTAGTGACATGCAATGCGATTTAACTTGCAACTGGCTACTGCGACTAGGACAGCTACGACGACACGGCGCGTAATTCGAACGGCGTAAAGGGCTTCGCCACTAAAGCTTCGGGACAATTTTAACGTGCCAAGTTCCTAAGGTACATTTCGCTGTATCATCGTTCATTGTCGGTTTCACTCAGTAGAAGTCTGATGAAAATTGAGTGGTTGGTGAGGGGATTATCTCATCACCAGCAACGGACCCAATTACGACAACCGACTACATAGCACTTCTTATCACTAAGCGCTTATCTTTGCGATATGATTAAGCGCTTTGAACATGGTATCGAAAAATGTTCTCTGTGAGTATACATTGTAATTTGATTTCCTTTACTCTGCTTCACCGAAGGTAATTGCTTTGTGCTATAGATGATTAAAGCCAATGCTCCCAGTGATTGCCAATTTTGGTTCTCGTAGTGAATGTAGCATTAGCGTTCAAACAAAGACGCCCTCCGATTGAGGCCACGCTGGCAGTTTTACTGGCTATCTGCCGTTTTATGAACTGCGCTTTTTATCTCCACAATGAAGGAATCACTCGTACACCGGCGCCGGGTCGATTTCGGTCACCAAGCACGTTTCGATATGTTCCGGTTGGTCCACCTTATGACGGCAGGTGCATCCCTCGGCACATGCGGTGCCATTTCCCACAGGGTTACACTGTTGCAAAAAAGAGACGCAAATGTATTAACACAAATGTATTAACATAAACTTTCACTTACATAAACGTATATTTCTTAGTATTTATTACATAGCGTATTTCTAAATTCTATTGTGAATGTATTCATCCTGTCACTCCAATTTATTCGTGTACACACCACGATTTATTGCATCTTCATGCTACTAGATGAAATCAAAAATAACCATGAAAACTTTTGTTACAATATTCCCTTTGGTTCATATATATCATACTCTCCTATTATTTATTGATATCTATTCAGTAAATACGTCACCTGAGCGAGACATTGAGCGTGCTTTTCTACTCCAGGAAAGCTCCACAAGGCTCTGAAAGAGAAACAGATTGTTGCACGCACGAAAAAAAACGGTCATGCGACAACTTAACTATTCACACATTTCAGATGGCTTGCACTGGCACTTTTGAACAGCCACGGTGAAGCACAATCATCAAACTTAATCATCACTTAATCAATAAACTGAAGCAGGCTAATCGCCGAGTGATTATTTGGTCACGAGGGTGAGCGTATGAATGAAGGAAATATATTTACAAAATATGCAGAGATAGTGATAGGCAGCTGACGCCACGATAGGATTTCACAATGAATTTCAGCAGGTGCCGGATATCAGCTGTCTGTGCTGGCACAAGTTCAGGGGCGATCATCTTGCCGATGGTAGCATCCGCTGCGCTATGCGAGGAGGAGAATGGAGGAAAGAAGGAAGGAGATTCCGCAACAAACGCCGCAATGGCAGCATCGATAGAAGAGACTTTTGCCAAAGTCATATACCATCTAGGAAAACCTGAGCGCACCAGCTCGAATTTAGGATGGGAAGAGATGCTGTGTTTCCGTGACTGTCAAAAGTTTGTGAGGCGCGGCAACATTTTTGGCCACCAGAACGTCCGCAATAGGTGTCAACATGTAATCACCGTCGGGAATAGGAAGGACAGACCTCAGGTTTACGTAGGTAACGGCTTGAGGTGCTAGGCGAACTTGCTCTACAGAACACAGACGTGGTTGAGCTGGTGTTGGGTCGTCATGGTAACTCGGTTAATATGCTGATTCCGCAATCAATAAGGGCAGAGTGGGAGGATAAAAAGTCCACGCCGGGGATAAGTTCACGGGAATATTTCTCGGGCACAGCAAATAGTACTGTCGTGGAAAGATCGGCAACACTTATACGCGTGGAGCGCATTCCAAGCACGAGAAATATGCCACCGTTGGCGACCTGGATGAGTGGTACTTTGGGTGGCGGTAAAACTTTCCTACGGCGGCAACGAAGTTGTGAATTCATCACTGATGTGTAAGTTTCTGTGTCCACAAGGGCAACAACGGGTGCATCGTCTACTTCAACGTCAATAAGGTCGCGTCTAGTAGGCAGCATGGTCAGAGGATTTGGCAGGCAGGACGTCGATGCAGCATCATCTCCAGGAACTACATCATCTAGTTTTCCCGTAGCAGGTGATCAGTCGGCGACGTCGGTCAGCGAAATCGGGGTGAT
The DNA here is from genome assembly GCF_043290135.1 of Rhipicephalus microplus. NCBI lineage: Eukaryota > Metazoa > Arthropoda > Arachnida > Ixodida > Ixodidae > Rhipicephalus > Rhipicephalus microplus. The sequence goes on along the minus strand of NC_134704.1, from coordinate 172,645,576 downwards.
TGAGATTACGGGCGATGGGAGAGCGGTGAACGGGACTGGTGAGAATGCGAAGATGGGTAATGATGACGATACGGCGGCATAGAAGGAACATCTTCACTGGTGGCCTGAGGTGATTCCCGGTCAGGTTGAAAGCGTCCATGATACTTTTGTGGGCGATAAGTGTACCCATAAGTTGCCTAATGCCAATGCCACCGGGTGTTACAATGGCAGGCCACGTGTCCGATTCGGCGGCAGTTGAAGCAAATCGGACGATCATCAGCAGTTCTCTACTCGGCTGGATTGGGAGAGCGCCCCGCAAGGTTTTGATCTCAGGCATACGAAACAGGGGGTCGACAGCGGTCGATCGGCTGAGAAGGAGCTGTAGTGCACTCGGAGGCCAGTCCAGCATGGGAAAGCTCTTGCCGCACAACGGCATGTGCCAGTGGCACTATCTGAGGGCTAGAGTCACAGGCAAGGTAGCATGCGGACGCAGGAGACAGAGCTTCAAGTTCACGTCTGATTATCTTGGTAACGTGCCATAGGCGTATCAGCCGGGGGGGGGGGGGGGGGGCAAGGGGGCTGAGCTCCCCCACTGAGAAAAGTTGGGTGGCTAAGCCCACCCACTTTCGATAATGGTCACTGTCGGCTGCGCGCAGGGGAAAACAACTAAGGCAAAACTTTCCTTCACCACTGTAACCACTAAATTAAATGTAACGAGAAAAAGAAAATATTGTGAAGCAAAGGTACAATGTAGTGATAATCTTTCAACATTTCAGCAGTGACAATTTTCCTTGAAGGCTTTTTGCGACGCTTTTCACCCTGTGGAGTAGCACTGCAGAGCAGGCTAGCACTGCACAGGGGCCCCATATATTACATCACTTGTTAATTTTTATTCTACTGCAACTGGCCGATGCAGTTATAGATGGGAACGAACAAACTTTTTATGAACCTGTCAAATCAATTTCTCCTGCAGGAAAATTATTTTCTTTCATCAAAAAGGATTACCATCACCGCTGCTCTGTCGAAGCTGCTGTGAGCGCTATATTGCGCCTAATTTTTCTAAATATTTTAGTTTTGCCGTACTGGAAGCGCCAAGAAAGGTTTCTGCTTTAATCTCCGATAAATCTGATCAACCTTGCTTATGGCAACTTGGAGCCTCGAATGCAGCTTGAAAGCAGCGACGAATAAAGCAGTAGACTAGAGCTCAGTGGGAAGCTGAAAAAAGTAGATAAAAGCTCTCAAAATACGTTTGGTTTGTTTAGGAGTGCTTAAAATATAAAAACTTAATTCTTTGTGAGCTATTTTTTGGGCATTAAAATCTCATTCAATCATAAAATATTTACTGTTGAGGAGGCCGCCATCAATATGATTGCATTTATGCGGAATGTTGTAAGGTAATGCATAAAAAGCATCCCGTGTAGTATTATTGCATGCATCATACATGACAAACATATACTTGTCCCAGAGCATGCTGATTGAAACTGACTGTCCTTTTTTATGCTATTGAACAAGTGTTGTGCGTATTATGAAAAATCACATGAAAGTGTGAGCACGTCAAGGAAGCTATCTCTCTTCATATATCTATCCATCTATATATATATATATATATATATATATATATATATATATATATATGAGATCTTACAGACAATAATGCCGAGGAAAGTATAGGGGAAGTTATTAGACCAAATTATAATGTAAATACGAAGAAAGAAAAGTAGGAGAAAAGTTAACTTGCCGTGAACAGGAACCAAACCTACGACCTTCAAACAACTCATTCGATGCTCTGCCACTGAGCTAGCACGGCGGCTATCCTCGCAGCCACTTATTGGGTTTACATGTGAATTTTAGCGCGGGAGTGTGCCTTGGGTTGTATACCAGAGACTAATGGTCAGCTGCATAGCTCGGCATACTCACTCATGAGTACACTCACTCACACTCATTCATACTTATTTGAACATGGTGAGTATGAGTATGAGTGAGTACTGATGAGTATGAGTATGAGTGAGTAGAACGTGAGTGAGTGCTCATGAGTATGAGTAAGAGTGAGTATGGACGTGAATGAGTACTTTCAGTGTGAGTAGAAGTTAGTATGAACGTGAGTGGATGCTCATGAGTGTGAGTAGGAGTGAGTATGAACCTGAATTAGTATTCTTAGTGTGAATAGGAGTGAGTATGAACGTGAGTGACTACTCTGAGTGTGAGTATAAGTGAGTATGAATGTGAGTAAGTACTCTGAGCATGAGTAGAATTGAGTATGAACGTGAGTGAGTATTGTGAGTATCAGTAAGAGTGAGTATGAACGTGAGTGAGTACTTTGAGTGTGAGTATGAGTGAGTATGAACGTGAGTGAGTACTCATGAGTGTGAGTAGATGTTAATTTGAACGTGAGTGAGTACTCATCAGTGTGAGCATCCGTCAGTATGAACGTGAGTGAGTATTCATCAGTGTGAGTAGGAATGAGTGAGAGCGTGTGAGTGTGAGTAGGAGTGAGTATGAACGTGAGTGAGTACTCTGAGTGTAAGAAGGAGAGAGTATGAACGTGAGTGAGTACTCTTGAGTGTGAGTAGGAGTTTGAACATGAGTGAGTACTGATTAGTGTGATTATTCGTTAGTATGAACGTGAGTGATTATTCATGAATGTGATTAGGAGTGAGTGAGAGCTCATGAATGTGAGTAGGAGTAAGTACGAACGTGGGTGAGTACTCATGAGTGTGAGTAGACTTGACTGCGAAGGTGAGTGAGTTGCTGTGAGTGTGAGTAGCAACGAGTAGGAACATGAGCGAGTTACTATAAGTGTGAAAAATATTTGTAACCATCGCAACGGCATCCTCAATACGTTGGAAATAACGGGCACTATGGCATGCAAGCTTCCTGTACGTAAAAGCCTTCAGTTAGTTTGGAAACTGGGGGAGCCATCCTACATCAGATGGGGAGGGGGTGCGAAGTGACCACGCAAAACTCGAGTTGAGGGTAGCCGTTCATGTTATTGTAATTTGAATGTTCTAGACTGAATAACTTTGAACTGCCTGTCCCTATAGCTACCGCTTTTGCTGCACTTACCTCTTGCGCTTCAGTCTACGTGACGCGCTGATTACACATGGAAAACATCAAGGTCTTGAGAAGCCCTTTAACGAAAATCGCCGCGCGAGCCGGTTCAGAAAAAAGAAATGCACTGCGCAAGCGACAAAAAAAAGCGCTGAAATGGCCCGCGAGAGAAAGCACATTGTGTGCGCTACGCACATTGTGCGCAGCGAGTTTGCAGTTTCTGTCTCTGCGTTGTCCCTCAAGTGAACCTTAAGTGATCTCATGGCCTCTCAAGCACGAAGCTGTGCGCAAACTTCGCCTTCTCAGTGCCCCATTAAGAAAAAAAAAAGGAAAGCTTGGAGGACGTTGAGCTTCACCGTCAATAGTATAGTATACGATAGTGTAATCGGACCCTGTTCGCCTCGCCGTTTCCATCTCTACCCTTGCTTCACTTTTCGGCGGCTTATTATGCCTTCAACAGTGCAGACACCATGTGCAGTAGGCGCTGTTGGGACTCCGGGTCCTGCCGGTCTAGTTTTCGGTAGCTGGCCCCGTCGCAGGATCCACCGTCCAACAAATCAGCGAGAAGAAGCGCCCGAACGAACAACAGAGATTTATTTACATGTGGAGAAGTGGTCAACTGACCCAAAGAGAGAAGAGTGCGTGTGATACAAAACGTCTTCGGCATTTTATAGCGCCACGTTGTTGACGCTGGGCGCCTTGTCCGCATCGTCAGCCAATACGGTGTCGCCGGCACCTCGGCCACGAGGGAGGGGAAAACACCTCTCACAACACAAGGAGTGGCACAACCCAACACGAGGTCCATATATGGTCCCGGCGCCCCAAAATGTTACCAAATATGGTCACGAACGCACAGCAGACCCCGTAGCTCTCCCGGCGAGGAGGAACCCGAATGGGGAGGTGGGGGTGGACGACACCGTCAGGTCAAGAACCGGTTCTCCCCCAAACTCTCCCTGCTTGGCTCCCCAGGGCCGGTCGTAACAGTCTCTCGCGCGGGGGGGGGGGGGGGGGTGAAGATCTCGATGGGCTGAGGTTTGCAGCCACTGTCCGGAGAGATCAGCGCAGGCAGTCGATTTGGTGACGACCGTCTTTGATGAAGTAGAGGGCAACACCTGCTTCATTGAGGGCTCAACAGACGTCACATACGCACATCAAAACACAACTACTCAGCCGGTGAGCGCCGGACAATTCCGCCAAACTCCACCAGGCAATTTTCCCCTTTAACTGATATTAAAGGAAATACACAATTTATTCAAAATGTTACTCACACTTTAAGGTGACACAAAACAACAACACTGGAAGCACACCGAACCAGAAACCCTGGATAGCCGTGTCTTCAACGTTTTCAAACAAGTACACCTAAACGAGTAAAAAAACAATCACTAGCTCTTGTCTAGGTCAGGAAAAAAAATGCCAGAGTTCTCGAGACATCCTCTCGCGTCAGGGGCATCGACTTAAGCCATCAGCGTTGCCATGGAGTACACCCTTTTTGTAGCGTATTTCAAACGTATATTGTTGCAAAACGAGGCTCCAACGCAGCAGGCGGCTGTTCTTAGAGGACATGGTCTGTAGCCAGGTGAGAGGACAGTGGTCCACTTCCACAATGAACTTTCTTCCGGCAATATAACAAGCCAGTTTCTGGACTGCCCAAACCAAGCACGCACATTCCTTTTCGCTAGCGCTGTAAACCTGCTCGCGAAGGGTGAGTTTCCGGCCAACATAGAGGACGGGATGCTCTTGATCCCCCTCATCCCTTTGACTAAGAACTGCCCCCATGCCTCTATCACTAGCGTCGCATTGGACTATGAAAGGCCTCGAGTAGTCCGGTGAACTAAGCACAGGTTGGCTCTTAACACTCGCTCCATCACGGAGTGAAGCTTTTCTATCGAGTTAGACTGCGGATGGTAGACGGAACTATGCAATAATTTCACGCCGCACCGCTCTAGAAAGGTTGTCGTTAAGGCACTCGTGAAAATGGTGCCCTGGTCTGATTGTATCTCGGCAGGAAAGCCTACCCGGGCAAACACGGACAGAAGTGCGTTCACTACTTCCACGGAACTTAGCTCTTTTAGCGGGACCGCCTCTGGAAATTTAGTAGCTGGGCAGATTAAGGTCAGGATGTGACGGTAGCCTGAAGTTGTCTTGGGCAAAGGACCTACTGTGTCAATTACCAACCGACGAAAGGGCTCAGTGATTACGGGTACCAGCTTCATTGGAAATTTCGCCTTATCTCCCAGCTTACCCACTCGCTGACACACAACGCAAGATTTTACAAACCTCTCTACATCTTTAAAGCGTCCAGGCCAGTAGTATTCCTGTAAAAGACGATTTTTCGTCTTCTTTACGCCTAAGTGGCCTGACCATGATTCTCCATGCACCAAACTAAGCAAATCCTGACGATACGCCTGAGGTACGACTACCTGGTCAAACTCTACTCCTCGCCTATCTAGATATTTTCGATAGAGTATGCCGCTCCTCTCTTGGAATCTCACATTTCGTTTGGCGATTCCCTCTTTCGAACTGTCCTGGAATTGCTTAAGCATCGGGTCCCCCTTTTGTTCGGTTATTAATGAAGCGGGACTCACCTGCAGCAGCCGACTGAAATTATCCGAAGTTGGCATGACACACAACTCTTTTGTATTTCCTAGTACCTGGAATGTGTCACCCTCTGTGCTATCCTCTGTACTACCAGGAATCGGCTTGGGAGCAATGGCATTCTCTATTTGCTCGGTCAACAAGGCGTAATTGACCCCTTCCAATTCGGGAGGAGGTTCAACGTCGCCTTTAGGAATGGTTGCCTCCGCGACTACGGCTTCTGCAGCCTGTTCTCGCACAAGTCGATTTGTTTCCGTGGTGTCCAACTCGCAACCAGGCCCGTTGTCGATTTGAGGCTTGTTTGCCTCAGTGAAGGTTGCTCTCGCAGCCAGTGCACGTGCCTTTGATCTAGTCAGTGCCTGAACTATGCCTTCTCCCAACGTTAGACTTTTCTCCTTCAGCATTTGATCTGACTTATTTGAAAATAAGTAAGGATACTGAGGGGGTAGATAAGGCGATACCGCGGCTTCTGTTTCCAATGTTCCAAATGCGCCTTTAAGGACAACTTTAGCTACGGGAAGGCACTGACTGTTTGCTTCTACGGCTTGTGTAATCCAGGCACAGTCTCCTGAATACTGTCCGGACTGAACAAAAGACGGATGAACTACGTCCATAGTGGCTGCGGAGTCTCTAAGAACCCGACACTGCTTGCCGTTCACGGTAAGGTCGTACATATAGGGCTCTAACAACTTCATGTTCTCGTCGGCTTCATTTATAGATAAAAAGGCCACCTTTTCTTTCGGGCAGTCTTTCGCGAAGTGCCCTGTTTCGTGGCAATTGAAACAAGCAGCCGGTTTTCTCGGCTCAAATTTCCTTTTGCTTGCCTCTGCCGACGCCCCATGGTTAGATGAATTGTTTTCCTCACCCTTTTGTGCGAGACTTGTCGGTTGTTTTCTAAACGGCGCCTTATTCGGCCGTAGGAATTTTTCCCTTTTAGGCTCGCTGTTTGCCTCGAGGGCGCGGCGCGTAACGAATTCTTCAGCGAGCTCTGCGGCTTTTGTTACGGTGTTCACGTCTGGTCTATCCTGAACCCAGAACCTCACCTTTTCTGGTAACCTTTGATAGAATTGTTCCAGACCGATACACTCGAGCACCTTGTCATGATTCCCATACGCCTTTGCCTCTTTCAGCCACTCCCCCATGTTGGCCATTAACTTGTAAGCAAACTCCGGGTATGAATCATTGCTCTCTTTTACGGCGTTGCGAAATTTTTGCCTGAAACCTTCCGCTGACAACCTGTATTTCTTGAGAAGGCTCGACTTTACCTCACTGTACTCGTCAGCCTCCTCTTTCGTGAGGCGCGCGATTACTTCTGAGGCCTCCCCCGGAAGTAGGCACAACAAGCGTTGAGGCCACGTATCCTGGCTGAAACCTTGTCTTTCACAAGTTCTCTCAAAGTTGACGAGAAACAGCCCAATGTCCTCCCCTAGCTTGTACGATCTCATTAGGTCCGTCATTTTGAACCTGACCCTCTATGCGGTACCGGATGCCTCGCTGCCTCCTGTTCTACTATTATGGCTAATCTCTAGCTCGAGGCGCTTCATTTCAAGCTCTTGCTTTCGCATCTTATCTGCCTCGGCTTCTGCCGCATTCCTTTCGGCCTCGGCCGCGGCCGCCTTTCTTTCGGCCTCGGCCGCGGCCGCCTTTCTTTCGGCCTCTGCCGCTTGCCTCTCCTGAATCTCCTCGACACATTCTGACAGCTCGTCATCCTCCGCCCCCAATGCGAGAATCGCCTCTATCAGCTCTGGCTTTCTTTGAGAGTCCGACACCTCCAGATTCAACTCCCTTGCAAGAAGCAACAACATGGACTTTCGCAGGGATTTCAGATTCATGGCTGCCTCCAGTACCGCTGTCTCTGTTCCACAAAGATTCCTGTCCTGCAACTAATTAACCTTGACGGCAACGACAGCTCTAGATACCTGCCTTGCCTCAAGTTTTCCGTTAACTTAGTCTACAAATAAAGCTTCAAAAGCTCTTACACGGAATCCTGCCCTGTCACTGTTAACCTTGACGCCACTGACAGAAAGAGTTTAACCAAGCTATCACACAATTTCTGCCTGACGCAAGTTACCTGTTAACCCAATGACCAGGACAGCCCCTCTCTACCAGCTTTTACTTAACACATAGAGTAAATGCCTGGTGAAATTTAACAGAGAAAGCCGGCACTCACCCAGTTCGCAGTCATGTCTCCGGCGTCGTGCCTCTCAGAAGTGCCGTTCGATTCCCTTTGGAAGTCGATGAGTTCGTGTCATCCTTCTCCTGTCGTCCCGTTGTTGAACTTCGGACTCACTCCGTCCAGTGGTCGCTTTCGGGGTTATCAGCATCCCACCGCTGCCATCCAGTTGTTGGGACTCCGGGTCCTGCCGGTCTCGTTTTCGGTAGCTGGCCCAGTCGCAGGATCCATCGTCCAACAATTCAGCGAGAAGAAGCGCCCGAACGAACAACAGAGATTTATTTACATGTGGAGAAGTGGTCAACTGACCCAAAGAGAGAAGGGTGCGTGTGATACAAAACGTCTTCGGCATTTTATAGCGCCACGTTGTTGACACTGGGCGCCTTGTCCGCATCGTCAGCCAATACGGTGTCGCCGGCACCTCGGCCACGAGGGAGGGGAAAACACCTCTCACAACACAAGGAGTGGCACAACCCAACACGAGGTCCATATATGGTCCCGGCGCCCCAAAATGTTACCAAATATGGTCACGAACGCACAGCAGACCCCGTAGCTCTCCCGGCGAGGAGGAACCCGAATGGGGAGGTGGGGGTGGACGACACCGTCAGGTCAAGAACCGGTTCTCCCCCAAACTCTCCCTGCTTGGCTCCCCAGGGCCGGTCGTAACAGCGCCCAATAACCCTTGATAATTTATTCTATCATTCACATAACGTGGGCTAGTACAAAAACACAATAACGCAACTCGTTATTTACCGTTTCATTCGGCTGTCCGCGATAACCCTGCGTACGCACACTGCCAATGAACGTTAACCGCGTCAGCAGATCCATAAATAAGGCCCCCTGCAATCTTCAGTGCGGGCACGGAGCCAACGAAGTCTCCACGTGAGCGCGACCCACAGAGGAAAGAAAACATCTCCGAAGATGCGCACAATTTCTCGAATGCAAAACTGCCGCACGCAACGCATTCCATCTGTAGGCGAGGCAGAGAGGGGGGCGCCGTCTCGACGGTCGCGCCGGGCCACAGAACACCTACTAGTGGCCGGGCGGCCGGGCTGTCCGCGGCGCCACGGCGCCGACGTGGCGGCAAGGCCCCGGCGCCCGCCTGTCCCGCTAGTGCAGTCAGAAGGGGCTAGGGGCACTGGAACGAACGAAGCGGCCGAGCCAGATGGCATGGCAACGTCTTGGGTTCTGGCGGGTAATCATAGCGGCGGCCGTCTAGTATACTGAAGATATTGAGAGCGTCTCTATTTTGCGCGCGTGCGTCGTAGCCTACGAAAGCGCGTTTTGAGTGCTTGTAACGCATTACTGAGATTCTAAACGATGTCTCAGCGTCTCCTACGCGTCATGGCACACAAATGAATGTGCAGGTGCGTCGTAATTGCGCTGAGTCATTGCCTGTTTGTGGAGCCTACCGACCCTAAAAGAAAGCAACAATTGTTAAGCTCGATTGTTTCTTGAGTAACCTGAGTACACGTAACGCAACCTCAATGTTAATATTCATCATCGGCCTGACAACGTCCACTGCAGGACAAAGGCCTCTCCCATGATCCGCCACTCAGCTCGGTCCTGTGCTTGCTGCTGCCATTATGTACCCGCGAACTTCCTAATCTCATCTGCCCACCTAACTTACTGTCTCCCCCTAACCCGTTTGCTTTCTCTGGAAATCCGGTCAGTTATGCTTGATGACCAGCTGTTATCCTGTCTACGCGCTACATGCCCGGCCCATGTCCATTTCTTCTTCTTGATTTCAAGTATGATATCCTTAACCCCGGTTCGTTCCCTGATCCACTCTGCTCTCTTCTTGACTCTTAAGTTTACAACTACTATTTTCCTTTCCATCGGTCTCTGCGTCGCCCTCAATTTAAGCTGAACCTTTTTTGTAAGCCTCCAGGTTTCTGCTCAGTAGGTAAGTACCGGCAAAATGCAGCTGTTATATACCTCCGTCTTGAGGTGATAGTGGCAATCTACCAACCATGAGCTGAGAATGCTTGCCGAATCTTCTCCACTCCACTCTTATTCTTCTAGTTACTTCAGTCTCGTGGCTCGGCTCCACAGGTACTACCTATGCTAAGTAGAGGTATATACCTTTTCCAACTTCAAGTGCACTGCCACCTATTTCAAAGCGCTGTTTTCTTTCGAGGTTGTTGTTCATTACTTTCGTTTTCTGCTGGTTATTTTGTAGATTCCAAGAGAAGGAAAGCGGGAAAAGGGGAGACAAAGTTTGGTGGGCAGATGAAATTAGAAAGTTTGCGGGTATGAAGTGGCAACAGCAAGCAAAGGACCGAGTAGACTGGCGGAACAGGGGAGAGGCCTTTGTCCTGCTGTGATGATGATGAGTATGTGAATGTAAAAGTACGTGGGTGAGTGCGCCTGAGTATGGGTAAGCGTAAGTTTGAATGTGAATAGTGTGGAGGTGAGTGAGGGCTTATGATCTTGAGCAAGTGTGAGTATGAAGGTGAGTGAGTAACTATGAGTCTTAATTGAGGTGCACGAAAAATTGAAGTACAAAAAGGAGACACCTGGACACGGCGCGCTGTCTCAAGGTGTCTTCCTTTTGTACTTCAATTTTTCGCGCACCTCAGTTAATATGAATTACCAAGTCGCCCAGCAGTCCGTGTTTCTCTAATAGTGTGAGTAGTCATGAGTATGAACGTGAGCCATGAACAATGAGTGTGAGTAGGCGTGAGTATGAACGTGAGTGACTGTGAGTAGGCGTGAGTATGAACGTCAGTGACCGTGAGTAGGCGTGAGTATGAACGTGAGTGACTGTGAGTAGACGTCAGTATGAACATGAGTGAGTACTCATCATTGTGAGTAGTCGTGAGTATGAACGTGAGTGAGGGCCTATGAGTGCTAGCTGGCGTGAGTGTGAACATGAGTGAGGACTCACAAGTGTGAGCAGTCGTGAGTATGAAATGATTGAGTACTCATCAGTGTGAGTAGTCGTGAGTATGAACGTCAGTGAGGGCCTAAAGTGTTAGTTGGCGTAAGTTTGAAGGTGAGTACTCATGAGTATGAGTAAGAGTCAGAATGAACGTGAATGAGTACTTTCAGCGGGAGTAGAAGTGAGTTTGAACGTGAGTGAGTACTCATGAGTGTGAGTAGGAGTGAGTATGAACATGAGTGAGTACTCTGAGTGTGACAAGGAGTGAGTATGAACGTGACTGAGTACTTTGAGTGTGAGAAGGAGTGAGTATGAACGTGAGTGAGTAGGAGTGAGTGTGAGTAGGCGTGAGTATGAACGTGAGTAAGTACTTTGAGTGTGAGAAGGAGTGAGTATGAACGTTAGTGACTACTCATGAGTGCGAGTAGGCGTGAGTATGAACGTGAGTGAGGGTGAAGGCTGAAAAAATTGTGGTGATAGAGTATGAGTGAGTAGTCTCTCAAAGTGCCGGCCTACGGTCAGCTGCCAGCTCGTTATAAGTTCACGTGCTACGTGACGCCATACAGGCTCATAAAGAGTGTGCCACACTCGCCGCCATGACTACAGATGGCACTGACTGACACTCCCACGTTTAACTTCAAGAATGCGACGCTATGCACGAAAGCCATGTGTTCCCCATGCTTTGCTAAGACCGTAGAGTTTCCTAAATATACACTAGGGGAAACTCTGGCGCTAGTGTCTATGGGAGCTGCAACGCATGGCGCTTCAGCGAGCATGCGAATTGTAGGTGTGACATGGATTCGCCTACTCTTCGTACTTTGCGTTTGTTCTAGCTTCGCGTGGCTTGAAGCTGCTTTGTCACGAAACAACAATCGACAAATTTTCAGCAGTTAGGCATCCCCACCTTCACCTTTCAGGCGTACCATTTTAAATCGAGTCACCAAGTAAAAAAATGGTCTGTTCTTTTCTTCGAAACCAAACGGAAACGCCGCAATAAACGAAGCCGCAAGTGCGTGTGCCACCCGCAAGCCCGAATACTAGGCAGATCCACGTCATGCCCATAATTAGTGTGGCCGCTGAACGATCGAAGTGCCAGAGTCTTTTCTAGTTAATTTTATGAAAGTATAAGGTTAGGTCGATATTTTGCTGTCATCTACCTTGAATTCCATAAATTGTGGCCCCCGAGGTTGCACGCGCACGCCGCGCGCTCACTATATCAGAGGCCATCATTTCATTTTCCAAGACTACTGCCAGATGGCACTCATGTCTCATGCAGCGTTCAATGCAGCGTAAAACACCAAAACCTTCGCAAAGTATCGACGTGTGCAGTCAATCGCGCGCTTTCTTTCTTGTATCCCTCCTCCGACCTCTCCGAGGCCACCACCGCATCTTCAATGGCCAACTGCTGTCACGTGGTACCACGAGGAGCTTTCTTCTGTTTTCCGTCGCCCGAGACTACAACCTTTGCTCTCGCGTGCGGAAGCGTGGACTCCCTTGTGCGCATGTACTCGCTCACAGGATTCCGTGCCGACCGGTTGTGCCCTCGCGATCTCCGACGTCAGCGTAGCTCTGGCCGACTGGGCTCGCCCTACGTCATCTCCTGACGCTGACCTCCGACGACAGTGTAGATCTGACCGACTGGGCTTGCTCTACGCCATCTACTGACGCCGACAAGAGCTCTCGCAAGTGGTGCCCCGTCCTCGGACTCCTGTGACCGTGTTTCCATCTTTCCTATCTCTCCTATCCCCTCGATATGTCGTCGCTCTCTGGCTTACCTCATCTCTCTTTCTCTACACCTTTGTTCCTATCCTTTTAATCATTCCTCACCCCCATCCCTTGTGAGCTACTGTTGAGGTGTCACTCGCTGAAGCAGACAGTTACGGGGCTCACTTTTCTCTTCCTTTCTCTCTGGTGGTGTGTGTGCGTGCAGTGCTTGCGCTTCACAGATGCGTGCTTGCCATTCAACTTGCGTTGTGCTCGAAGCTATTTAGCACACAAAATCGACGTCAGTGTTGGTTGCCAACTTGCCATTGGTGGATGCTGCGCCTTCGGATGGCGCAACAATTAAAGCGCGGGTAAAAAATCTGTTTGTGATTCCGTAAGAGGGAGTAAGTGGTAGTGTTTTGAATTTAGTATCCCCAGCACTAAATGCCAGTGAAGTTAATTTACAGTTTAATAACCAGGTACCCTGATTGCTCCATGCACTTTTGAATTTCTGGAAGAAACATGTCACAATTCAGCGCTAGCAATAGAAGAATGCTAAATCTTCTGCTTGCATTTTTCATGAATCCCTTTTAGATTTTTTTATTACACAGTTTTGATTAGTGCAGGTATCTAATGTCTCATTCGTAGATCCAACAAATGACCTAAGAGACAATCGGCCAGTACAAGTCTCTTTGGAAGGTTTGCACCTTTAACCGAATGCTGTAACCACTCTCCACGAGAGGATACGGGAAACGAAAAACAAACTCCAACATAAAACATAGAAGCCTGGTACTTGCACAGCGCCAGAAAAACAAAGTAGTGCAGGAAAGGAGCAACCTTCAGAAACAAATCTTAGCCTCTGACTAGTTGCATTCTTTAGAAAGGCCATAGGATGGGAAAGAGCGTTGTCGCCAAGCACTATACAGAAAACTCTAAATGTGAGACTGTCGCATGGTGCCCACGAATATGCTGTTGTAAAGAAACTCTGCATACTTCTTCCCGAAAAACGCACTGTGCAAAGGCACTTAGAAAAGAACAAGTTTTCTCCAGGTGTGCTTCATAACATCCTGCACTGCATTTCTCGGAAAGTAAGTGGATGCGGCACTGTTCATAACAAATCGACTTTGATATCTCAGTATCCGCTTTCATTTTTCAGGTTAAGGCTATAGATAAGGCTATGAACTCACGATGTATATACGTGGTTGAACAATTCAAGTGCCTAAGAGTGGTTTTCATCCTCCTCTATGTCTTGGGAACAGCATGTGGACCTCATTTCAACGAAACTTAATCTTTTAACTGGGGCCGTAAGCGGTCTCAAATACGTTCTTTTAAAACCAATAAAAATACTACTGTACAATTACCTTTTTACTTCTATTTAAACCATTGCCACATACTCTGGGGCACGACTACTATTGGCTGTCTTCAGCGTGTCGACATTTCACAAAAGGAGTTATGTCGTTATGTTCGCAATGTGCCTTGGCACTCGCAGAATGCGGATCTCTTTTTTCAAAGTAATGTAATGAATATTCAAAACTTGTACAAATTCCATTTGAGTGGCAGGTTCGAATTCGAAAATAAAAAAATATAAAGGACTTACGATAACTTTTTTTATTTGCATGCCCACGACATCACGTTTATGACAAGGCGTGGAAAATTTTGGGTTGTGCCGACACCCAAAATAAACTCGGGTTGACAATGCCTGCAATTTTCTCTTCGTCCTCTTTTAAATTCTTATCTACATACTGGTTTTGATCTTCTCAATTTGTCGAAAAGGGTTTTGCATGCTAAGTACGTTAACATCTACATTCAGTTTTTTTTACCCTTTTTGTTATTTGCAGCCATATCTCTGTATGTCCGATGTGAATATTACTCATACTATATTTTCTAATCTACTCCAATCTCTGTACCCCTACAAGGCAGAAATAAATAATTTGATTTGTTTTGATCACCGCGAGCGGTATGTAGTTCTAACGTTCGACGAAATACAACTAACAGGAGACCTTGCTCATGGTCAGTCAACCGGTGTGGTAATTGGCCGGCCTGCAATACCTCTAGCCGATGGGACGCTGCCACAAAACGCTCTGGCTATACATAGAGTAGTTTTTATGTTAGGAAGTGTGACCACAGATTCGAAACAGACAGTGGCCCAACACTTTACAGGTAATTTATATTTTGGTTCCGGTGCTGTTAAGAAAGCTATCCTAAACGTAATAGAAAAGTTCGAAAATATTTCTAATATTGTAGATGCAGTTGTCAGTGACATAGCAGGTGGTAACCAAGCCATTTGGAAAGAGTTTAGCATATTGTCGGAAAGCACTGCCAATCAACTGTCTCATGCCCGCAGCCCTGTAATGGAAGTCGCAGGTTTTGTTTCGTTGCAGATGTTGAGCACCTCTTGAAGAACCATCGCACCTATTTTACAAAAGGGCAAGCATTTCTTTTGCCAGATGACATAGTGGCTAAGAATAAGTTGTAATTGAGAGTAAGATTTAGCACGTAAGGACTCTTGTGCTGCATGACGCTGCTCTTGATTTGAATATTGCACCTCACCTGAAGCCGACTTGTTTAGAACCATGGCATTTCAAAGAAAAATGAAAGTAAGTCTCACCTATTCATTTTTCAACCATGATACAGTCACTGCCATTGGTTTCCTAGTAAAAGAGGGAGAAGAGACTTCCTGTGGAAGCCCTCACAATTCAGTTTCGTTTGTTGAAGCCATTTACACATGGTGTAAATTATGGACATCAAGAGCAACAAAGCTTGCCCTCAGTAAGCTTGATGAGCAGAAGTACGGTGAAGCAGTTGCATTCCTTAATAATAACATATGTAGAGAGACTGCAAACTGGCAATGCAAAGAAAAGCGCGTGGAAACCTGTGCCGACCGGAGTGAGGTTAGCGACAAGAGTAGCAGTTGAATTGCAGGACTAGTACTTGAACAAAAAATTGCCCGCAGCTTCCCTCGGGGGAACACTGAGGAGGATGCGGACCATATAATTGGTTAACGGGGTGTTAAAGTGCGACTTACTTGGGTCGATGGCTAAATTGGTTAACGTGGTTGTGAAATGGGGTGTTAAATTGCGACTTGCTTGGGTCGATGGCTAAATTGGTTAACGTGGTTGTAGGAGGGGGTGTTAAATGAGTGAACACGTACACACGTATGTGAAAGGGCGGCGCTGGTCGAAGGGACGTCGATCATTGTGTTTGTGGATTCGTTGGAATTCATTTCACCGCGACCTTGGACGTCGACGCGCCGTACAAACCAACCGACGAGCGGCAACTGAGCGAGCGAGCGCCGACCTTGAGTGGACTGCACCAACAAAGTTTCCGCCTTAGAAAAAGTAGTATCAGGCCTAGAATTAAAGCTGGATGAATTAGAAAACCGGTCAAGAAGAAGTAACTTGATAGTGTATGGCATCCCTGAGGATGAAAAAGAAGACAAGGAATCACTAGAGCAAGTAATAAACAACACAGTTGCGAAAGGTGTTCTGAAAATTGAACCTGTTTCAATCGAAAGGATACATCGGCTCGGTAAACCAAGCGCGAACAAAACTAGACCAATAATTTTCAAACTCCTTGATGATCGAGACAAAACAAAGATTTTGAAAAACTGTCATAAACTAAAGGATACCGACATATCAATTAGTGAAGACTTTTCCCAGCGTGTGCGTAATATAAGGAAAAAATTGTGGGACTCGGCGAAACCAAATAAGAAATCCGGGCAAAAGGTACATCTTGTCTACGACAAAATTAGTATAGACCGTATTCTTTATCGCTGGGATGACACCGTAAACGATAAAGTGATGATTGGCGAGGCAAAAAATCCCTCAACTGGAAAAAAAAACCTGCCAAGCAACGGGCCGCCGTCTCGCACTCGAAACCGCCCCAGTTGAGGTTTATAAATGTGAATTGCCGAAGTGTCTTAAACAAATTAGAATCTCTTGAATGCCTACTTCTCGACCTTGAGCCAGACTTTGTTGCTTTAACCGAAACCTGGTTAAACAATGACATTTTAGATAGTGAACTAACGCCCCCAAATTACAATATATTACGGAAGGACAGACCGACACGAGGCGGTGGAGTAGCGTTAATGATAAAACGCGAAATTCAATACACTGTGCTGCCAGAGGTTGAAGGTGTAGAAGCTGTCTTTTTGAAACTAAAATTTGGCCTTCACACAACAATTGTGGGCTGCTGCTATCGCAGTCCTACTTCTGGCGAAGATAGCATGCAATCGCTCTACAACTACATTGAACAAAACATACAAAGCGCAAGATTCATCTTGTTGGGTGATTTTAACCTTCCTGATATCGACTGGCAATCCATGAAATTTCATTCCGCATGCTCAGATGTCCTTATCGACACAATGCTGCGATTTAATCTTCACCAAGTAGTCAACCAACCAACACGTGTCCAGGGAGAAACTTCAAATATTCTTGACCTTATATTCTTGAGTAACCACTTCCCAGCCGATGAATCAAAGATTGAAGTTATGGATGGCATATCTGATCACAAGCTCACTTTGTGCACTGTCCCCTTTCGTGATAAAATAGAACCAACGAACATAAAAATTACTTACCCGGATTTTAAATATGCCGACGACACCAGCATACTAAATTATCTAATTATAAAGTTTCCGTCCTTCGAAGAATTGTCGAATGATAGTTCCACGACCATTGAAATATTATGGTCTCAGTTAAAAGAAATTATGCACCACTGTATTAATACCTTTTACCTCTTAGAGTGAAAAAAATTAAGAAACACAACCCGTGGATAACACGTGAGGTAATACATGCGAAACGCAAAGTAAAGCGAATACGAAAGAGAATGAAATGAAAACCCGGAGCAGTAACAGTAGATAATTTGACTGCTGCTGTGAGTGACTTCAAAACAAAAATCAAAACAGCGAAGAGCAACTATTTCACTAAAACATTGCCAAACTTTCTAAAAAATTCACCCAGTAAGTTTTGGAGCTACCTAAAGCCTGCAAAAAACAACAAAAGCAACACACCCCCGGAAAAAGATAACCCGATCACTGCAGACAAAATGAACAACTATTTTAAGTCTGTATTCACTGTCGATGACGGAAACATTCCAGACATCGACACTAGTGCGGAAGGTACCCTGGAACCGATTATTGTCAATGAGGCCGGTGTCATAAATCTCTTGTTAAACTTGGACACAAAAAAAGGAGCAGGGCCTGACAACATTCCTAACATCTTTCTTGTAAGATATGCAGAGGTGCTAGCTAAATATCTGTGCGTCATGTTTAACAAATCACTATCAACGTGCTCTTTACCTGTGGAGTGGAAAAAGGCCAAAGTTGTTCCTGTGCATAAAGGAGGATGCGGAAATGATATATCTAACTTTAGACCTATATCCCTGACATGTACAATCTGTAAAATCTTGGAGCACATAATTCTTAAACAAATAACTGTTTTCCTAGAAGAAAAACGTATATTATCTCCCTATCAGCATGGCTTCCGCCGAGGTCTTTCAACCATAACTCAATTAGTGGAATTAACACATGAGGTATCCCAGAGTATTGACAACCAAAAACAAACTGATCTAATCTTCCTCGATTTTGCCAAAGCATTCGACAAGGTATCGCACAAGAAACTACTTCAAAAACTTGAGGCCACCTTAGGAAATTCTACTGTTCTTAACTGGATCAAAAATTATCTTACTGATCGTACACAGTATGTGGAATTTAACGATGAAACCTCTGCTACCACCTCCGTCACATCTGGAGTTCCGCAGGGCTGTGTGCTGGCGCCAATTTTGTTTCTTCTCTTTATTAATGATTTGCCTACAAATATTAAGGAAAAAATCAAATTATTCGCGGATGACTGCGTGCTATATCGAGAAATAAACTCCACGGAGGACCATGTAGCTTTAAATAGTGCTTTACAAGATGTTTCCTGCTGGTGCCGTAAATGGCAGATGTCACTTAATGCAAATAAGTGTACAATTTTATCAGTAAGTCGAAAAAAAACTAGGTCAAATTTTCTTTACACCATTAATGACATTCCCATAACTAGAGTAAGTCAGCATAAATATCTTGGAATTATTATAACTGAAGATCTAAGATGGGATGCACACATAAGTTACGTTACTTCAGCTGCACTACGCCGTTTGTTTACACTCAGATACCGGCTTCGCCAGGCCCCGCCTTCTCTAAAACTGCTTGCATACACTTCCCTTGTGCGATCATTACTGGAATACGGTAATATTATTTGGTCACCATTCACAAAACAGCAAATAACGAAACTGGAAGGAATACAAAGGAAAGCTTTGAGGTTCATCTACAACAAGTACAGACATACAGATTCTCCGACTGAACTAATGAAAAAAGCTGGATTACTTACTCTAATGAATAGAACAAGGTTAGCACGTGCAAAATTCATACATGAATTAATACATGGTCATTTAAACATTGAAGTATCCGCCTATCTTACGTTTGATCAAACTAGAAAAACACGCCAGAAACACCCAATGAGACTTAACGAATACTCCTTCAACACAAACTGCTTTAGGTACTCATTCTTTCCGTTAGCCACTAATGAATGGAATAAACTGGATCCGAGTATCTCCAGCACTACCGAATTAGCAAAATTTCTAACCCTTGTCGAAAATGAACTTTGTATTATGCAAACGGAATCACCTGGTTGATTTTAATATGGGTATTCGTGTGAACAATGTACGAGCGAAGTATCATGTCATCATTTTTTTTTCTTTAAGCAATTTTTAGTACTGAATCCAGGTGAAGAGAAATCGCCCTGTTGATTCTTGAACATGTTTCTGTTTTTCAGTGTGTATAAATTTGCCCTTCCTTGAAATACTTTGCCATATTGTAGGGTAGTTTCTTATTGCTGTGATTTCTTGTTGTGTTTCTTGATGCATATGCCAATATGTCAACCAATGTGTCAACCAAGTCGCTGCATTTATTTTCTTCTGACAACTTCTCTTTACACTAATGTTTTATGCCTTCTTTGATCTGAAATTGTTAAATGATCCGATTCTGTTAGTTTCATTCTGTACTTTATCGCGATGTATGTCTTTATTGTGTACCTATTCGAATTTTTATGTTCACGCCCTTCCTGCTAAAATCTCTGATGGGATTGGCAGTATGTCGAAATAAATAAATAAATAAATATACAGCACGACGGCGCATGCACTGTCAGCTGTTGAATGTTCTCGAAGCGCGACGCCACATGCGCGTCCACTGGAGAATCAGGAGAATTGTAGATGTCGAACGCGGTGTGTAGAGGAGGAAGGGTGCACAGATGGTGGAGGAGTGAAGCGCGCGCGGTGTGTAGAGGAGGAAGGGATGCACAGATGGTGGAAGAGTGGGCGACGGCGTGACGGCGCATGCGCGCGCGTCAGCTGTCGAATGTTCGAGAAGCGGTGCGGACGGCGCGGACGGCGCGTACGGCGCACTACAAGGCGCGAGTATAAGATGCTTCCGCATCTAAAATAACTGCTTTTGTGTACTCTTTAGCTGATTCCGACAAGCTGCGCGTGAAAATTTATTTTCAACATAGCATTAAAAAAAACCCACTGCCTACGCCTCTTGAGTTACGCTGTACGATTCGAGCTGCAACAATGGCTCAGTTTCAATGACCTAGCAAAGATGGTAGCTATGTCACTGATGACAGATTTTTTTTTTGACTGGCCTGAATGTCTCAGATTAATAAAAATTGTTCTCAGACGGAAGACACGAAATTCTCTGCGCTCCCTAATGACATTCTCGAATTGCGCAATGTAGAACAGCAATCGTTACACTACCTGGCCGGGTACGTGGTGAGCAATTTACTGAACAAAACTGTATGCTATAATGAGTGCAAAGCATCACTTCAATCAAATAGCGCTAGCACACTAACGCGACTGAAATCCTACACGAGCAACATGTACCTTGTCCTACCTTCACCAGCAGTACTACATTTGATCAAAAGTGTCGAGGCCTTACTTCGTGCTACCAGCCAAGGCATTCTGCAAAATAAGGTAAACCTTCCACAACTTACTAGAATTGTCTGCTAAGAGTAATAATAAAGGGGCAAATTGTTCCCCATCTTGCCATGATGTTGAGGTAAAGCTCGTGAAGGCGTTTTTAAAAACAAAGCTACGCATTCCTTTGAAGAAGGAAAATGAGCGTGCAGCTCAAGTTTCAAGTGCGTTAGTTGTAGTGTGGGAAAGCAAGTGCCGATAACTGACATAAGGTGAGAACCGTCTAATTGATGTCTATCGTTCTTGGTGCTTAAATATTGCCCATTTGGCCTCCGTACGTACTTTGGGTTTAGTTACTTTTCCTAGTCGGTGTTATTAAGTTTGTTTACTTGATTGCATTTTGCTAATATTGTCACGGGCTAAGTAGATGCCTGAGGATGACGACGACGAAGTGCTGTGGGGAACGTGCTCGGACTGCAGCAGCGTTGTACGCATTCGCTCGCCAGTATATTCATTGTGTATACTTTATTCCCCTTAACATCATTGGTGGAGGTGCGGGGTACAACTCGCTATACAGCCCCACGAGCTGGATCTTCGCAGCGGACAGCGCATTGCAGCTACCGCGATGACTGACCAGGCTACTCAATGTCAACAAGATCCGTCAGCCCCGCAACCGATTGTTGTGGTGCAACCTCGTGACCCCGGCACATTCAACGGCACAAGTGGCATAGACGTCGATGAGTGGCTGGTTCTATATGAGCGCGTCAGCAGCAGCAACCATTGGGATCCGACGCTTATGTAGGCGAACATTATCTTCTACTTGCATGGCAAGGCAAAACACTGGTACGAGACACATCAAGAAGACTTGACCAGCTGGGGCGTCTGTAAGCAGAAATTGCGCTATCTATTTGGGAAACCCATCGGACATCAAGTGGCCGCAAAGGAAGAGCTTGCGACTAGTGCCCAGACATCCACAGAGCCGTACATCGCGTACATCCAAGACATGTTGGCTTTCTGCCGCAAGGTCGACAAGGACATGCTTGACGAGGACAAATTTGGACACATCCTGAAAGGAATTGCCGATGACACCTTCAATTTTCTGCTGTGCAAGGACTGCTCGACGGTCGAGTCGGTCATGGAAGCATGTCGTCGCTTCGAACAGGCGAAAAGTAGGCGCATAGTTCACCGATTTGACCACCTTCCCAACATGGCGGCTACGTCCTCTTGCGAAGATTCGCCCACACTACATCAACCACCATCGCCGGAAAACGTCACCAGAATAATCTGTCGGGAACTCGAGGCTATGGCACCCGCTATGTCTAGCGTCAGCGCGCCAGGACACAACCTCGATGCTGTTTCAATAATACAGGCCGTGGTTCGACAAGAGATCGCGAATATGGGCATTTTGCCACCTCATCAAAATGCCCCTGCTACTTCCAGCTCGGCTCCAATCGTTGCGGCTGCCACTTCAAACCGCACGTTCGCGCCAAGACGAAACCCAGCTGAATGGTGCACTCATGATGATCGGCCCATATGTTTCACGTGCCATCGGATAGGACACATCGCTCGCCATTGCCGCAGCCGTTGAACCTCATCACCTCGACCGAGCTTCTATGATTGGGGACCTCGCTCCAAACGTGCACCTTATGCCCCGTCCTAACATGCAGAGCATAATTCAGAACGTCGGACCAGCCGCTCGCCATTGCGCATGCGTCGTCAGTCCCGCTCGCCCCAACCCCGCCGTTCTCGGTCTCCCTACGACCGTCGCTCGGAAAACTACCCGGTGCAGCCCCCGGAGGTGACGCTGCATACACGACTCGGACTGCAAATCCTCTGATTACTCCCGACCAGCGGTGCAACCTTCTTACAATTCTCGTTGGTGGTTTACCTGTAACTGCTCTTATTGATACCAGTGCGCAAATATCTGTGATTAGCTCAGACCTCCGCTGCCGCCTCCAAAAAGTTCTGACACCTGCGATTGCACCGACCGTTCGTACAGCGGATGGGAGTACTCTTGCTGTCCTTGGAATGTGCACTGCGCGAATAACGATTTCTGAGCATCAAACTTCAGTTATGTTTGCTGTACTGGAACACTGCCCTCATGACCTCATCCTTGGACTCGACTTGCTGACTTCACGCGCTGCGCTCATTGACTGTTCCAAAGGTCTTCTTCGGCTCGAACTACCATCCTTCTCAGACACCGTCTCTGCCAGCCCACCTCGTCTACGCTCTGTCGATTTCCTCAGACTTCCGCCGCAAGCCGCAGTCCAAGTCCAACTCTCACCATATCCTCCAGTACCCGATGATGATTATGTTGCTGCCCCAATTTCTGACGTGGCCATGACACGTAATGTTGCACTCCCCAACACGGTGGTTACCGTTAAAAACAACCGAACTTCATTTCCCGTCCTCAATTTTGGCTTCTCAGCGCAAGTTATTCCTCGCGGCATGTCACTTGCGCATCTGACACCACTGGTCGACCGCACAGTTTCCCCCTAACCACCGATCCGCCACCCTATTTTTCATCAACGTCGCTCTCGTCACGTTCCTGTTCCTACCTTTTCAAGGCAATGCTATCTGACAAGCTCACCTGTGAACAAGTCTCTGCTCTCTGCAGTGTGCTTGCTTCTTATCGGAGATCTTTGACTTCGGCGACCGTAATTTGGGCCAGACATCCGTGGTAACCCATCGCATCGACACCAGTGACGCTCGGCCCATTCGCCGACGGCCCTACCCTGTGTCAGCCCCGAAGCGTGCTATTATACAGCGAGAAGTCGATAAAATGCGTCATAAGGGCATAATCGAATCCTCATCTAGTCCCTGGTCCTCACCCGTTGTACTTGTTAAAAATAAGGACAATAGCTGAAGATTCTGTGCTGATTACCGCCATCTCAACCATATTACCAAGAAAGATGTCTATCACATACCGCGCATAGATGATGCACTCGATTGCTTACACGGTGCCAAATATTTCTCTTCAATAGATCTTCGCTCAGGGTACTGGCAGATCGCTGTGGACGACAAAGACAGAGAAAAGACGGGGTTCGTTACTCCTGATGGACTTTATCAGTTCAAGATGATGCCTTTTGGATTATGCAATGCCCCCGCGACTTTTGAGCGCATGATGGACTCTCTCCTTCGAGGCATGAAGTGGACCATCTGCCTCTGCTATCTTGACGACGTTATTGTTTTTTTGACTACTTTAGACGATCATCTTACCCGTCTGTCCACAGTGCTTGATGTTTTCCGACGTGCCAACTTGCAGCCTAACTCGTCCAAATGTCGCTTTGGGCAACGCCAAATCTGCGTTCTTAGCCATCTTGTTGACACTGCGGGCGTTCAACCAGACCATGCGAAAGTCCGAGCAGTTCGCGACTTCCCCACACCCCGCTCAGCCAAGGACTTCCGAAGTTTTCGAGGACTGTGCTCCTATTTCCGTCGTTTTGTCGAGAAGTTTGTTGAAGTAGCCCGTCCTCTAACCAGCTTCCACGAAACGGATGTCGCATTCACCTAAGGCCAACAGCAATCAAACGCCTTCTCGTCGCTCGTTGAGATTCTCACCAATCCACCAGTCCTAGCACACTTCGACCCATCTGCCGCCACGGAGCTTCGTACTGACGCCAGTGGCCATGGCATAGGCACAGTGCTGGCGCAGCGGCAACAAGGAATGCACCACGTCGTCGCGTACGCAAGTCGACTGTTGTCACGCTCGGAACAAAATTATTCGATCACAGAACGCAAGTGCTTAGCTCTCGTCTGGGCAATTGCGAAATTCCGACCATACCTTTATGGCCGACTATTCTCAGTTATTACGGACCACCATGCGCTTTGCTGGCTCTCCTCACTCAAGGACCCTACGAGACGCCTTCGCCGCTGGTTGCTGCGCTTACAAGAGTACACTTTTTTCCGTATCCTATAAATCCGGACAACTTCACAAGGGTGCCGACTGCTTGTCCCGTTATCCAGTCGATCCTCCTGACATGATGGAAGAGGGACAAGAGGTCCTCGTTCTTTCAATTACCGACTTCACCAACATAGCTGCTGAACAACGCCGCGACCCCTCTTTGCGTGCTATTATCAATGGTCTGCACTCCCCCCACCCTGACCACTCCTTACAACTGTTCGTTCTTCACAACGACATTTTGCACCGCTACAACGCGCGCCCACATGGTGCTAAGCTTTTACTCGTTGTTCCTGCGCATCTTCGCTCAGACGTTTTGGCTCAGCTCCATGATGCCCCCTCCGCTGGACACCTAGGGGTGTCACGCACGTATGACCGCGTTCACCGCCGATTCTTTTGGCCTGGCCTCTACCGTTCTGTGCGACAGTAGGTTGCACATGCGACCTCTGCCAGCGCCGCAAGACACCTGCTCTGGGACCTGCTGGTACTCCAGCCCATTGAAGTACCAGATGAGCAATTTTTCCGAGTCGGCCTCGATCTTCTAGGACCTTTTCCCGTGTCGGCCACCGGTAATAAATGGATTGCTATTGCTACCGACTACGCAACGCGGTATGCCGTTACACGCACCCTCCCCACCAGCTGCGCTACTGATGTAGCCGATTTCCTTCTTCATGACATCATTCTGCGTCATGGTGGTCCTCGTCAGTTGATCACTGACCGCGGCCGCTGTTTTCTATCAAAAGTAGTCGACAAGCTCCTGCGATCCTGCTCTACCCACCACAAGTTCACTACAGCGTACCACCCACAAACCAACGGCCTCACGAACGCCTCAACCATATCCTGACGTATATGTTAGCGATGTACGTCTCCAAGGATCACAAAGATTGGGACATCCACTTACCTTTCGTTACCTTCGCATACAACAGTTTACGTCACGATACAGCTGGATTTTCACCTTTTTACCTACTGTTTGGTTATGACCCACCTTCGCCCATGGACACCATGCTCCGATCTGACGCCCCCTCATCGACTGCTTATGCTCGTGATGCCCTGGCCCGAGCTGACATCGCCCACCAAGTCGCCCGGGATCGGTTATGTGCCTCGCAGCTTAACTAAAAGAGTGCTTACGTTCGCCGGTACCGCGACTTAAAGTACTCTCCGGGGTCACTCGTCTTGCTGTGGTTACCATCGCGTCATGTTGGTCTCTGCGAAAAACTGATGTCCCGTTACGTTGGCCCCTACCACGTCATACGCAAGGTCACCAGCGTGACCTATGAGATAGCTCCACTCCATACCACGTCAGTACCAGCTTCAGTCCCGACCGATATAGTGCACGTCTCACGGCTTAAAACATAGTACTCACGCCCCGAGAATTGATCGCACCGGGGCGGTGCTTCTGCCGTCGGCTGGTAATGTCACGGGCTAAGTAGATGCCTGAAGATGACGACGACGAAGTGCTATGCGGAACGTGCTTCGACTGCAGCAGCGCTGTACGCATTTGCTCGCCAGTATATTCATTGTGTATACTTTATTCCCCGCAACAATATTTACCTCTTAAGTAGTAAGTTATGTTGAATAATATGACGACCCATCATGAAATCACACCATAGATTTTTTCATTGATGCATTCTCAAATGTATACGTTTATCAGCAGGAACCGGTGTTAAATTGCCCTGTTTTTTACTTGCTTCTTGTATTTCGCACAAACGCGTCATTGCATTGAAGGTGATTTACTGTAGTTTTCAAACAGCTAGCGCCTGTTTAAATTGACGCGCCCACATTATGTTGTCAGTAGTGTAATTGCGTACGTGGAGACTCTAAACGCAAACTTTTGATGCACAAGTATTTGGAAATAAATAGCATATACTTCCAGCTTTTGTATACAATCACTAATGACATGAGGTTCCTTATTCTTTTCAGCTCCACCCCAGCAGTGGAACACAATAGGGGTGTCAGGTCGTACTGTCCTCCAACCTGTAGGCACCCTAAAACTAATGTTCTTAGAGAGAGACTAATGTAAGGTGGCGTGGGCGAAATGTCGCAGAGTTTTAGCTTGTCAAATGAAGTCCACGAAACTTGACAGCATTTTGCAAATAAATTGGAATCTCCACACTTTAACCAGCCTAATACCCCCAACGCCTATTGCTTATGTGTTTCTTGCACTTCAAAAATGTTTCGCACCCTTTGTGGAGTCTTTTTGCTCTTCATGATTAACAGTTCTCTGGCGAGATTGCGTGCTCTTTCGTGATAACTCGGCACTCGCGGCTTTCCTACCCCAAGTGTTTTTATGCTAACAGAACGCTGCAATTTATCACTTGCATGCACCGCGCGCCCGGTGATAATAAATTTACATGAGCTATCGGAGAGAAGTAGTGCGCTTTACAAGAAGATACATGAACACTCCCTTGTTGCTCATGGATGTATTTCTGGAATTGCTGCAATTTTCCCGTATTCTGTCTGCGAAAACGAGGGTGTGAAGCTTTATAAAAGCGCTAACATTTCATATAAAGCAAAGACAAAAGATACCGCAAGCGAGATGGCTAGTACGAATGCTTAAAGCATTCGGCCTGGCGCACGCCGCTCACTTTTCGAAAGGCCGTAGGCTATGCAAGAGCAAAGTAAGTGACTCCAGGTTCGAAAAGAGAGAGTGGAGAGGAAACCAAGGAGGAACAAGAGCGGCGGAGAAGAGTGTTGCTTTTTTGCCAAATTCTAGTAACACAGCGCCTCAAGAATCCCATTCACCAATTTTCTCGCGCAAAACATCAAATAAACGTTTTACGCCCTCTCTCCGGACGGAATATTATCGCCTTTCGACGACGTTTGCAGTCAAACATGCAGATACGGGTTCATTTTTTTTTTTCATCAAGAAACTCACTAGCAGACGCTGCCTGCGCCGGCGTTTGGAGACGAGAGAGGAGGGAACGTAGAGAGAGAGGGGGAGGGTACGCGCAAGCACAATGGGGGTGTAAACTTCGCGAGGAGGAAAGTCTACAGGAGAGAGAGTGGGGAGCGAGCGCAGGTTAGCAGACACTCTCTGCATGGACATTGCCAGGTGAGAGAGGGATGACGTGGGAGATGAGAGAAATGGAGCGTACGCGCATGCGCAGAAGGGGGGGTCACAACGCACACCGAATTGAGGTGTAGCCTAAGCTGCTTCGCGTCTATGGAAAGATTACCTGCTTCAGCTGGCACTTTGGCTTCTGAATCACTGAGTGCCACTATGGCGTGGCGATGTTTTCAGCATTCACCTATGTAATTATGCTACGCTATCACAATATTAACGCAAACATGAGGGAACCTGAGCAAGTAGAAGCAAACTTAGTCACTACTAAAATCGATACGTCAAGCTCAAGACAGACACTAATGCACGTAACCACTCACATTATAAAATAAAGCCGCGCGTGGGATAGATTAACCGTGAATTAAGTTTTGGTCTGAAGCTAGCATGCCGGCAAATGTGGCTATGCAAAAAAGTGATTTTCTCTCACCAGGCGAGAACCTCACCGACATCAGCCGAACGCACCATATTTGGATACTACCGCAGATAAAATTTAAGATATCCAGAAATTATGCAAGTAAGGCATGCATTTATTTATTTTAGGCAGACAACTGTGTATATTTACTAAGTTTAAAGACAAGGGTCATCCTGCGCGTATGCTGTCATTGCTTGTTCGCAGCCGTACGCAAGTTCCTAACATTTACCAAAATTAGCGGACGCGAGTATCTTGTGCGGAAGTGTTCAACATGTTTCAACAATTTTTTAACGAACTTGTCTTTCAAACAGCGTAAAATAAAATAGTGACAGTCCTGCGTACTCACTCAGTGCAGCGAATAAAAACTGCCGCTACAATGAAGCACATCAGGGTCTTGTTCATCTTGCTGCGCAAATGTACTTCCCCTAAAGAGGCTATAATGTCAGAACTTCGAAGAGACTCAGCATGTGAAACACGAACGTCTGCCATTTATATACCACGTTGGACCGGTTGTGTCGAAAGCAGTCTTTTCGCGCGCCACCACATATCTATTCTTTCACTGTTGTTCTTCCATCGTCGTGGCAGGAGAAGGAAGTGATTAAAACCTTTCTACGGGCGTCGATTGCATCATTCGCCAAGCCCAGGCTTTCAGGCGTTAACATTCAAGGGCAACACCTTCGCTTGTCGGTCGTCAATGCACGTACAGAGATGGTGCGCAACACGATAAAGATCTTTAAGAAATGTCATCATTGCATGAAGATTGCGGCTGCTAGACTGAATATCCACCCTATCGCAGTGATATTTTTTCGCCAAGTCGGCCGCTTGCAATATAATGACGCGACATAGATCTGGCCTTTAATTGCAGGGCGAGAACACTCCAAGCGAACAACTGGCTATCGCGAAACAAATCCACATTCCATCCGCAGAGGTAACCAATAAAGTTAGACGTGGCAAAATGATGTTCTACAGCAGAACGGAAATGACCGATACTATTAACAAGCTGGGTGGGGGGTTGGCACGCACAGAAAGTTCTTTGTCAAGCAAGTCGATATATACTTATCACCACTAGAGCGTCTTTCTTCGATAAAATGTTGCCCCGTTCACAAACAAAACAAAACGCGCTGACAACATTTACCCGGCGGAAGCACCGAAGCCTGCGGGCAGCACAATCTGAAGAAAAATAAATGCGCGCGACTGTTACTTTTTATTTTACGAATACGTTAATCAGTACAGCGTCGTTCCTGTCATAGAGTTTCTCACAATTATACCTAGAGGGAAGTGTGGCGCCGCCGTCTATGCTAATTTCTTAAGGAGCGATGTTGGAGCGCTGGGAATGACAGTCACTGTATTCCAATACTCACCGTAGACGGCTAAATAGACAGCTATATGGACGGCGGCCATCTTAAGTCCCATTCCAATTCGCCTGTAACCGGCAAAGAGACAGCTCCGGGAAGACCGCATCGTAGACAAATACGATGCAGACTACTTTGCTGTCTAAACAAGATGGCGGCTCAACGAATCGTTTCGATAAATAAAATCTCGCTAGAATGACCGTCTGCACACAATCAGACGCTTTCCCAGACGCTCAATGTGAGTAATGTTTATTTGTTTTTGATTTTAACACGAAACAAGCCAGAAATTACAACTGTTACGTTTGTTTCTTTTAGCTTTTTCTTCTCGACGCTAGGTAGCGCATCGTCGCGTAAAAGCTGTCTAAACGTGTTCCCATTCTCGGACAGCATGGGCTCGGTGCGGTCTTCTAAGCAGTCTTCGTAGACTGTCTACGTGCTGCCTAAGAATTGGAACACAGCCTATATGTTTCTTCGCAGCTTGTGTTGGCTTGTGTTTGCCTGCAGCCTGGAAAAAAATACCATCGCGGAAGCTATGCAAGCATCCAAATGTAAATTACCATTTTCGTCTAAAATAACACAGTTCGACATCGAACTGGAAAGATTACGAAGGCGTGCTGAACGACGATACAGACACACAAGGTCAATTTACGACCTGAGGGAAGCAAGACGGCTTCAGAAAAAGATTCAACGACGCATTTACAAGCTAGAGAGTGAACGCGGGAAAGCATTCTGCGAATCTCTAGGTCCTCATAAACCACTGTCATATATCTGGAGAACAGTTCATGGTCTTCGCTCCTCTCCGCAACAACGGCACCCTTTTAAAGGTTTGGCACTCCATCATGGAAAAACAGAACTCGAGGTGCCTGAAGAATTTTCCACGAGAGTTGCCGGGAATATTATGAACGAGAGCATCAACGCCGTGATCGTTCCTGAGACACGATCACCACAAATGTAAATTCCATTCACCATGGAAGAACAGGAAGGTGCGTTAGTCGCTTCTAAGTGCACATCATCGCCAGGCCCTGATGGTATTACTTATATTGCGTTGGGACATCTTGGACCAAAAGCCAGAACAGAACTTTTAACATGCTTTAACAACTCCTGGTTTAGCGGCAGTGTTCTCCGAAAATGTAAAATAAGTCGATTAATGCCACTTCTGAAATCGGGAAAATCGCCAATGGACTTGACAGCGTATCGCCCTATTGCCCTCGCAAGCTGCCTTGGAAAAGTGATGGAAAGAATGGTTCTGTTTCGTCTCGAGTGGTACTTAGAACGATACACCAAATACCCTTCCTGCATGGCAGGCTTTCGTCGGGGCCGCTCCTCCATCGACTGTGTCTTTGACTTATCGACATTTGTTCAGCAAGAAGAAAGTCTTAAGCGTATATCAGTTGCACCCTTTCTTGACGTGAAGGGTGCATATGATAATGTAGCTCACGATGCCATCCTCACTTCTCTCGCAGCAATGGGCATTGGTGGACGAATGCTTCAATGCATAAAAGATTATATAACTGGCAGGGGCTTCTTTGTGCAAACAGATGAGAGTAAAACTGCTGAACATTACACCTACTGCGGAGTACCTCAGGGAGGTGATTTAAGCCCCACATTGTTCAATGTTGCCCTCATTGGTCTGGTGAAAGTTCTGCCAAAGTCGGTGTGCCTATCCATATACGCCGATGATATTTGCCTCTGGAGTGCTGCAGTCACTCGCCCTCAGGTGCGTGCACGAATACAGCGGGCAGCAACCCTCACAACAGC
This sequence comes from Rhipicephalus microplus, assembly GCF_043290135.1. Taxonomy (NCBI): domain Eukaryota; kingdom Metazoa; phylum Arthropoda; class Arachnida; order Ixodida; family Ixodidae; genus Rhipicephalus; species Rhipicephalus microplus. The sequence goes on along the minus strand of NC_134704.1, from coordinate 172,614,765 downwards.
CTACCTTCAGAAACAAGGCTTAACTATATCAACTGTTAAGTGCGCATTGATGGCGTTTACACACAAACCAATGACATCATACCCTGTTTACATCAATGGGCAGAGTGTCAAATATGCACGGACGCATCATTTTCTGGGCATAACAATCGACAGAAGTCTTTCATGGAGCCCGCATTGTGCGTACTTGAAGAAGAGAGTGCTGTCTATTCTGCATATAATGAAATTCTTGTGCGGGAAAGCATAGGGAACTTCTGTGGCCTCCATGCTACAGCTGCACAGGGCCCTATTTCTGGGTTTTTGCGCTACAGCTTGCCGGTACTGACTAACACTTGCAAATCCAATACTCATTCATTGGAGAGTTTGCGGGGTCAGACGCTGCGTATCTGCCTAGGACTGCCCCGACGCGCTTCTGCTTATGCCACAATCGTGCTTGCCAAAGACCATCCGGTCAGGGCATATAGAGTTGTAGATTGTCTCAGAGCACACATTCGACATGCTAGCCGTGTCCCCGATCACCACTTGGCCCTTCTACTCTCCGGAAGACCACTTGCTACGTTTTCAGACGTCATAGCCAAGCACCTACACAACATTCCATCAGGATATACGCCAGCAGTGCCTCGACCAGCCGCAAGTACGTCTATAAATTCCGGGTATCAAAAAGAAAAGCAATCGCTCCAGAGTAGCATTGAAGCAAGCAACACTGCTATTATTACATGAGTTGTACTTGGACCGAACGCAGATATACACCGATGGGTCCGTCTCGTCCAGCAGCTCTTCAGGTGCCGCTGTAATTCCGGCTGCAGCAATGACAATCAAATTTAAGTTGCCGCATATAACTACATCTACGTCATCAGAGCTTTCTGCTATAACGGCTGCTTTGCAATATCTCGTTCAAGAGCGTTCAAGAAAATGGGTCATATTCTGTCATTCGAAGGCAGCGCTTCAGAGTTTGCAGTCTGCCACGCGTAGGAGGAATCATGAACAATCGGTACATGAAATAAGACATTGCCATCATGAAGCTCTAGCCTGAGGGCATGATATTATATATCAATGGCTGCCTGGACATATCGGTATTACCGGAAATCAATTAGCCGATGATGCAGCCCGCTCAGCCCATGAAGGAACCCGTGTGGTCCCGATTCATGTATCAAGGAATGATGCAGCAAGACAACTTTACCTCAGCTGGCTCGAGACCTTACACGCACGTTCTGGTCGTCTACCAGCTTCCAAAGGTGTCAATTATATGAACTGGATCCTTCGCTCAAGATAAAGCTGCCATCACAACTTTCCCGCTCCGATGCGACACTGTTATGCCGCCTCCGGTTGGGTGTTGCATTCACAAAGGCGTACTTCTTTCGCATTGGTATGGCAGACACCTCTACATGCGACAACTGTGTAGTTGAAGAGACCATTGAACACGTCCTGTGCAGCTGCGCTTGCTACGACACACAGCGATGCCAGCTCCGGATAGTTTTGAATCAACGTGACTCCAGACAATTTTATGTGCAGAATATCCTAGGACATTGGGCACCTGCATCAGCTGCGCAGAAAGCGACTAAAGCACTCCTACTTTAAAGTCAACAAACCTGAGCGACCGCCTGTAGACTGTGTGTGCTCCCCCGAGTGTGCTCATGATTGTCTGTACCTTCTTATCTCCCTGCAACCTCTTTTCTCCCCTTCGTTCCTTCCCCAGTGCAGGGTAGCAAACCAGATGTGCGTCTGGTTAACCTCTTTGCTTTTCCTTGCATCTTTATCTCTCTCTGTGTGTGTGTGTGTGTGTCGGCTGGTGTTCAGCGAGGCTTCGGCTCAAAAGCGAATACGATTGCGTAAATAAAGGTTTACTAAAACAAAACGTTTACAGACAGATCTCATTCACGCGTATTACACTCTAAAATAAAAGTACACTTACCTTGACGCCACAACCAAAGGAGGAAAGAAAGAAACAGACGGCATAAAAGTGGCGGAGGGAACGCTTGCTTGTCGTCTGCCTGCCGAGTTTACTGGCAGGCAGACGACGCTGGTTACTTCTTACGATTCATAAAATTTTACATCAACGTAGAAGGTTCTAGTGTTAAACACAACATGTTTTTGTGCAATGACAAAAATGAGTAGCTTATTACGCGAGTTTTTAATAAGAAATCAGTCGTGTTAACGTGAAGCCAGACGCGACTTTGAGGTATACAAATCCAAGTCAAGTTCGAAGCTCACGCATCCCGTAATTCGAATCCTTGCATCTAGCAGCTCACTAGCGCCAAATTTCTCTCTAGGTATGATTTTGTGAAACTCTATGGTTCCCGTTATCCAAAGTTGCAGGTTCGGTCACTGTCGGCGAGAAGTTGTCTTTTCTTTCACCGCACTTCTTTTTACATCTATATCATAATTAAAACAATATGCTTAAAACAGTGAAATTAGGGTCTTTTATGTCTTCCCTGGCTTCATTATCAGCTGATTCTAATTAAGCTTGCGTCAAACAAAGAAACGAGCCCTCAAAATTACCAACTTCTTCCATTCATTCATAGCGAGGGTCTCATTCAGGCTGACTTGATGTAATGCACGAGGGATTATTGGTCAACTGTCCACTCGTTAAGTTATCACGTGCCACACGACGGCAGCTAGAAAAAGAAATGGGTGTTCCGCACTCGCCGTCATGCCTACGAGCACCGCTCGCTAGCACACCGAGGTTTGCATATGCAGAATTACTCCATAAAGCGGACCAGAATTGCGAGGCACTTTTTTAAAAACATGGCAGTTCTGTCTAAAGAAATGAAGTTATTGGGTTGGTCCGCAGAATCACTATTATTAAATTAACTAAAATTTGTTATGGGGCCCGGTGGGTGGCCCTTCAAGACAAGCTGTTCTCCGTCGAGGGTTTCAGTTCCAGGAGTCATCATATATACAGGGATTTACACACAGCAAGTAGGTAACTCCACCTACGGAGATGTGTCCCTCCTATTACCACTCTTACTGCGCACTACTCCCTCAAGTCACCGCTACGTCCACCACTACTCCCACTTCGTTCACCCACATCATTCCACCTAATTCAACGCCACTGAACGCCAACAGCTTCGCTGTTTCATGAATGTCCACAAAGCCGATCCAGATGTAATAAAAAAACTGAGCATTAAAATAAAGTCGAGGGTTGATATTCAGGACCCGAATAAGTTTTCGCACGCTATGCATACCAGTGCTGAGGCTGCTTTTCTTAGAGGCGAAGCTCCTTATTGTACGGATTGTTCTCTCCTAGTATAAGTACGTTGTACAGGAGCCACTTCTATGTAGTTTTAATAATTTTTCACTATGTGTTATGTGTATATGTCCCTGAAAATAATATCGCTATAGGGCGTTAATGGTTTTCGTATAGAAATTCACAGCATATCCACAGAGTGAATGATGATGAGTGGGACGAAGCGTCCGTTTGACAGACAGACAGACAGACAGACAGACAGACAGACAGACAGACAGACAGACAGACAGACAGACAGACAGACAGGCAGGCAGGCAGGCAGGCAGGCAGGCAGGCGGGCAGGCAGGCAGGCGGGCGGACGGACGGACGGACGGACAGTCAGACAGACAGACAGACAGACAGACAGGCAGACAGACAGACAGGCAGGCAGACAGACGGACAGACGGACGGACGGACGGACGGACGGACGGATGGATGGATGGACAGAAAGATGTAGAGATGGGTGGATGGACACTTCACCCCACTCATCATCATTCACTCCGTGAATATGCTGTGAATATTTTCGTCTTTAATTACTTTTCTTCTGATGAGCTTCTTTCATTCTTATTAGGACTAACACAGACTGGCTGGTACCTGACTGTTTCACAGTCATGAAATCGATAAATTGAAAAACTAGTAACCACGCAAGGCACTGAACCAGACCGGATAGCGATTTGGAACAATGTATTCATTTTCCCACGCACAGTCGTCAACATCTTTAACACGATGTGCCCTGCAGCAGTTTGATTGACGCTGACACCACGTGTGTTTGGGTTCTGTTGCCAACATGCTAACCATACATGCCGACATACTATCCAATCCTACCTCGGTAGGATTGCATATCTCGGCAAACCCTATCTCGGCAAAAGCACCGACCACTTTGCTGCTGGCATCAATCAAACTAGCCCTGGCCACGCATCAAAGTGTTCGTGTTAAAGGTGCTAAAGGTGTTAATGGCTCTACATGTATGAGCCCTTTGTTCGTGTATTGGTGATCATCTGAGTGCATGCACTGCAAACGGCATAACTGAAGCAACATGAATTCCTTTATTAGAGATGCGAAGTATCTTATGGTCGAGCTCAATCCATTGTGCGGCGTGGCCGCCCTTCCTGTGCATGCTCGTTCCCCTCGCCTCTCTCGCCTCGCAACGCCATCGCAAGCAACATCTCCTAGTCTACGCTTGCTCCCCCCCCCCATTTCTCCCCTAGGCGTCCCTCTCCGCGGCGTTTACAGCCCCATTTCGAATGCGCGCCCCCTCCTCCTCTTCTCATTGGCCCCCCTTCTCTCGCCTTGCAACGATAACGCCGGGAGCATCTGCTACTCTACGCTGGCCCCACCCCCCTCTCTCATCTCCCGAAATTCCTCCCCGTGGAGCTTACACCTCCCTTGCGCTGGCCACCCCTATATACAGGTACTGCATCCTGACTACCAAGGTCTTAACCTTCCTGCCTTTCCTTGCATCTTTATCTCTCTCTTGACTACCAAGGTAGTGCCGCTGGGAGATTTCTCCTGTGCATTGTTGAAGAAAAATTCGCAGCGGGCTCATTAACTAAAAGCGGACTTCGGGTCTCTGTGTTCATTCAGTGTTCGCCTCTCGTTGCCCATTAGCAGCGATTGGCGTGTTCCAGTCGGAAACAGCGGCCCATCAGTGCGTCATTTGCGCCTTACCATGTTTCTCTCTTGTGCAACGTATGGACCCGGTGGCATGCACATGAAGGCTCCCAAGTGCGACGCCGCAATGAAAGCCAGTGTCAACGCCACCACCAATGTAAGCGTTAGCGCCACTGCTTCGACTCTACGCGTGGCTCTCTTTAGCGGGAGATGGAGTAATTTTTTTTTATTCCACATAGGTTAGCGCGGTAAAACGTGAAGTCCTCTGTTCTTTTTGTCTTTCTTTTTTTTATTCTCTGTGTACATTCGAGAGGCCAGATATGCTTCACCACTTCACGATAATCAGACCCCAAGGCAGTGCGCAACATAGGGCACTATCCTTACACATTTAGTTTTTATTGCGGTTATGTGCAAATTGCGGGGTCCGTTCTCTGTTGCCTACAATATTTATTTTTATTTTTAATAAATATCGCCGACATCATTCACCTACTGAACTTTGTAAAAAAGCTGGACTGGATAGTCTTGAACTTAGGACGAGGATTGAGCGTCTGAAATTCCTTTTCCAGTTAATTCATAATCATTTTAAACTAAACTATTCAGATTGCTTCCAGGTCAACACACAAGAACACTCCAGACATCACCATAATATGTACTTACCACCCCTAGTCCCACGTAACGATTGCTTTAAGTTTAGTTACTTTCCACGTGCTATTGAAGATTGGAATATGCTGCCAGAGTCTATAATTGGTTGTTCCTCGCTTACATCATTTGAACAGAATCTAAAACGTTTATTTTCTGAATAACAGTGGTGTGCGTGTGTACTTTTTGTTGGTTGCATGAGACTGTAGTAGTTGTCTTTCAAATCTTCAGCGCGGTGCAAAAGTGCCGCCTCAAATGCGTCATGTGCCGTTCTGCGCGTATGTATTGCATTGCATGTGTGTTCCATTTCTTGTTATGTATAACTTCGAGTTGCTGCTCACAATAATACCGAGAAATTATCTCGAGACCTGTACGGTACTTCTTTTTCGCAAATAATTGTTTGTACTTCCACCCTGTAACGGCCCACTTCTGGGCTAACAGTATAAATAAATGAAATGAAATGAAATATTGGGTTTACAAGTAAGCTTGCAAAGATCACTTTACTTGTCGGGTTCAGTTTGTTTCCTAGTATCTCAATTCGTTTTAAATTCTAAGCATTTTTTGCTCAGTTCTACAACCTTCAGGATACATATACCTCTGTCTGTCTATCTATCTATCGTTTACCCATCAATCTATCTATCTATCTATCTCTTCCAGTTCTTGAGTTCTTCAAGTAGCATGACGTAAGCCAATATTGCCTCTACGTAAAATTACTGGCAGGAAGAGACTTCAATAGCCCAATATACTTGTCATGTATGTCTTGACAAACTTGACAATGTACCCCATCGCGGTGGTCTAGTAGCTGAGGTACTCGGCTGTTGACCCGCAGGTCGCGGGATCTAATCCCGGCTGTGGCGGCTTCATTTCCGATGGAGACGGAAATGTTGTAGGCCCGTGGGCTCATATTTTGGTGCACGTTAAATAACCCCAGGTGGTCAAACATTCCCGGAGCCCTCCACTTCGGCGTCTCTCATAATCATATGGTGGTTCTGGGACGTTAAACCCCACATATTGTCATGGCTAAAGGCCGGGAAAGAAGACAGAGGACGATGAAATGATGAGCGTGGACAGCACCCACGGTTCCTTCGAAGAAGAAGAAGTCGAAGCGGCTGCTCTTTTGTTCTGTTAATACAGACCTCGTTTTTTCTGGTCGCACCGTCGTCCTGTATTTTGTTATTTTCACCTAGCGACAACATGCGCTCGTACGTGGTACGAGAACCGCAAGTCAACGCTGTCTTCATGGGATGAATTTCGACAGCAAATTCTCGTGACATTCGCAAACACCAACCGCCGTGATTCTGCTCTGCAGCTCATTGAGGCACGCATACAGAAACCAAACGAGAGCGTCGCCATGTTTGCGGAAGACATGGCCCGCCTACTTCAGCGGGCCGACCCCGACACGCCTGAAGGTAAAAAACTCCGAGATTTGATGAGGGGCGCCAAGGAAGAGCTGTTAGCCGGTCTCCTACGCAACCCACCAACAAGCGCAGCGGAATTCGCCAAAGAGGCTACAACAATCGAGCGAGCACTGCAGCAACGGCGCCGATACCATGACCAACCAAACAAAACATCTCCCAGCCTCTCTGCTCTGAGTGCCGGTAGTGAGGGTTCTCTGCGCGAACTCATTCGTGAGGTCGTTCGGGAGGAGATCCGAAACCTCCTTGTGACTCCGCCAGAAAATGCCATGGCTTGCGTTGCAGAAGTTGTGCGGCAAGAACTCCGCCAGGCATTTTCGTTGCCCGAATCGCTCTCAGACCAGCGGTCTGTAAGCTACGCATCAGCTGTCCGTCGACCCACTCCAGTGTCGTACAACTCATCGTGAATGGCTTATCGGGACGTGAGCCAAGGTCCTTACAACGAGCCGTGGGCCCCAGCTTCTAATCCGCCACAGCCGTATCTACAGTCCAACGTGCCTATGCAAACGGCGCCGATGTACACTCCGCCGACATCTGCATCTTGGTCGCAAGGTATGCCCACTAGTCGACCATTCATCCGTAAGACGGACTTGTGGCGCACCGTCGACCGTCGACCACTTTGCTTTCATTGCGGAGAAGCCGGCCATATTTTCTGCAATTGCACGTACCGTGACCGTAGACATCATAACTTTCTACAAACCTCCCCTCGTGCCTATTTCGATAACCGCCGTGACAGCATAACAGGCCCGCAAGCACAGCAACCCGAAGTTCCGTATCGTCGACCCCGCTCTCCTTCAGCTGCACCGAACTCGCCGCCGCAGCGCTGTTACTCCGAGGTAGTCCGGGAGAGATCGTCTAGCCCTCGTCGGGGAAACTAACAGCTGCGACCTTTGGGGGGAAGGTTGCCGCCCGTCAAGATGCTATCACACCCCCAACATCTTCTCCACGACGTGATACGACGAATGATACCACGGATCGTACGACGCACGATACCAAGGACGATACGACGTCACCGACATCGACGGAAATCGTAAGCGCCAATTTAAACATTTGCATAGACGGACGCCCAATAACATCACTGGTAGATACTGGTGCGGACTTCTCTATTATCAGCCGTAAACTCGCCGACTGACTAAAGAAAGTAAGAACAATATGAACGGGCCCAAACATAAGAACCACAGGGGATCAATTGGTGACGCCGACAGTCAAATGTACAGCTCGAATTAATATCGGCAGTTCAGATTTCGTCGCTACTTTCGTAATTTTACCGGAGTGCTGCAAAGACCTGATCTTGGGCATGGACTTCTTGCGGAAATACGGTGCCATTATCAACTTTCCTGAGAGATCGGTTACGTTTTGGACGGCCCCAGATCAAGTTTCGGATGTGCCCGGTACAGACCAGCGACGTCAGCCTTTGCGCGTCTTCGAAGACGACGTGACCATCCTACCGCGGTCGAGTGCACTCGTGGCTGTGACATGTGACACGTCGAGCGATTCTGAAAACATCGCTGAGCAAATTCCAACACTGCTATTCAGCCACGGTTTATCTATCGCAAGAGGCGTCGTAAGCATAAAATGCGGACACACGCACGTCCTTGTTACGAACTTCAGCTCTGAACGCCGACATCTAACGAGGCGCATGGCAGTCGCGTACGTGGAAGAGCTCGCCGAGATGACAGACTGCCTAACTCTTGAAAAAGATAATTCAACTGATCTGACCCCCGCACCTCTATCTGTTATTATTGGCCCAAGTTTGCTGCTGGCGCAGAAGCAAAGTATCATGCAGCTTATTAACAAGTTTGAAGATTGTTTCTCTTCGATTTTTAGGGTGCGTCAAACGCCGCTGACGAAACGTCGAATTATAACGGACGACATGACCAGACCCATCAGGCAAAACCCGTACCGGGTAGATCCGCGAGAACGTGAAGTCATCGAAAAGCAGGTGCGACAGATGCTTGAAGATGACGTTATTCAGCCGTCGAAAAGCCCTTGGGCTTCGCCGGTTGTATTAGTGAAGAACAAAGACGGCACCTTACGTTTCTGCGTGGATTACCGCAAGCTGAATCAGGTGACAAAAAAAAGACGTCTACCCACTTCCACGTATCGATGATTCACTCGATCAACTACAACACGCGCGTTATTTCTCGTCGATGGATCTAAGGAGTGGGTATTGGCAGATAAAAGTCGATGAAAGAGACCGAGAGAAAACGGCTTTCGTGACACCTGATGGCCTTTTTGAATTTAAGGTACTTCCATTTGGCTTGTGCTTAGCACCGGCAACGTTTCAGCGGCTAATTTAAACCGTACTATCAGGCCTCAAGTGGCAGACGTGCTTAGTGTATTTAGATGACGTCATCGTATTTTCTGCCACATTCAACAAACACGTCAGGCGACCGCACTCAGTATTTCAAGCTATCCGTTCCGCCGGACTAACACTTAAGCCAGAAAAATGCCATTTCGGCTTACAAGAGCTTCTGTTCCTTGGGCATCTTGTCAGTAGTGAAGGTGTGCGGCCTGACCCTGAAAAAATAGCTGCCCTTACGAATTTTCCAGCGCCAACTGACAAAAAGGCAGTCAGACGGTTTTTAGGACTGTGTGCTTACTACCGACGCTTCATTGAGAACTTCTCGCGCATTGCCTCGCCGTTGACCCGCCTGACCAGAGAAGATGCCACATTCGTATAAAATGAAGAGCAGCAAAAATCATTCGACGAGCTGCCGCAACGCCTTCAGAAGCCACCAGTCCTCGCACACTTTGATGATGACGCACCGACAACAGTGCACACTGACGCTAGCAATGTCGGCTTAAGAGCTGTACTCGTGCAGTGGCAGGATGGCGCCGAACGAGTAATTGCTTACGCGAGCAGAACTCTTTCACGTGCGGAAAAAAATTATTCCACTACGGAAAAAGAGTGCCTTGCGGTGGTGTGGGCGGTTATAAAATTCTGCCCATACCTGTATGGTCGTCCTTTTAATGTTGTCAGCGACCATCACTCCCTCTGCTGGCTGACGAATTTAGGAGACCCTTTAGGACGGTTGGCGCGCTGGAGCCTGAGGCTTCAAGAATTTGACATGACGGTGGTCTACAGATCGGGGAAGCGACATTCAGACGCTGATTGCCTTTCTCGTGCGCCATACGAACCTGCGACGGCAGAAGATGATGATACAGCCTTTGTCGGAGTTGTAAACACGGTGTGATGAGTGAAGAAAACGACAGCGACGCAAGTGCGGGGCAAGGCGCGTGTAATGTGCGCGTGAATGTCAGCGAATCAGCTGATGACCTGTGGTGGCCCATAGAGGTGGCGTGCCACGATTGGGCCACGTGTGACCATTACGTGGCAGTAAGCTTTGTGGCTGGGGACGAGCCGAAGCAGCGGCAGACGGAAGACAGCGGGCCGAAGCGTCGGACGCAGGCAATCCAGGTTCCGGCCAGGGAACGCGGCCGTCCACGCTGCTGCCGTCCAACCACCAGCTGGGGCGGCATTGCCGGCACGAGTACTGCATCTCCGGGCACTGCCTGGCCTGCTGTTCTCTTCCTTGCCGAGGGCATCACGGATCTCGGCGAGGCGTCTCCATGGGCAGCCGTTCGGCACAGCGATGAACGTGGCCTGGCTAATGGTCACGGTTGCGCTGAGCATCGCGTCTCGACGCAAGCTGTTCGCTGGACGGGCTGGCCATTGCCCGCATAGAGCATCGCGTCTCCGATGCGGGTTGACTGCTCCGTAGCCGCACCCATGCCATCAAGCTTCGGTGTCACAAGAGCGTCGCACATCGGCAAGGGACGGGCGAGACATTCTGCCGGGCGAGACGCGGGCGTGTGTTCGGAGGACCACGGAGCCGGCCGAGGTCCAGGGTGGCCAAGGATCCAGGCGCCAGGGGAGTTCTGGCTCAATCGAGGATCGCCGAGCGGTGCTGAGCCGTACCGAGCGACACGCCAGACTCGGACGTGGGCCGCGAGCTCATAAGCTGCAGTGTGCACCCGAGGGTACCTGGCAGTGCCCTGGCCAAGAAGAAGGAACGTGGGAAAAGAGCTCGAGGGTTGAAGCCACGAAGGCAGACGAAGCGGTGCGCTGCTCGAGAGGACGAGTTTCTGGCAGCGTTCTTGAGCCGGACGTGGGACCCGTACGTGTCAGCCAGGTCGAGCTCCGGTGTGTCTGTTTGGGGTTGAGTCCGTCGGCCTGTACAAAGTCCAAGGACGGGGCCTGCTGAACGGCTCCTGCCTGGGCGCAGTGGCCGAGAGCAGGTTCGTGGGCGAGACCTACCGGGTGTGGTCCTCGTGAGCCGTGGCCTGATCCTGGACCTCCGGAGTTACGACCCTGACTGCTGGGTTGGCCGCGACGTCCGACTAAACGGCGCTGCACACGGTAGCGCATCCGTGTGCCGTCAGCCGTTCCAGCCGTGCCATCTTTGCCCTCGCGCACGTCGACGACCGCATCATGTCGGGACGACGGGGACCCAAACTGTGAGGCAGCGGTTTCTGCTTGCGAACCGAGAACTATACGCGCTGGACACTGAGTAAGCGTAGCCGCCAGCTCTCCGCATAATAGAGGTCTGACTCTCGTGGAGGTGGCGTGATGCTTGGCGTGTAGGGTTGGATATATAGTTTTATTTTCACCTGCCATTTCCTCTCTAGTGTGCAATATAAAGCTTCTTTTGTTCGCATCAATTGTTTATGTCAATCCTTTCTCGTCCGCTATAAGCAAACATAGTGACGAACGTCCTTAACCATCACACACGGCAACTGTCGCACAGCTGCAACGAGACGACCCCGAACTAGAACCCATAATACGTTTTTCAGAGGGCCGCACTTCAGCTGTACCTAGACTGTTTGCGAGAGAGCTTTCGTCATTTTGCTTGCGGAACGACGTCCTGTATAAGATGAACTTCACGCCACACGGAAACGACTACATACTCGTCGCCCCAACATCTTTAAGGAGCGAAGTATTACAGGCATGCCACGATGAACCAACATCCGGCCACTTGGGTTACACGCGTAGGTTGTGCAGAGTGAGGCAAAAATACTACTGGCCAAGACTGACGGCGACCGTTCAACACTATGTTCGAACGTGCCTTGATTGCCAGCGCAGAAAAGTTCCACACGTCAAACCAGCAGGCCTCCTCCATCCTAATTACGTGCCTGTTACTCCATTCGCTCAAGTCGGAATGGATCTTTTGGGCCCATTTCCAACCTCATCAGCAGGTCGCAGATGGATTATAGTAGCCACCGACTACCTCACTCGTTACGCCGAAACCACGGTTTTGGAGAAAGGCACGGCAAGTGAAGCAGCCCGATTTTTCGTAGAGAATGTGGTGCTGAGGCATGGTGCTCCATCAGTGGTAATAACTGACAGGGGAACTACATTCGCAGCCGAACTATTACAGACAGTTTTAGGACTTGATGGCACATCCCACCGGCGAACAACGGCGTATCATCCGCAAGCGATTGGTCTTACGGAGCGTCCCAACAAGACACTAACGGATATGTTCTGCATGTACGTCGATGTGGAGCATAAAAACTGGGACGAGATCTTACCGTATGTCACGTTCGCCTATAACACGGCTCATCAAGAAACAACAAAAACAACGCCATTCCGCCTTCTTCATGGTCGTGAAGTCACCACTATGCTTAATGCTATGCTGCCGCACGAGTGCGAAGACGCTGAAACGGATGCTGATTATATCACTCAGCTGGCCGAAGAAGCGCGACAACTTGCACGCCTACGTATTAGTCACCAGCAGGACTACGATTCAAGACGGTACAACCTTCGTCACCGACCATTCTCCTATGAGCCAGGAGAGAAAGTTTGAATATGGGCACCTATTCGGCACCGTGGCCTCTCATAAAAACTGTTAAGACGGTAATTCGGTCCCTATAAAGATTTGCGACATCTCAGTGACATTAATTATGAGGTTGTTCCTGATAGTGGGCATTCTTCAAGGCGTCGAAGGTATGCTCCAGAAGTTGTGCACGTGGTACGCATGACGCCTTATTTCTCCGAGTGCACTCATGCGTTTCCAACGAGTACAAACCACTTTGATTATAAAGCGTCGGGACGATGTTTTCTTGAATGGGAGGCTAATGTCACGGCTAAAGGCCGGGAAAGAAGACAGAGGACGATGAAGTGATGAGCGTGGACAGCACCCACGGTTCCTCCGAGGAACAAGAAGTCGAAGCGGCTGCTCTTTTGTTCTGTTAATACAGACCTCGTTTTTTCTGGTCGCACTGTCGTCCTGTATTCTGTTATTTTCACCTAGCGACAATATATATCAATCAACACTTGACCATGTATCATCGGCATGACATGGTGGTCTTTTTATTACCTTGCTATGCACCGCGATTTGTACTTGGAGTTTAGAGGGTTCTTCAGATCATGAAGGATAGTTTGCCACTATCTCTCAACAGAAAAGTACATAATAGGTGCATCCTAACGGTTCTTGTCTATGAGACCAAAACCTGGATGCTTACAACGAGGCTTCAACTTAGGACGATGCAGCTAGACTACGAAACAAAAAAATAAGTGTGCGCATAAAAGATAAGAAAAAAGCAGAGTGGTTCAGCCATGAAACACCAATTAGGAACGTCTTAGTCGACATCACGAAGGAACGGACATGTGGGTAGGACATGTAGTCACATTTCTAGGTCACTGCTGGTCATTAAGAGTATAAAATTAGACTGTAAGAGAAAGCAAACATGCCAGTAGCAGAGAGAAAATTAGGTGAGTAGATGGAATTAACGGGTTAAGTGTGGCAGCAGCGAGCACATATGTCTGGGTTGAAGGAATAAACCAGTAGGAGCCTTTGTCTTGTTGTCACAGAACGAGCGCTAAAAATAGGCGCACCGCAAATTCTTGCGGTAACGCGCGGAAGAAACGCCACGAAGTCAAAAGAAAAAAAAGGAAAGAAAAAGAAAACAAACGGCCAAGGCTCCCGGGCACGCGCTCTCCCCGCAGAAGCGTGGCTTCATCGACGAACCTCCTCACCCCACAACGGCGGCCGAGCAAGCCCGCGATTTTTCTAGAACGAAGGAGGTGGGGCCACGCCGAGATGAGTCATCCGACGCGGAGGGCAGTCGAACCGTCTCGCGCCCCTCCCCAGCCTTCGTTGCGCATCGCGCCGACGAAATGAGGAGAACTTTCTAGAAGGTGGCGCGGAAGGTATTTAATCGAGCCGCCGAGACGAGAGAGCAGGAGGAGACGGAAGTGAGCGCCAGAGCGCGTAGGGATCCCGCCGTGTAGTCGGCGAAGTTTTGGTCCGTAGGGACGAGGCCGGAGGTGAAGAGGAATTCCACCTGAGGGGTGACGACTCGAGCCACCGGCAAGAGTGTGTGTTTACCGCTATCGAGCGAAGACGCAGGGCAACAGCTGCGTGTGTGAAGCCGACGTGTTCCGGCGAAGACGTTGAAGTTTGGAGAGTGGCCAATTGAAGACGCGAGGTTTCCTGGAAGAGAAACTTCAGGGCGCAGCGGTACGACAACAACGCTGGACTTTGAGTGAGTGATTCTCGGAAGAGTATCATTCAGACTTTTGTTCCAAGGACTTTGGACTGAATAGGTTTTCTATCTCTTTAGTCTTTAAGTGTCTTGGTTGTTAAATGCATGCGACTGCATTGTAGTGTGAATTGTTGTCTGTGTCCGTTGTTTCGAGTGTGGCTGGTTGTTCTGTGTAGTACACTGTTTGATTGGTGACAATATTGTATGCAACTATTGTGGAGTGTGCATTCTTGGGTATTGTTTTCGATCTGCCAATTTCGAGAATATAGTTTTTGTTCTGTTTATCAACTCTCGGCTCTGACTTGTTCTTTGGGCCACAGCCGGCGTCTGCTGGCGCGCCAATAAGAACCACTTCTAAATTGTCCACGCTTTCGTGGTGCGGTTCGGGGGGCCGATACTTCGGCTCATGGAATTAGCCCGGCGATCGCCTCCCTAATAAACGGGACCTGTGTGACAATTAATCTGGCGTCCGCGACAGGACCTTTTGGTGCACAGTGTGTCCAAAGTAGTGAGAAAGAGCCTCGAGTTGTTGATAGTGCTATCGGAACGATTTTGTGTGTTGTTCAGTGTTCTCGTTAACGAGTGCAGGGGAGTGTTCCGATAGACTGATTTAGGCAGATACTTTTTGCACGCGGCAAGGTTTTAGTTGCGAGTTGCGAGACACAATGGATCTCGAAAAGTTAGTTGCTCTTGGTGAAAAGATGGGTCTTTCTGGCGCCGAACTACGGAAGTGAGTCACCCAGAAGGAAAAAGAAGAAAAAGAGAGAGCCAAAGAAGAAAAAGCAGCCGAGCTGGAAAAAGAGAGGTTGGCGGTCGAAAGAGCCAAAGCGGAAAAAGAAGCTGAGGTGGAGAGAGAGAGGTTGGCGGCAGAGAGGGCCAAGGAAGAAAAGGCAGCTGAGTTGGAGAGAGAAAGGCTGGCCGCTGAAAGGGCGAGAGAAGAAAGAGAAGCAAAGGAGCGACAGCTGAAAGAAGAAAGAGAGGCAAAAGAGCGACAGCTGAAGGAAGAACGAGAGCAGCAAT
Source organism: Rhipicephalus microplus (assembly GCF_043290135.1). Classification (NCBI taxonomy): domain Eukaryota; kingdom Metazoa; phylum Arthropoda; class Arachnida; order Ixodida; family Ixodidae; genus Rhipicephalus; species Rhipicephalus microplus. The sequence continues at coordinate 172,599,369 of NC_134704.1, read as the reverse complement.
TGAAGTTGGAGCTGGAGAGAGAAAAGTTGGCAGCCGAAAGGGCGAGAGAAGAAAGAGAGGCAAAAGAGCGACAGCTGAAGGAAGAAAGAGAGCAGCAATTGAAGTTGGAGCTGGAGAGAGAAAAGTTGGCAGCCGAAAGGGCGAGAGAAGAAAGAGAAGCGGAGATGGCTGAAAGGGAACGGCAGCGGCAGCACGAGATGGAACTCGAGCGGCTCCGTTTGCAACAGCGAAGCGAAACTCCCGTCCAAGCTAGAGTTGAAAGCAGCGAACGGGAAGATCACGGCTTCCGCTTGAACCCAAGCAAGCTGCTCGTAGCGTTTGATGAAAGGAAGGACGACCATGACGCGTACTTTCACCGATTTGAGACGATTGCGAAGAGCCAGAATTGGCCGGAACATCAATGGGCAACTGCTTTGAGTACTTGCTTGAGTGGTGAAGCGCTCAGTGTGTACGGTAGGCTGACGCCGACCGATGCAGCCAACTATGCAAAGGTGAAAGCTGCTTTGCTGAAGCGATTTAGATTTACCGTGGAAGGATTCCGGGACAGATTTCGGACAGGAAAGCCAGCTGATGGGGAGACGGCTACGCAGTATGCCGCCCGACTTTGCCATTATTTCGACAGATGGATTGAACTTTCAGGGACAGCGCAGGAGTACGATGAGCTTAGAGAGCTGCTAATTAGAGAACAATTTCTTACTAGTTGCCACCCAAGCCTGTCACTGTACTTAAAAGAGAGGAAGGCTGACTCACTCGAAGGAATGCCTGAATTGGCTGATCAATTCTCGGAAGCGCAAGGTGGAACTAATTTGGCCAAGGTAAAGAAGGAGTGTCCCGATGATTCGAAGAAATTGGCTCCCGAAAAAAAGAAGCGTGCACCAGAGAGCATTCCGCGATGTTTTCTGTGCAACCGAGTGGGTCATCGCGCGAAAAACTGTCGAACGATCTTTACGAGCCCTACGGTTGTAAAATGTTTCAAGTGTGGTCAGACTGGGCACAAGGCAGATGCATGTCGGAACGGAGTGAGTCAAACTCACCAGGTATCCTGTGTGCAAGCAGCACCGAAATCTGATAATAATGCCGTCACTGATGGATTCGTAGAGTTGAAGAATGGGGAGAAAATTCCTATTGTGGGGGCTGTAATGTCAAAACAGCCAACCGGTGTTACGAAGGGAATGCCAACGCTTCCTGGAAAGATTGCAGGCAAGAAGATTACGGTTCTAAGAGACACCGGTAGCTCCACGGTTATCGTGAGGAGAAATTTGGTACGGGAAAGACAGTTGACAGGCAGAACGAAACCGGTTTGCCTAATTGACCGTACGGTCCGGATGCTTCCCGAAGCAGAAATTGAGGTTGAAACCACGTACTTCAGCGGGAAGGTTACTGCGTTATGCATGACGACCCCCCTGTATGACCTTGTCATCGGAAACATCGACGGGGCGCGAGGGCCAAGTGATCCAGAATGTTTGGGAGAAGACCCGAAGTTAGAGCCCTCGCCAACACAGCGGCCGCGAGATACTGTGGAGGAACATCCCGTGACGGATCTCACTAGAGCCCAAGGTGAAGCTGCGACGCAAGAGACAGCGAAGGAGAAGACGATCGCGTCGAATCAGTTCACGGGCCGAGCAACCGGACTTACGTCGGCACGACCTCAACCGACCGACAGTGTAAAGGAGACGGAGTTGGCCAGCCGGGAAAAATGTAGAGGCATGATCAAGCGGGTAAATAAACAGACAGGACCCGTCGAATGTAATGACGCGTTAACGATGTCGGAAGAGACAACGATGGCTGAGACGACGCCTCAGATATCGTCGTCGGAAAAGGCTCGCCGAAAAGGTACAAGGAAAAACAAGAAGAGATCGAGCGAGCACCGCAAGAAAGGGCGCAAGCGCCGCCCAAAGTACACAGGATAAGTGCTGAGGTCAAAGCAAAATGTGGTTGGTAGTGTTGAGTGCCCTATGTTGTGTTAATGTTGTGGTATCCTGTGTCACAAGTGTCGAAGTGTTGTGCTGTGATGTGATGTATAGTATTGGACCATTGTTGTAATGAGAGAACTTTGTACATTGTATATTGGGAATGTGTGGTGGAGTGTGGGACTCATGTGCTTGTGGTTGTGTTTTCACGTGTTGTGTAATTGAATTACAATGTACAATTGTATTAAGTGATCTATTGTGAATGTGACGTGTCGAGAGCGACGGACTAAGTTACTGTCTGTGAGAGTGTGTGGTGACTGTTCGCGATCGTTTGTGTGGTTTTGAATATTATGAGATAATATTCTTAAAGTGGGGGGCAGTGTCACAGAACGAGCGCTAAAAATAGGCGCACCGCAAATTCTTGCGGTAACGCGCGGAAGAAACGCCACGAAGTCAAAAGAAAAAAAAGGAAAGAAAAAGAAAACAAACGGCCAAGGCTCCCGGGCGCGCGCTCTCCCCGCAGAAGCGTGGCTTCATCGACGAACCTCCTCACCCCACAACGGCGGCCGAGCAAGCCCGCGATTTTTCTAGAACGAAGGAGGTGGGGCCACGCCGAGATGAGTCATCCGACGCGGAGGGCAGTCGAACCGTCTCGCGCCCCTCCCCAGCCTTCGTTGCGCATCGCGCCGACGAAATGAGGAGAACTTTCTAGAAGGTGGCGCGGAAGGTATTTAATCGAGCCGCCGAGACGAGAGAGCAGGAGGAGACGGAAGTGAGCGCCAGAGCGCGTAGGGATCCCGCCGTGTAGTCGGCGAAGTTTTGGTCCGTAGGGACGAGGCCGGAGGTGAAGAGGAATTCCACCTGAGGGGTGACGACTCGAGCCACCGGCAAGAGTGTGTGTTTACCGCTATCGAGCGAAGACGCAGGGCAACAGCTGCGTGTGTGAAGCCGACGTGTTCCGGCGAAGACGTTGAAGTTTGGAGAGTGGCCAATTGAAGACGCGAGGTTTCCTGGAAGAGAAACTTCAGGGCGCAGCGGAACGACAACAACGCTGGACTTTGAGTGAGTGATTCTCGGAAGAGTATCATTCAGACTTTTGTTCCAAGGACTTTGGACTGAATAGGTTTTCTATCTCTTTAGTCTTTAAGTGTCTTGGTTGTTAAATGCATGCGACTGCATTGTAGTGTGAATTGTTGTCTGTGTCCGTTGTTTCGAGTGTGGCTGGTTGTTCTGTGTAGTACACTGTTTGATTGGTGACAATATTGTATGCAACTATTGTGGAGTGTGCATTCTTGGGTATTGTTTTCGATCTGCCAATTTCGAGAATATAGTTTTTGTTCTGTTTATCAACTCTCGGCTCTGACTTATTCTTTGGGCCACAGCCGGCGTCTGCTGGCGCGCCAATAAGAACCACTTCTAAATTGTCCACGCTTTCGTGGTGCGGTTCGGGGGGCCGATACTTCGGCTCTTGGAATTAGCCCGGCGATCGCCTCCCTAATAAACGGGACCTGTGTGACACTTGTGAACGGCGTGGTCATGGTGATGATAGGACAATTATGCGCATAACAAGATCTACTTGTTTAACATACATGGCTGAGTACCTTGGCGTCATCATCAGTTGGTTGTGATTATGGGTGACCAGTCACAAGATTATAGCTTCTGAGATGCATATAACCTTCGTGATGATTTTCTATATACGCCTTTTGGTTGATATGCTGTTTTCAGGCCCTAGAAATTTGTGTCAAATGCAAAAAATTTATTTGCGTACTGTAGACGATTCGAGCATTTCTATCCACGTATATATGCGTGGAATGCCGTGTTGACAGAAGGGCTCATCCTTGCATAAAACGTGACGATCATTTATTGACGTGGTTGCAGCAGCGGGGCGAGGATGCCACCGCTGCGCTCAAATGGTTAGAGAAGCATGTATGAAGCCGAGCTTTGCAGCTTGCGTTTTCTAGCCACCAGTGGTGACGAAAGGCTCCGGTGTAGCCACAGAGTAACATAAAAATGACAAGAGTGGTCACTCGGGCCAAAAAGCGGCTGAGCTACGCCGATTTCACCCCATCCGTAAGATGGCAACACATCCCTTACTGGTTTGCGGAAACACGCGTACTAGTTATTTACTACAGTACATGTTCCAGTGCATTATACGTCTACGTGTTTTTGCGTATGCAATAGTGGCCTGAATCTATCTTTATCATCTTGGATGCGATAACGTCGGGTTGGGGTCAGGCATGAATCGGGCGCGAGAGAAGTGCACATGGCGTCACGCGACTGTAACGTTATCACGCTCCGTGTTCATGAGCATTTAAGGCACTGAAGAAGTACGGGCAGCAGCAGGGAGATGCCATAAAAGATGATTGTTTGATATGTGGGGTTTATCGTCTCAAAACCACCATATTGTTACGTGATTTCGCCTGACTGAAAGAGGGCATAGTGGGGCATACCCAAGGAGGTGCCTCAGACTGAGAGAAAAGAAGTGGACGTTCTCAGTGAGCTGCGTTGTGGCTGCGGACCGACAACTGTTATTTTCCACGTAACATTTTGGTGGAGGTGCTGGGTACTCTTCTGACAACGGAGCTACGCAGTGGACGCCTCCTTAAGTCTGCTACCATGGCTCCGGGTGAGGATACGGCTTCGCCACCTACCTCAGCAACAACAGCAACCCGGTACGTCGCCCTAACGCAACCCCGTGATCCCGGTACCTTTACTGGAGAGGACAACGTGAATGTGGACAAGTGGCTTAGCATGTACGAGCGCATCAGCAAGCAATATGGCTGGGACCCAACCGTTATGCTTGCGAATGTCATTTTCTATCTTGACAAGACCCCTCGCACCTGGTTTGAGACCCACGAGCACGAAATCACAAGCTGGGAAATGTTTAAGCAACAGCTCCGCGACCTTTTTGGCAACCCGTTTGGTCAACAACTTGATGCCCGAAAGCAATTGGCTGTCCGTACACAGACGTCCACTGAGCCCTACTTGACTTATATTCAAGACGTCTTAGCGTTGTCTCAAAGGGCCGATCCCAACATGACTGAGGCCGACAAGATTTCGCACGTGTTGAAAGGAATCGCCGACGATGCGTTCAGTCTGCTTGTATTCACCAACGTAACGACCATGGACGCCGTGATCAAAGAGTGCCGCCGTCTCGAGCAGGCGAAGAGTCGACGCATTTTGCAGCAGTTTCAGCGCCTACCCAACACCGCGGCAACGTCGTCTTGCGAAGCCACTCCTTGTCATCCGTCTACAACCGAAGACGTGACGCGCATCGTCCGACGTGAACTCGAGGCCGCTTATCCGGCTGCCAACAAACTACCGACGTTGCCCGACGCCTCAACGCCAGCTGTTGCCTTGATCCAGGCTGTTGTCCGCCAGGAATTCGCTAACCTTGGTATCCTGTCCACTGCATCCACACTGGATAATACTGGTCCCTCGATAGCTTCTGTGGATATGAGACGTCGCCGTCCGTACTCTATTCAAACCAGGAACCTGTCTGAATGGCGAACAGCTGATGATAAGCCAATCTGCTTTCGCTGTGATCGCGCAGGACACATCGCTCGTTACTGCCGCAGTCAATGGCCATCTATGTCTTCTGGCTCGTACCCCGCTTACAGTAGCTCATTCCGTCCACCAAACCACCGTTATCCGACCCGCACTCAGTCTACAGCATTTACTGCCCCTGAGGACTACGGCCACTTTGCCCCGTCGTCGCCACCGCCTCAAAGCCGCCCTTCTCGTTCAAACACGCGTCGCCGCTCTCCCTCGCCATCGTTCAACCGCCGCTCGTCGCTTTGATAGATACGGGCGCTCACGTCTGTATTATGAGTTCGCGTTTTCGTCGTCGCATGAAGAAGGTCCTCACGCCCCCCTTGACCAGTGTCGTCCAAGTTGCAGATGGTGCAAAAGTCCCTGTCGTCTGTATGTGCACAGCTCAACTTACCGTAGCCGGTCATCAAGTGGTCGTCCTTTTTACCGTGCTTGAAACATGTCCCCACGACCTCATACTAGGCCTCGATTTTCTTGCCGCCAATTCTGCTCTGATTGATTGCTCCGCTGGTGTGCTCCGCCTTGAACTACCACAAATCAGTGCCGCCCCGTACCAACCTACATGCCGATTACAATGCAGCGATTTTGTTCGCCTGCCCTCGAAAACTGTGACGTACGTCGATTTTCTGTGCTCACCAGCTGTGCCCGACGGTGACTATTACGCTACGCCTCTCACCGACGTACTCCTTGCGCACAATGTTGCAGTGCCCTATACGGTGCTCAGCATCACAGATAACAAAACATGTCTACCTCTTGTCAATTTCGGCTACATGAATCATGTGCTTCCACAAGGCATTTCTGTGGCCCACCTGTGTCCGTTGCTCGATTCACAAATTGAAGTGCTTGCCTTAGACACACTTGCTTCACCGCAGTGCACATCACTCGCAACACATTCGGGCAGCCGTCAAATTGTAGACATGATCGCCACTGATCTTCCATCTCCGCAAGTTGAAGCCCTACAACATCTTCTCGAGGCCTACCAGGATATTTTCGATTTTGGTGACCGACCTCTTGGGCAGACGTCCTTTGTCCAGCATCGCATACACACAGGTGATGCCAACCCTGTTCACCGCCGTCCCTACAGAGTGTCTGCTTTTGAGCGGAGCATAATTCAGAAGGAGGTGAACAAGATGCTAGCGAAGGACATTATTGAACCATCCTCCAGTCCCTGGGCATCCCCGGCTCTGCCCCGCATTGATGACGCCCTTGATTGCCTCCATGGTGCCGCCTACTTTTCTTCCATAGATCTTCGTTCTGGTTATTGGCAGATTGCCGTGGACCCCATGGACCGAGAGAAGACGGCTTTTGTAACACCCGATGGCCTCTACCAATTCAAAGTCATGCCTTTCGGCTTATGTAATGCCCCCGCCACCTTTGAACGAATGATGGACTCCCTGCTCCATGGATTCAAGTGGTCCACGTGTCTTTGTTATCTGGATGACGTGATTGTGTTTGCTCCCACTTTTGAAGCGCACCTTGAGAGACTGTCAAAAATTCTTGATGTATTCCGTCTCGCCGGCCTTCAGCTGAATTCATCTAAGTGCCGGTTTGGTCGCCGTCGCATTACAATACTTGGACATATTGTTGACGCTTACGGTGTACAGCCTGACCCAGAAAAAGTTCGAGCTGTGAAGGACTTTCCTGTGCCGAAAACCGCCAAAGATGTCCGCAGCTTTGTGGGGCTCTGCTCCTATTTTCGGCGGTTCATCAAGAACTTCGCGGAAATCGCTCGGCCCCTAACAGATTTACTCAAACCGGATGAGACGTTTACCTGGGGTCCCTCGCAAGCAGCAGCATTTTCCGACCTGACCACTTGGCTCACTTCTTCTCCTGTGCTGGCTCACTTCGACCCTACGGCACCGACGGAAGTGCGCACCGATGCCAGCGGTTACGGAATAGGCGCTGTGTTGGCTCAGCGACAACGTGGGCAGCATCGCGTGATAGCTTATGCCAGCAGGCTGCTGTCCACGTCGGAGCGTAATTATTCCATCACAGAGCGCGAATGCCTAGCGCTGGTGTGGGCAGTCGCGAAATTTCGCCCTTACTTATACGGCCGACCATTTATAGTTCTTACCGACCACCACGCTCTCTGCTGGCTCGCCTCCCTCAAAGATCCCACAGGTCGTCTCGCCCGCTGGGCACTCCGCCTCCAGGAGTATTCTTACACCGTAGTGTACAAATCAGGAAAACTGCACAAAGATGTGGATTGTCTGTCACGCTACCCTGTGGCCGACTGCGATCCTACGAGCACTGATTCTGTGGGCTGCGTCCTTTCCATCTCCCAGCTGCTTCATCTCGGGGACGAGCAGCGTCGCGATCCGGATATCAGCCGCCTAATACAACAGCTCGAATCTTCACCGCAAGACGCTTCCGTTCGCATGTTTACCTTAAAGGACCACACCTTATATCGGCGTAATTTATCGCCCCATGGTCACGACCTACTTCTGGTCATACCAAAGCACCTGCGTTCTACAGTCCTACGCGAGCTCCATGACGTGCCAACCGCAGGTCACCTTGGTGTCTCTCGCACATATGACCGTGTGCGCCGCCGCTTCTACTGGCCTGGCCTTTCACGTTCTGTACGTCGCTATGTCAACGCTTGTGAAATTTGCCAGCGTCGCAAAAAGCCGTCGAGACTACCTTCCGGATATCTTCAGCCCATCGACATCCCATCGGAGCCATTCTTCCGTGTTGGTTTGGACCTTCTCGGTCCCTTCCCAACATCCGCCTCCGGAAACAAGTGGGTCGCGGTGGCTACGGATTACGCGACCCGTTATGCAGTTACGCGAGCCATGCCAACAAGCTGTGCTACAGACGTCGCTGATTTTCTTCTACGCGATCTCATTTTAGTGTATGGAGCCCCTCGTCAACTGCTGACAGACCGAGGCCGTACGTTCCTTTCGAAGGTGGTTGACGATATCCTGCGTTCCTGCTCTACCCAACATAAGCTCACGACATCGTACCACCCCCAGACAAATGGACTTACAGAACGTTTAAACCGCACCTTGACAGACATGCTATCAAAATACGTCTCGGCCGACCATCGTGATTGGGACCTTGCACTACCCTACGTGACGTTCGCATACAATTCCTCCCGGCATGACACTGCCGGGTACTCGCCATTTTACCTTCTGTTTGGACGCGAACCAACATTGCCGTTGGATACCTTCCTGCCAGCCGCTGCGCAGTATACTTCTGAATATGCACGCGACGCTATTACCCGAGCCGACCATGCTCGTCAGCTTGCCCGCAGCAGGTTAATGGCATCCCAAGACTCGCAGAAGCATCGTTACGACGAGCGGCATCGCAACGAACACTTTCCAACAGGCTCCCTCGTTCTTCTTTGGTCCCCTACGCGACATGCAGGCCTGTCAGAAAAACCTCTCTCTCGTTTCACGGGCCCATACCGGGTGCTTAGACGAGTGACCGAAACTACATATGAAATTGTCCCTGATAATCCATCAACCTCTTCCACTCTGCTGTCAAGGGACATCGTCCACGTATCAAGGCTCAAGCGTTACCACACTGCTCCTGCTGTGGCCCCGTAAACTCGCCGGGTCGGCGCTTTCGCCGCCGGGGGTCGTGTTACGTGATTTCGTCTGACTGAAAGAGGGCATAGTGGGGCATACCCAAGGAGGTGCCTCAGACTGAGAGAAAAGAAGTGGACGTTCTCAGTGAGCTGCGTTGTGGCTGCGGACCGGCAACTGTTATTTTCCACGTAACAATATAATTATGAGAGACGCCGTACTGGAGGGCTCCGGAAATATCAACCACCTGGGGTTCTTGACGTGCGCCCAAATCTGAGCACACGGGCCTACAACTTTTCCGCCTCCATCGGAAATGCAGCCGTTACAGCCGGGATTCGATCCCGCGACCTTCGGGTCAGCAGCCCAGTACCTTGGCCATCAGACCATCGCGGCGGGGCACCCATAACAGATGTGTGATAACGTGTCTCGAGTTCGCCTTCGCTTGTTTCGGCTGCCTCTCAGCTTGGCTGCTGGTAGGTACGAACGCCATCAATACTATGTTTGATGCGTATCGCATTTGTCATTGAATCCTTCACCTATAACGTTTCTGGCATTGTGCTGTTCGGCGCAAAGATCTTTTTTGTGCTCTTCGCTTCGCCTACTGTTTCCTTGGATTGCTTCACACGAAAAAAAAACTGTCAGGAATTCTTCACAGCACGTTTGCGAGAAAATTTTTTATTGTCTCAAAAATTGAGTCGCCGCTCACGTTGTTATGTTTTCTTTGTACCGCTACATGTATTCAAATTCACTGCATGAATCAGATTTTGTGAAAAGGGCAGCTATGCTCAGTATCGTTATCTGTGCCGTTCGCTAATTGCTTGAAACTCAAACAAGCGCAATAAGAGATGTGGTAAATCTAGAAAAGTGTTTGCTAGCTAAAGCTAGGACGTAACCTTTAAGTAAACACTCCTGTCTCGTTAACGCCTTGCATCAGACCAAAAATTACCTTGTTTTTGCTGCGGCAACTGCTTGTGGCTGTTTTTCCTGAAAGAGCGATGTAAACTGTGCAGGACAAAATTAGTGCGAAGGTGGGAAAGAAAACGTAGCCAACGTTTTTCTTTTCGTTTTTCAATTCATGCCGGAGTCAAGTGCTCAGGCAACTACGGCCGTGTCAAGTTATGCACTACGTGTGTAGTTGTGTGCTTTATTGCAGTTTTATTCTTCTGCAGTTCTTGTTATATTATTGCCCATATGTTCATTTCTTGTGTTTAATCTATAATCATGATATGGCAGCTGTATTTTCCCGTCTCGCAGTGCAATAAATAAACCTCTCTTTGTGCCTGCGCTTATCAAACAGTAAAAAAGTGGGCATGTTCTTACCAAGAGATCACTTGAAGATAAACGTTTTCGCTCCTCCAATGATTCTCATGTTTCAATTGAATTGTGTGCTTGCCCCTCTAGTGGTGCAGCTTGCATGAAGCTCATCGATGCAGCAAATGACTCGCTAAAAATTAAAGTATGGCCTCAGAGATGAGCACGCACGTAGAAGTGGTCTCGGAGGCTGTATAATTATCCTAGTCCCTACGAAATGGCCTTCGTGACAGTCTTTGCTGCGGTCTGCTATCTCTGAGGCTGCAAAGTTTCACCACACCTATCTGGCGCGCTGTTAACCCAAATCAGGAGAAGAGTTCGAGGTAATTATATTAGGGATATGTATGCACTCATAGAAGATATGGATGGATATACTGACCCAACAGGCAGAATGCTAATGAATGTGTGTGAAAGGCATGATTTAATAATTTGCAACAGCGCCGAAAAATGCGAAGGGCAGATAACATGGGAGGTGGGAAGGCTGCAGTCGACGGAAGATTACGCAATGATGCCACATAGGATGCATGATCGGCTAAGGGCAATGAATATAGACGAATTAGGGTCCAGAAGCTTAGGTAGTAGTCGCAAACGTATCAAGCTGAGTTTTTGAATAGAAATTAAATTGGAAAAATGGCATTACGAGCCACCACACGATTATATTCAGAAAGGAAAATACAAATAGCAACTAAAAAGATTAAGAAAATAATCACAGAGGATACTAAAACAAAGTGGACGTACGAAAATCTAACTCGATAGTAGGAGTTAAAACTTGCTAACGTACGAGTCAAATCGACCAGGAAAAGCAGACACAAACCCAAGAGCTGGTGGGATGACGAAGCTAAGAGGTCCATAGTAAGACGTCAGGAAGCCTCCAGGAAACACAGGTATGCTAAACAGAGGGGTTAACCGGAAGAAGACGTCAAAAGAAAATGGGATAACTTTTTGAGCTGGAGAAGGCAAGCGTCCAATTCGATCAGTGACAAGATTAGAAGAAAGGGGTGGAAGTCGGAAAGTTGGAACCATCTCGATTCTCTAAGTAAATAGACAGGCATGAAACAGAGGTTTTTAACTACAGTTCCGGGGCTCAAATTAGATGGGGATGAGGCAATGAAATGTATTAAAACAATGATGACAGAAAACTTTAAACACCGAGAAAACGCTGCATGCACCATACCAGATGAGGACGGACCAATTAGCTCAGTGGCTCCACTGAGACAACAGTAGAGGGAAAGGGAAGAGAAAAGAGTTCCTAATAGCACATCAACAGGCCCTGATGGCATCCCAATCGTGCAAATAAAGAAACTAGGAACAAACTCTAATCATGCAATAAGAGAAGCACCAAGCAAAGCAATAATGGATGGTGAGGCTCCCAATTGATGGAAACTAAGCAGGATGAGCATGATCTATAAAGGAACGAGGGACAACAAAACTGATATAAACAATTACCGTCCTATAACAGTGACATCAGTAGTTTACCGGCTGGTGATCCAGATAGTAAAGGAAAGACTACAGACATGGGTGGAGAATGAGGGGGTGCTGGGATAACTACAAAATGGGTTCCGTAAACGAAGAAGGTTGGAGGACAATCTGTTTTCACTGATTCAGTGTAATGAATTAGCGGAAAATGAACACAGGCCCCTGTGGCTGGCATTTTTAGATATCAATGGAGCTTACGATGGTGTTATTCAAGAAGACTTCTGGGGAAGTCTTCACATGAGATGTGGAAAATGGAATAAGTAATCTTCTAAGGAATATCTATAAATGTAACAAGGTTATCAAATGGGAAGAAAAGGTATCTGAAACTATAGAGATACAACGCGGGTTTCGACAGGAATGTCCTTTGTCACCTTTGTTATTTATGCTGTATATACAGAGACTCTTCTTCAGCCTCTGTTTTGCCAAGCAAGGAAAACACGTTGAACAGTCATTACCAGTATTGATGTATGCAAATGATATAGTATGAATAGCCGACCACAAGGAAGGCATGCAGGAATTGATAGATATCTGCGGTAATGAGGAAGATAGGTTAAATTTGAAGCTCAGCAGAGAAAAATTGGCAATCATGATTTTTAATGACAACAAAGGCAGTGAGTACAAGATACGGGAAGTCACGCTAGAAATAGTGGATAAATACAAATATTTGGGCGAATGGATAAATAAAGGAGCTGAGTATCTAAAAGAGCACGAAAGATACGTAATGACTAAGAGCACCAGAAATACAGCTGTAATGAAAAATAGGGCACTGTGGAACTACAATGGGTATGACGTTGGGAGAGGGATTAGGAAAAATGTCAAGGTCCCGGGTTTGACGTCCGGCAATGCAGTTTTGGGCATGGAATTAGAAGCTCAAGCAAGATTGAAAAATAAACAACGTTTCATAGGTAGACTAGCTTTGGGAGCACACGGGAATACCCCAAATCAGGGGGTACAGGGTGACATGGGATGGACATCGTTTCTGTGCAGCGAAGCTAGCAGCAAGATAGAATTTGAGGAGCGATTGAGAAAAATGGGAGGGGAGCGTTGGGCTAGGAAAGTTTTCAGTTAATTGTACATGAGAAATGTTGATACTAAATGGAAGAAGTGAACTCGAAAATTGTCAAGCAAGTATTTAGACAACAGCAGAATACCAAGCCAAAAGGAAACATTTGTTAGGAAGAAGGTGAAGGAAACAAACAGGGGCATGTGGAAGATGGGAATGCTTATGAACTCGTTACTGGAGACCTAACAAACTTTTAAGCAGAAAATTTCAAGGAAAAAGATCTACGATAGTTCTCGGGGTAGTTGTCTGCTCTTCGAAGCTATAACGGGAGTATTGCGGACTAAGACGTACCGAGCAAAATACGAAGGCACAGACACGGTATGCAGTGTGTGTGAAGAGAAGTAGGAAACGACTGAACATTTGATAATGCTCTGTAAAGGGCTCCGCCCTATAGTCGCAGATAATGGCGCCGCATTTTTCAAAGCATTGGGGTTCAGGGACAGTGAAGGCAAAGTAGGCTTTAAATGGTAGAAATAACCAGGACGAGGCTAACTGATTGGTGGCTACAATCGAGGTGCGAGTGATACCCAATCCTTAAACACACAGTGATACTACTCAACTTTATGGCTAGGTGGCGTGAGATACCACCCAATCTGAAGGGCACAACTGGGCATCAATATACAAATTAATCAAAATACGAATCATCAATATACTAAATAATGAACCTACTACTGTGAGGTCAATTCTAAGCCCCTGTCAAATTGGGTTCCGGGCTGGTTGTTCAATTTGAGATGCCCACGTTGATTTTGAAAGTCGGCTTCAATTAGCTCAGCTACAGAACAAATAGGCAGCTTTAGTTACCTTAGACATCGCTAAAGCGCATGATACCGTGGAGCACTGCATTTTGATAGATCGATTAGAATACTTGATTTTCCATCATACATAGTAGCGTGGGTTCACAATTTTCTTGCATACAGGAAATTTTATTGTTTACAGATGGGTTTTCGTCATCTACTCATACACAAACGAGGGAAGTACCGCAAGGCTCAGTGCTTTCCCCGGTGCTCTTTAATTTACTAATGAGCACCCTTCCACGTACACAGGATTTTATAAAAACTTTTGTTTATGCAGACAATATCGCGTTTTTTGCAATGGCAGATAACATTCAGACCCTATATGAACGTCTGCAGACTTATCTTAATATACTGGAGAGCTGGCTTGATGGCAACTGCTTTCTACTTAATTCAAGTAAATGAGCCCTCCTTGTTTTCCCACTGCAATATCCTGTGCACATCTCTCTGTCTCACCATCATGAGAATATACCACAGGTGTAATTCGTTAAATACCTGGGAGTAATTTAACACACATCGCTTAACAGGTGACCTCATATCAAATATATCACCGGAAAAGGTTTGCGGGCCATTGGCACAGTACGTAGTCTAAGCAACTACCGCATTGGTATGAGAAAAGACACATTGGTAATTTTATATCGCATGTACGTTCGTCCTATTTTAGATTTTCGTTCTGTACTTTTCTCTGGAGTTCCAGCTTTCAAGTTGCGGCCTCTAATTCTTTTGGAAAAAGAAACTTTGCGCTTAGCCTTGTCCTGCCCAAAACAGTTGCTAACAATGTGTTGTATCTCGAATTGAGGGTCCCTCCGCTTTCTTGTAGAATTCGCCTTCTGTATGTTCAGACATTCTTAATAATTTATGAATCACCAATGTGGCATTCAGAAACAGCCTTTATTTCCACGCCGGAATCATTTTTGGTGCTAGATGGCCGCGATTTCACACCCCACAAATTATATTCGTGCAAAATTTACTGGAGCCTCTAAACGTACGTATATGCGTCATCATGCCGAGTCGTGATAATTCATACCCTGTGGAAATTCAATTTGACGATATTTTTCCTAATAATTCCAAATTCCTTCTCCATAATATTTTGGGTGGTTTACTACAAGATCACCTGCGCATTATTACAACGAACGTTATTTTAGCTACAGACACATCGCAGTGTGACGAAAAGTCAGGGGTTGGTATTTTGAGCCCGATTTTAGATTGAATCTATTCCGTTCGGCTGCCCGATTTCCTACACGTTTTTGTGGCTGATTTTCTGGCAGTAGTACTAGCCTTACGCAAGTTATGTACAGCAATTACATCAGCTGTCATTCCCTATATAACAGATTCCCTATATCTCTGTGCTAGTAATCAAGTAATAAAGGCGTTCCGTGCACCAGTACCTGCGCACTTGAGAAAAGTCCGCTTAGTTTCGGTGCCTGAACAGAGACTTATTTCTAAATGAAATAGCCGATTCCTTAGCTAAGTCGCCAATTAGCAAACCGATTCTACCACACTGTACGTCATCCGTTTATGTGACTGCTGCTCGATTCCGCAGACGAACGCTTATGCAAGTCTTTAAAGGTTCAGCACTAACAAACTCTACAGAATATCGCCATTTATTATATCCCTGGCGAAGAGACTTTTGCCGCACTCGTAAACAAGAAGTAGCTATCACAAGGCTGCGTTTCCGGGTACCAAATCTAAATTTCTATAAACACAGATTTGATCAGGCATTTTCGCCACTGTGCGTATTCTGTGATGAACTGTAATCAATAGATCATTTTTTTTTACCTGCAGGCGGTTCAACACATTACGAGAAACCCTTTTAGAAATACCTTCACGTGGTATTGGTATGGACTTAACTGTGCCTGTCATTTTGTCTTTTGGAGCTTCCATTTCTGGGTTCTCTAATGCGACAGTATGCGCGGCCGTCCGGGACTATATTGATGAAACTAATAGGTTGACAAATTAACCTGTTTCATTATCCTAACATGTCTACAAAACTATATACGTATAAAAATCAGAGGATTGCTCTATTCTAAGTATAAATTCGCTTGTTTATTTAAATATTTCTATGCATAACATGAAGCACCACACTTTCCTGGGTTATTATATCTCCTTTATTTTAAATCTGAACAATAATTTTTAAAACCACTCGATTCTTTGCCAATCCCCCATAGTAGGTATGCGCCACGATCAATAAGTGAACAACAACAACAACAACATCCATTGATCCATCCCGCCGCAGGGGCCTATGGAAGTGTCCTCTCTTGACCTTTTATATTACTCTGGTGTAGCTGCGGTGAGTCTGTCCATGGAGGAAGGGAAAATACAGGAGAGGCCGTGACGTCATATTTGTGAAGCCACCACATCGCAAACACCCGCACTACCTCTTAGCGGAAAAGTAGATAAACACTTCACTATTTCCGGCGAGCAGCCACCGCGGCAGCCTTGGAAGCGGCGCCGGTGGAGTGGAAGCGGTAGGTGTTCTCTGCCAGCAGCGAGTCAATTCACGAGTACTGCTTCTTTTGCGCGTTTTTTTTTAGTAAAACTGTGCGATGCCCAGCTGTAGTGTATACTCGGTGCGAATCGCATGCACCACCGGATGTACGTGGTGGCACTTTTCACGTATTTTCGCTTCACTATTGATCATTAATGCATGGCATTTGCATGTGGAGCTCTCAGCTGTACACTCCAATGAATCTTACTCACCGTGTCAACTGAGAACACACGCGAAGTTCCATTTTTAGTGTTGTAGGCATCATGTCGTGTTTGTAGAAGTTGTGTCGTTTATACGGAAAGACAATAAACTTTTCTAGTTAGTCGCACTAAATGTGCATGTATTGTATGGTGTGCGCTCGCTGCGTGTTAGTTGTGTGTGCACTAGAATTACACATTTTACTTGCATGATCACATATAGAATACAGTGCTGCCTGCTTACCAACGTGAAGTACGTCAAGCACTAGGCTAGCATTGCACGAAATAGCTACGAAGCAAGCTCTCAAAATCGTCCATTGCTACACCGACACTATATACGAGCAAAGAACTACATATCAGCCCGTAGATCGGGAAATCTGGCAAAGAAAAAAAAGGCCTTACGGCGAGCAGAACGCGTAAGTCATTACTGGTTGAGTTCAAATACGATGATGTAGGGGCTGAATGATTTCGGTTACGACACGTACCGGTGCTCTCTGCTGTTGCACAAAAACACTCAACGAATTACTTCAGCACGCCGTGCTCGGGCCTGCCACGCACAAACCATCTCGGAAAGGTGTTCTCGTAACATTTTACTGCATGCAAACCATACAATACGCGTTAAGTTTACGCCGGGGCTATAAGTCCGCGCAGAAACGAACCAGCGCTGAGAGCACGCCGCGGAGTGTCCGGTGTCTTATTTGCCCCAAACCGGTTTGTTTGCCCATAAATTTGACGTCACTACCGCCGCACTTCTCCCAATGCATTGAGATAGGACAGGGCCTCTCCTCACTTTTTCCTTCCTCCATGGTTCTGTCTTTTATCGGAAGCGTGTTGCAGCAAGTGGCGTGTCAAGCTGGGCTAACCAGTGACGAGATGGAGGCTGCGCAGGTTTATGCGCATCACATCGACCAATCTAGCCGGTGAAAAAGGCTGAGGTGACGTCTTCCGCGGTGATTACCTCGAGGGGCCATCCTCCGGGCCATGAGTGTACCGGTCGATTGTGGTGAGGCAGTAGCGGTCGGGCACAGCTGGGGGAAATGGCCCTCTGATGTCGAGGTGGACATGCTCGAACCAACCTGAGGGCCGAGGTAATGATCCAAATAGAAACGTGGCGTGCCTGCCATTTTTTATCGCGTCGGCAGTGAATGCAGAAGCACGCCCACGTGCGACAATCCTACTGCATGGAGGGCCAGACATAGCAGTCAACCCCGAGGCGTGTAGAGGCCCATATGCCGAGATGACTGAGGTTGTGGAGCTGGTTGAAAAGAGCACGACGATGACAGAGGGGCACATAGCGCCTGCTACGTGCTGTTGACCTGTCGCAACAGATTTTCGTTGCCAACCCTGGAATGGGGACTTCTTGGAGCTGTAGGGAGGACGTGCCCTTGCGAAGTTCCAGTAGTTCGGCGTCAGTGGTGAGAGTCTTGGCGAGGACACCCACTGTTATAAGCACCGAGCTTTTAGTGGCTACACGTGAAAGCGCGGTGGTGACCACACTGTCTTTCCCGCTGACATGTAGGATGTCGTTGGTGAACTGAGCGACGAACAAGAGTTGGTTAGGCTGATCACGTGAGAGTTTGTCGCGGCGGCATCCCACATCACTTCCGGGTCACCAAATGTGAGACGCCGTGTCGATAAAAGACCTC
Source organism: Rhipicephalus microplus (assembly GCF_043290135.1). Taxonomy (NCBI): domain Eukaryota; kingdom Metazoa; phylum Arthropoda; class Arachnida; order Ixodida; family Ixodidae; genus Rhipicephalus; species Rhipicephalus microplus. The sequence continues at coordinate 172,581,408 of NC_134704.1, read as the reverse complement.
ATTCTAACAAAAAAGTAATTATCGTTCATTGTTGTTGTAGCAGCAGCGGGGCGAGCACGCCACCACTGCGCTCGAATCGTGAGAGAAGCAAGATTGAAACCGAGATGGTAGCTTCAGTTTTATAGACACCAGTGGTGACGTAAGCCTCCGGTGAAGCTCGGTGGCACTGTCCCTTCACATATTCATGACGTCATGTAACAAGCAAGCGATTTTATGGCACACAGAAAACACGGGAAGCGTGTTGCAGCAAGTAGCCGTGTGGCGCCGGGCTAACCAGTGAGAGATGGATTCAGAGCAAGTTTGCGCACAGTGCTCGCCACATATGTATCTATCTAGCCACCTACATCTGGGTGCTCTCGCTATCATATTCTTAACTTCGGTTAGACCGAAATTGGTATAAAAGGATAAGAGCATAAAAGAATTTGGCGATTATGACTGTCAAACCCTTTCCTTCATAAGCGTATGGCACATATCCGTAAAGCAGGGGCCCTGGTATACGGGAGTGCGACACAGGTGTTCGACTGTTTAATCTACCGAGAAACGGTGAGAACAAATGTTGCAATTTTAAAATGCGGGAGCGCCATGAAAAACTTACACCGACAGCGCTGACCCGCAAATAAATGTTTAGGGGATCCTTAAGCTTCACCTTGAACGTGATAGCAATATCTTGTCCTTAGTGAGCACTTGAACCACTTGGTACACACTTTATTGTATGACACCACTAGCGAAGTTTAAATAGCGGATCAGTACAATGTTAAAAGCAGCGTATGTCAAGGAAGTTTCCACCTATGTCTGCATTGTACACAATGCTTTACATCACGAGAAGTTCAACAGGTTAAATATTCATGAACCTGCAATACACCGTCACTACGCGTTCTTGAGAGAATACGTGCAGTAAAATGGGTGCCTTTGTAATGAGTAGCTGGTTCTAAACCACGAGGTATTTATGATAATCACCTGTTCTGACCCCCGATGGCAACGCACGCTGGTACCACGCAATATTGCTGCGATATTACATCTTGCATTGTGAAGCCTGTACAATGGACTCATGTGCTTGTTTAGTATGAATGTTATTTGCACTCCGTTTCCAAGCAGGAGAAGCTTTTTTTTTCACTGCAATCGTTCATTCTCTTTATTTTCCATAATTAACAGCATATTGCGTTCTGAATGCTCACTGGGCTAAACGTTGTAATCAAACAGGTTGACTGGGGCCCAGGAGGCCAATTACGTGGCAAACAAGTGACAGCTGAGAAGATTTTTAGCACATGTCAGTAAACCAAAAATTTTACATAAACAAACATAATAAAATGACTGTACGGACCGTTAAAGGCACATGACCTTTCTTTTTACTTTGAAAACACTGTTGAACATTCCTAAGCCGACGCGTAGCCGTGTGGTAGAAAACTTTCCTACCTGGAAAAAGGCCCGCGTTCGATCCTCACTCAGGTCCGGTAATGTTTATAGCTGGTTTTATTTGCATGTTTTTTTAATGCGAAGCATTTCTTAGCGAACTTCAACGACATTGAGCTTATCTATCTATCTATCTATCTATCTACCTATCTATCTATCTATCTAGCCGCTTACGTTTGGGTGCTCTCGTGGTCACCTTCTTAACTTGGCGTGAACCAAAATTAGCATGAGAGGTTAAAATAGTTTGACACATATAACGAGCTTGTCAAAACATGAATAATGTCACAATTCTGTCGCGTACGTCATCAAACACTTCCCGCCAGACAGTGGCACACAACCACGGGCGGGTATGTGCCGCTGCTATGCGCGTATGTGCCACAGGTGATTGACACTTTGTAGTAACCCAGGCACTACAAGAACACGCATGGGCGATTTCAACGCGCGAGCGTTAAACACCCGACATCGGTAGCGTCGACCCGACGAGTGCAAAGAATAAATGACAGGGTCCCAGCTGGAATCAAACCACACCATTCTGCGTGGCATTGAAAATTTTTACCACAGAGCTACGCCTGGTCTCGGAACTACTTTTCAAATAGACGCTAATCTTCGCGAAACGTCAATAGTGGTTGCAGTGCTGCCTACCCAATTTTATAAACATTAGATATGTACTCGATGCAGCCGTGACGTCGAGTTAATGTCAATTGTGGTTAGTTGCCATGCGCTGAAGTTGATTTATGTAGCAGTGTCCAGTACCAGCATCCTCACGAGCATCAGTGTTTCATCTCAGCTTCTGCTGTTGCTAATACGCGTGTTCCAGTTGGCATCGTCGCGCAAGTGCAAACAACTGGTTATATGAACATGTGCAAATCTTCAACATATGTCTGTGCGTGCAACGTTTGTACATTGTTAGGAATTCGCTGTGTCACGATGGTAGCAGTGGCGAAGAGCGGCGAGCAGTTGAACGGACTTCGCTGAAGCCTTCGCCCGAAGGCGAAATGGTGAGGCAATCCGTTTTGAAAACAGCAACAAGAAAGAGCGTTTACTGTAGCAGGTTGCCATTTGTACAGAGCCGGCCAGCACGATAACGTCGGCTGGAGCAAAATCCTCCAAACATGGGGCCAGTACGGCCTTAAATAACCACTCAATAAAAAAATTGTAACATGGTCAACTTCCCTTCGCAGGCTTCCCACGTACGTGGGATTTCCAGGTACGTAGGATCTGCCAAATTTCTATTTTGCGGTCACAGACAAGATGGTTACTTTTCGTTCACAGCCAACTGCGCTGACACCGCAGGATTTCCTGCGAAACGATCTCTTCAGCGCTATGGCGTTACTAATTGTTATGGTCCCAGAAGAAATCAAACCCAGGCATTTGGCTTGGCAGTCAAGTATTTTATCACAGAGCCGTGAGGTCTCGGAGCTCTTTTGGAAAAAGACCCTATGCAGGCGTATAATGTCGGTGAAACGTCCATTGGGGCTACAGAGCTGCCCTTGTAATTTTATAAACATTACAAATGCACTCAAATGGTGCAGGCGTCACATCGGGTCATCATCAATTGTAGTCAGGCACAGCCCACTGAAGTTGGCCAACGTTTCGTTTGCGAGGGCTGCCATCCTCGCACGTACAATTGCTACGTTTCGTCCTGCCGCTTGGTAACACCCATGTTGCTGTTGGCATCGTGACGCAATTGCAAATAACTGGTCATATAAAACATACAGGATGTTCAACGTACATGCCTGTGCGCATAACATATTGACATATTTTATTGTCATTTAGTAACGTTTCGCTCAACAAAAAGATTACACCACAGTCATCTTCCCCTCACATGCTTCGCATAACATCGATTCTCGTGGTATGTGAGACCTGGTGATTTTTTGTCTAACCACAGAGCTGTTCAAGCCGTGTTATTCTGAAGAGAGTCAACAGAATACTGTGATGATCATGATGAATGACATGCACTCTCTTCATCTTCCTCTTCATCCTCTACCTCGCCCATGAACATGTGCACTCATTTGTGCGGCTTGAATGCAATCACTCTGAAGGGCGATAAAACGAGTACAAAAAGAAAGAAAGAAAGAAAGAAAGAAAGAAGGAAAGAAAGAAAGAAAGAAAGAAGGAAAGAAAGAAAGAAAGAAAGAAAGAAAGAAAGAAAGAAAGAAAGAAAGAAAGAAAGAAAGAAAGAAAGAAAGAAAGAAAGAAAGGAAGAGAGAAAAAGAATGAAGAAGGAATGAAAAAAGTGAAAGAGTAAAGCAGAAAAACAAACAAACAGAGGAAATCGGAGAAAGAGAGAGAGAAAGAGGTGGAAACAAAGAGGACGCCAGAAATAGAGTGAGAGGGAGGAAGAAAGAGAAGAATTATGAAGAAAGATAAAATCCGAGAAAGAAAAATAATTAGAAGAAGAGAAAGCGGTGGAAATTCACAACGACAAAAAAAAAGGTGAAAACAGAGAGAGAAAAAAATAGGGAAAACATGGAGAGGACGGAGAAGAAAGTAAAGAAAAACAAGGCAAATGGCCCAGCTCCGCCCATTGTTCAGGCTTGGCACTAGTAGTGCGCAGCAGGCTTTTTTTTATATTATTAATCAGTACGTGCCCCCGAATACATAAACAACAGATTTGAGACAAACATTCACTGCAATGCGTTTAATATGAAGCGTCGCCAGCGCGCGTTAATCTCCTACACCAGAAGCAAGATATTTTTTTTCTTTTGCATGTTTCCATAACTTTCCTTTTATTAAAGGCAATATCCATGTTGTCCACGCTTTTCAGCTCATATTGTACCCACAAAAGCGTGTTCATGGTTTTTTCTTAACATTGCTGGGTTGCATTGTGCGGTGGCTCCACACGGACAAGGCGATATTTGTCTTTGATAGTAGCCCGAGACATTTTTTTTCACTAACCGCTCCCGATTAGTGAAAAAAAAGAGGTGTTTAGCAATCGCTTCACACCTACACGTAACTTGTTGCGCTAGAGGAAACTTCATAGCTGTCAGGACGAGGAAGACTGCGCGTTGAAATCGTCCTTCGACGTACGAAACCAACCCGCTCTTTCGTGCACGAGGTCACGACGCGGGGACGCGCGCTTGATGTTCTTCGACGGGGCGTTACAATAAAGCAATGCATTTCGAACGGAACAGAAAATGGCAGGGCAGATTCACACGTTTGGTAATTGAGTGTCATCTTGGATACGCAGTGAACCAAACACAATGGAAAAGCCTGACACGATTGACACAAGCCAAAAATCTCACGTGAGATACGGTGTCTGACGATCGCATTCGCTGCCTCCTCGCTATTTGCAGTCAGACGAGAAAGATGTGACCTTGAAAAGAAAATTTTCTACGATGAATGATTGGAGATGGAGTGCAAGAAGCGACCTTTCCCTGGCAGGTGGTGCACGTGCATGGTTCGGCGACGGAATGTCATCTACGGAATAGACAAACGGCAGAGTATTCGTAGTTCTCGATGGGCGGAAATATTGCTAAGGGAAAGATACAGACTCGTAGAAGTAGACACAGATACATTTACAACTGGTCCAGTGAGCAGCGCCACCGATCTCGGACGTGTTCCTCTTCATCTCGATGCCACTAGCACGTAGCGATATGACGGACGCATTGAGAGCACCAACGAAACAAAGCGTACCTCACAACTCCGAATAGTTCATGGAGTACCATTGTCTTGTGTTAGTGTGGGCACCAAAAGTGTCGAACTGCAAATGCGCGAAAAACAGTATGCTGCTTGATGTAAGAGAACCTAGTGCGAATACTAAGTTACTCCTATATTCCACGTTCGCCGCAATGGAAACAGGCGTCGCCTACTGATGCGCTCGTGTTTACGTCCACATATACACCATATTAAGTGGACAGGGTCATGAACACCACCCCATCTTAGTGGTAGAGCATCGGAAACGTTATAGATGGTCACAGGTTCGGATTCTGCCGGTGGCTTTTCGTTCACTTTCGTTTCTTCAAATATACATTTCAATTAAATATAATAACATCCCCTATATTTATCTTGGCGTAATTTTCAGTTAGTTCTCACTAACAAAAAGAAATACAAAGCAACCCTGACAAGGTCGGTCAGTGATTGCTTTCCCACAGACTTTCTTGCCAATAAAAAAGTGGGAACTTCTTTGTTGCCTACAAATGGGTACCCTTCTGCCATGCCTGTCTGCAAAAGTTCCGGATAAAGATGGGTACGCATGTTTTTTTATTTATGAACAAACGGTTTTACAAACAATTCAGTGGCCGAAAGGCAGCGCGAGTACTTGTTTAGAAGACAACGTCTGGCGAAAAAAATTCACAACCACAGCTTCGCACAAGGTCTTGAGACAAGGTAGACGAAGAAATGGAATTCGCTATCTCTTAATACTTCTGGGGGCTATCTTGATTACAGGTGATGACGTCCATTCTTTCACTAGCATATTTATATTTTCTTAGGACAGCATTAGCCCTCTCTTTCCTGTCTTTTAAAGGAACCCTGAAACACCTTTTCAAGTAACCATTCAACAAATTCACTTGGAGAGCTTGTGGTCTCACGAATTCAACACCGCAAAAATTTTAGGAGTCCGTCCAGTGCGAGTGTAGTTGCCAAGATTTTTTGCATGCTTCAAAGGCATTCTCTTCTCTCATCCCGATGAAAGCGCTGGAAGCTAAGGAGGGAGGGATGCCAAGGGCAAAGAAAAACGTCACATGCGCCTCGTGACCTTGAGCACTTTTTTCTCTTTTTCTTCGAATCCGCGCCTTTATCAGTGTTATCGCACGAGCATGCGTGGACAAGTCGCGGCCTCTATTGGCGATCTATGCAACGACCGAACACGCCATTTTCAAATCAGCCAATGGATGATAGATGGGCTTTTTACGAGTGATTTTTGAGCGTCTCCCGTTTTTTGTCGAGAGAAGAGAAAGCAACTTTCAGGTGGCTTTGATAATTTATTGTGAATTCCAGGCTGCGTGCTGCACTATATAATATTGGCTCGCGTATTGTAGGGAACCTCTACTACCGATTGGCAACGTTTTCTGACCATGCTCAAAGAGTGTTCGTGGCCCCTTTAAGCAAAGACACCTGTCAACAAAAATTATAAAAGTCATGCAAGTAATGAAAATTCCTACACATGATGTGTTAAACACTATAAGGCTGCAATGAAATCCCTTCTGCTTCACCATTCGTAGTTTTTTTACTACTGTTGATGTGTTGTACCGGTCCCGTACGGGGTTATCGCACATATACACACAAGAAGCATGCATTGTCAAGCAGGCGTTGTTTTCATGGTCGTTAGCATTCGTTTTTCACCGGCGTCTTCTTCGCCACTCGTGGGATAAGAGATATACGCGACATCGAAAAAATATTGCCTACGCCTAATGTATGCAGCTCTGTGTGGCGCCCTCGTAAGCACAAGTTTGCATGTCATCTAAACAAAATGGACCGTCGGAAATATTTCTCCGAAAAACTCCGTAACTTTAGTAGCGTTCGACAAAGTATACAGCCCAAGAAATTGGAACTTGTGTATGTCAACCTCATCCGTCGCGTGCAGTTTGGCATTATCTGCTTTTCCAAGCGAATCTCCAGTTTTGTTTAGTTTTTTTTTTGCAACCTGCCACCATATGCAATAGTAGTATGCGCCTTAGTCTCCTATAATTGTATAGAAAACCAGATGAGTTGCTTTTTGGGGAGAATTCAGCGCGCACGTAATTGGCAAGGACTGGAAGAAAAAAGACAAACGCAACACTAATTATCTCGTACATGTGTGTGTGTGTGTGTGTGTGTGTGTGTGTGTGTGTGTGTGTGTGTGTGTGTGTGTGTGTGTGTGTGTGTGTGTGTGTGTGTGTGTGTGTGTGTGTGTGTGTGTGTGTGTGTGTGCGTGCGTGCGTGCGTGCGTGCGTGCGTGCGCTAAATACTTCCAAAAATGAATGTACCTGTCTCGTGAAGGCACTTCGGCTGGCATTCTTCCTGGAATGATCGGCACAGAAACGCAAGACGTCGCAGTTGATGCTGAGCATGTAACACTCGTCCACCATAGTTATGTTGGTCGCCTCACGAGAGGAAGTCTAGAGTAAAAACAAAAATTGGCAGATCCCACCTACAGTGGGAATCACTGATATGCGAAGCACGAATGTGAAAACTAGCTATGTCACTTTAAAAGCAGCACAACAATACGAGCCGGAGGTAATTGATGCCGTACGTTACTTTCATGTGATGATTATCCCGTTTGGACGTGTCATTTACCTTTGTAATCTATTCACGGCACCTGAGAATGAATTTGGTATATGTGCAGCTAGCTGAATGGCCGTGTGAACGCTATGAGCGTAACATGTAGTAATCTTTAACATGACACGAATATCATGATTATGATGTTTGAACGTGTAACATACATTCGTCGTCCATTCACGTCCATAATACCAAACTTGGTATATGTGAAGCTTGCGAAACGGCGGCAAGCGCACGTAACGCTGACGCGCGCTCATGCTAAGCGCAGCGACGCTACGCCACCAAAACGCGAGCACTCTATTGTCTGACACTATGCACGACCAGCGTCTGTCAGCGAGGGGAGGCGGCAACCAGCTCGAAATGCGACATGCTGCTTTTCACGCCGACGCCGTTACCTAGACAGCACCGCGTCTGCTTAGCTTCGTGACGGAAGGACGCCGGGTGCGCTCAAACGCGCATGCGTCAAAGCAACGAGCCGCGGCGTGCGCCTGCGAGTATATGCCACGCAGGTCGGCGTTTGGCGTGGCATCGCCAGCGTGACGCGACCAAATGAACGCCGGCGCGCACGCGCGCCTGGTCACGTCGAAGGGTTTTGGCGCTTTGAGTGCGGCCTGTAGTCATGTTCTTGCATTACACGTATCTGATGATTACCATGTTTGGATCAGTCACATACCTTCGCCATACATTCACGCGACGTAATACCAAATTTGGCATAGGTGAAGCTAGCGAAACGGCTGCGAACGCATCATGAGTGTGGCATGTAGTCTTGTTATATGACACGCATGTCATGATTATCATGTTTAGACGCGTCATTTACATATGTCATCCGTTCGCGTCAAGTAACACCTTGATTGATTGATATGTGGGGTTTAACGTCCCAAAACCACTATATGTATATGAGAGACGCCGTAGTGGAGGGCTCCGGAAATTTAGACCACCTGGGATTCTTTAACGTGCACCCAAATCTGAGCACACGGGCCTACAACATTTCCGCCTCCATCGGAAATGCAGCCGCCGCAGCCGGGATTCGAACCCGCGCCCTGCGGGTCAGCAGCCGAGTACCTTAGCCACTAGACCACCGCAGCGGGGCTCAAGTAACACCTAATTTGGTACATGTGAAGCTATAGCGAAACGCCCGCGAGCGCATCATGAGTGTGGCAGGTAGTCTTGTTGTTACATGACACGCATCTCATGATTATCATGTTTGCAACAGTCACATACTTTCGTCATCTATTTACGTCCCATAATACCAAATTTGGTGTATGTGAAGCTAGCGAAATGGCCTAGAGCGCATCATGAGCGTGGCTTGCAGCCATGTTGTTAAATGACACGCATGTCATGATTTTCATGTTAGGGTCTGTCGCTTGTGTTCAATATGCAATCAAGTCATTCTTTACCAATTTCGCAACATATGTCATGTGAACAAAACCACCGCAAGAGCAGCAAGACCTTGAAATATAAATCATGACTTTCATGACATACATGTCATGATAGTCATGCTATGTCTGTTGAGTTATGCTTGTCATAGAGTCACGCTATGCCATACCAAATTTGGTATTGATACCATTAACGAAACGGCCAGGAGAGCTAAAAGTCGTAAGAGGATAGATAGATAGATAGATAGATAGATAGATAGATAGATAGATAGATAGATAGATAGATAGATAGATAGATAGATAGATAGATAGATAGATAGATAGATAGATAGATAGATAGATAGATAGATAGATAGATAGATAGATAGATAGATAGATAGATAGATAGATAGATAGATAGATAGATAGATAGATAGATAGATAGATAGATAGATAGATAGATAGATAGATAGATAGATAGATAGATAGATAGATAGATAGATAGATAGATAGATAGATAGATAGATAGATAGATAGATAGATAGATAGATAGATAGATAGATAGATACGCTCAATGTCACCGAAGCTTGCTAAGAAATGCTTCGCATTTAAAAAATACAGATTAAAGTGATCCACTGCCAGCAGAATGTGTGCCAGCGAGGGAGACCAAGTAAACGTAGCCATGAGCATCAGTTTGTTTTGTTTTGTTTTTTTCAAAACTCATGCCATCAGTAGCGGGCAGGCTTTGGAACGGTGCATTGCGGTGCTGGAAGGAAAGCGGAAGGCCTCTTGGAACACGGCGTGGTTGGCGAGTGTGACGTCGATGCGGTGCTTCGTCGGCATCAGGTTGTAGCGACGAAGTCGCTTCTGCAGGTGCGGCGATTCGCATAGCGTCATGGCACAGTGAACGAAAAACATCTGAGGCTTTGTCAGCTCTTGCTTTCCCTTCGTCAGGACAGTGGGAAAAGGACGCGTATTAGCGCGCGTCGTCATTTGAAGCAGAGCCGAAGTTTGAAGAAGCTCTCGAAGCATATCTGGCATGTGGCTGTCGAACGGCGTAGTGCCGAGGCGCCTCGCAAGACAGCGCAGCTTTGGCAGCAAAGTGCGAATCAGCTCGTTCGGCTCATCGGGAAGCATGGAGCGTAAAAGCGCTTCGACGAGCAACGCTGCTGCTTGAACATCGCCGAGGGGTCGTCGTTGGAGAGCCAGCGACAGGACAGGTGACACATATACCACATCCGGATCAGCGAAGTAATCGGCGTTCATTGAAAAGGGTTTGTCTTGGTGTCGGGAGTCAAGACCATCGTCAGGAATATCCAGCACCTAATAAGCGTTGGGCCTCGCCGATTGTACCTTGAGCAGAGCTTCAAGGAAACCGTCTTTGGCTGGGTACAAGGAGTGTCCACGTGGACAATGCTCGGAGCTAGGTGCACCACCTCTCATCAGACGCGCCTGGAGGAGCGCTCGGGCACGCCTCAATCCGAGACCTTTGTCGCACCAGGGCAGTGTCTCGACTACAGCCATGGTAGCTCGCTGGGCAGAAATGAAAAGTGCCTCGGCACTGTTTCTAGGCTTTGGTGGTGGATACTCCGTTTGGCCAGGCTTCAATGCAGCAAAGAAACAAAAAGTGGTTGGATGCAGGTGTGCCAACAGCCATAAACAACCAGCGAGCCGTGAGGGCACGGTGTCAGCCCAAGGCGCCAGCGGCAGGAGGAAGTTGGTCTCAGCCGGGAGCAGCGGTGCCAGATGCACTAGTGCCCTGTAGCCGAGGTAGTTGAACAGCACTGCTGCACTAGTGTTGCCCAGCGTTTCGGTCGCGAAAGCCAGATGTTCAGGGTCGTGCACCAGCAGTGTGCGGTTAGCCAGCGACAACAGCGCGGGATCGTCACGCACGATGGTCAGGTACTCTGCCCAGTTTCGTTGGTGTGAACGTGGGAGATCGCTGAGAGCAATCATTCTCGCCCCGTAAACAAATGCGTCGAGAGGCTGTGCCCTTTCCAGCGCTTGCTCCAGCTCGATGATGGCTGCCGCAGCGGCACCCCAATACGGCGTGCCACCACTTTCGTTCTTGTGCGCTGTGCCCTGCAGGAGGCTCAGCGCCCGTTCCACGCTACGCACGTAGCTTCCAATATCTTTAAGCGGTACGGAGAGCTGGTGAAGGCGCAGTGACACCGGAGTCCTGTCAAGCTGCATCGTGACGCGTCCGCAGTGCCTTCGAAGGGAAAGACGCACAATGGGGAATACACCTAGCCTCAGGTCCAACAGTCCAGCAAGCTCTGACGGTGAGCGATCTAGCGGCCGCACTCGCGCAAGGGGCCAGCCAGAGAGCCCGAGACGCTGCAGGAGGTAATCCACCTCTTGCCAGTCGGCTGCCGCTGCCGGCCCCATGCAGGCACGGTGCAAATCGACACCAAGCAACGCGTAGTGTCCCGGACATGAGCCACGCAGCAACGTCTCCGAGAGTGCTGGAAAGCTTGACAGCGACGCGTTGACTTGCGATGCGAGCATCAGCATTGCCTTCTGGTGGGGCAGTGGTCGAGCGTGGTTGTGCTGCGCGCATACGAAGTCGTAGAAGCTGCTGTCGCGTCTGGTACGTCCCTCGTTCTTCCGTCTGGGTTACTGTCTTGACATAGCGTGGAATTGCAACTTGCTGTGGTTGTGGCCAAGGGCCATTGTCGAGCCACGGCGAGCGAGAAGAGTGCCGTGCCTAAGCAGGACATTGCTCCGATCACAGCGATAGCGACTACGGTACGATAGCGTTGTTGTTGTTGTTTCTTTGTGCAAATGGCTCGTACCCAAAGAAGGGGATTGGCCGATTATAAGGTGAATTTGCCCTAAACTTTCAGCAATGCGTCAGTCCTACAAATTTTTGTGACTTAATTTTGATTTAAAATACCGATATCAAGTTTGCAGAAAAAAAGAAGAAAAATAGTGAGACAGTAATTTAGCAAGAAAATCGTTTAGTCGCAGTGATGTATCTTTGAACGGCGAATAAAACATCCCTGTGGCTGAAACCCAGTGTAGAGGCTCCAAATGAAAGAAGATCATGTTGTGATAGTTGCAAGCCCAGTCTTTGAAGAGGTGGTGCTAGTATGCTTTGCCTGAATAAATCGAAATGGCGACAATCTATTAAAAAATGACTGATCGTTTCCTCTTGATTACAGTAAATGCACATAGAGGAATTTAATATGCCTGATCTATACAAGTAAAAATTGAGGGAGGTAACGCGGCAACGAAATTTCGTGATGACAACTTCCATCACTTTTGAATTAGTCAGTTCACTGCGCCAGGGAAATAACAAGTGTTTGTACTCTGGAGATGCCGTCAGAGCAGGGTCAGAGAAATTTTGCCTGATTTTAAGTGTGCGAAATCGCGCCACCGTAATGTATACTGTATGAGGGAAAATAGGAATAATGGGTGTCGAAAGGGATGCCTTCGCAAGAGAATCAGCTGTTTCGTTTAACAACAAACCTTTGTGCCCTGGTGTCCAGATTAAATGAATACTCCGGAGATGACAGGGAATCAATGATTTAAAAAGTTTCACTATAGGTGAGTGACCAGATGCGGACAAAGAAGAGCACACTGATAATGAATTAGTTATGACTGCGTTTCAGCACCATGGCTCACCGGTGATGATGATGATGATGAACCTTCCGCTTTGCTGGCACTCGCCCACAAAGGGGGATCGGCCAAGAACCGGGCGGCAGGATCATCAAGTGTGCTATGTCAGGCATTCAGGTAGTCTCGTAGCCGTAAATAATAACAATAGACTAACAAGGTAACCTTTTTGTTGCTATTATGTACTCGCACACAGCAGAGAAAGCCTTCCTGTGGCTATAACCTAATGTAATTCCTCCGAAGGATAAAATTAGTTCCATGTTTATTTTTAAACCTACCTTATCAATTGGTTCGACCAGGTATCTTTTCCTTTGATAAGCATATTGTTGACAGGATAAAAAGAAATGTTCTATTGATTCCGATTCCTTGCAAAAGAGACACAACGGAGATGCTGTTAGTCCAGCTTTATGTAGGTAGTAATTCAGATGCGGAATTCTGCATCGTAATCTGGTGATTGTAATTTCTAACTGCCGAGATACACACCACTGTTTGTTTCAGCAAAATCTTAGATGCACGAAGTCTCTGACTTTATCCAATGATAATTTTTCTATTTCTTTGTGCAAACAAGTATTTCTATATCTGAGTGCTGTTACGTGGGCGAAATCAGGTAAAGTAGGTAAGAGTGGTCCGCTTAAAGGTGGATGAACGTTCTTCTGAAGTAGCACGAGCCATTAGTACACGCATTCCATCGCTAGAAATAATTATGATGATGCTCTAAGGATCGTCGGTGCCTTCTCACTAATGGGCATTGGAGAAAGACACACACACATATTTAAGACTTTAAAAAATCCTGTTCACACACATATAAGGGATCCACAACTGCACAGAATATGAAATCAGATCACTCCACTGATGAAAATATTCACAATGTCCGTCACCAACCGTATCTTTTTTTTCGTGGAACAAGGACTCAAATTTTTATTAATTGAAAGTTACAAAAATTTACCAGTGGCGCCTCTCTTGGCAAAGGCATGAATGATCTCATGTACTTGGCCACGTGACCATCGATTATTGTGCGCGGAGGACGATATTTTGTTAATATTGTTACGAGAAGGAGACTGACTCAGAGGGGTAGTCACCGATGTATTTACAGCCGGTTAGGCGAGCAGCACCCGCCACACAGATTAGCTCGCGCCAGTCTATCTGCTTTGTCTTCTTGAACTCCATGCACTGGCACGTAGCATGACCCCCGGCGGCAGAGGCACCGTGCCGGTGCTTTAAAGGTCATTATGTGACGAATTCTTGTAGGGCTTGATCCGCGAGACGTGTACAATATCACTGGGTTGCATAGTAGATGATGATGGACAGATGGGGCTGATCTCGTAGGTGACAGGTGTTACTTGACGCAATATACGGTAGGGTCCCGTGGAATGAGACAGAAGTTTTTCAGATAGGCCCAGCCGACGATGAGGGGACCAGAGTAAAACTAGGGCACTGGGAGCGAAATTTACGTCTCTATGTTCCGCATCGTACCGACGGCATTGGTCGGTTTGCGATGCCATCAACCGAGCGCGAGCGAGCTGACGGGCTTGATTGGCTCGCGCAATCGCGTCACGGGCATACTCGCTGGTGGACGAGGTGTGAGCTGAGATGACTTTGTCCAGTGTTAAAGTCGGCTCTCTTCCGTACACTAAGTAGAACGGCGAAAAGCCCGCTGTGTCGTGATGGGATGAATTATACGCGAAAGTTGCGTAGGGTAAGGCAAGGTCCCAGTCTCGGTGGTCGGGCGACACGTACATAGCGAGCATATTTGTTAAAGTGCGGTTAAATTGTTCCGTGTGGCCGTTCGTTTGAGTGTGGTAAGCGGTAGTCAGTGTGTGTTGTGTGGAACAAGAACGCAGAATGTCGGCGATGACTTGGGATAGAAATGTGCGGCCACGGTTTGTGAGAAGCTGTCTCGGAGCACCGTGAATCAATATAACGTCCCGTAACAAGAAGTCAGTGACGTCGGTTGCACAGGTGGTCGCTAGAGCTCACGTAATAGCGTAGCGTGTAGCGTAGTCTGTAATAACGGCTATCCATTTGTTTCCCAATGTTGATGTGGGAAAAGGACCAAGCAGGTCTAACCCAACACGGTAAAATGGTTCCGCGGGTATGTCAATTGGTTGAAGATGGCCAGTGGGTAGCAGTGACGGTGTTTTACGACGTTGGCATAGGTCACACGTGGCGACGTATCGGCGTACCGAACGAGCAAGGCCTGGCCAGAAAAAACGGCGCCGGACGCGCTCATACGTGCGGGATACGCCAAGGTGTCCAGCCGTGGGAGCGTCGTGAAGTTCGGTGAGAACACAGTGGCGCAAATGCTTAGGCACAACAATGAGAAGGTCGGGCCCGTCTGGTCGGAAATTGCGACGGTATAGCACACCCTTTTGAATGACAAAGTAGCGGACGGAAGCATCATTTTCGGAGGATTCCATACGGCTGATGATGTCAAGCAGCTCTGGATCATGCTTCTGTTCTTCCCCAATATTAAGGAAGACGGACACTGACAAGATAGAGTTCTCCGTGGGCTCGTCAGTGTCCTCAGGATCGTCGACAGGGTACTGGGAGAGGCAATCGGCATGATGGTGTAGGTCCGTATAGATAAGGTCGAAATTTCGCCACCGCCCATACAAGAGCCAAGCACTCACGCTCTGTTATCGAATAGTTACGTTCAGGGGCAGATAGGAGGTGGCTGGCATATACAATAACGCAATCATGGCCATGTTGTTTCTGAGCCAGCACTGCACCAATGCCATGCCCACTTGCATCTGTATGGATTTGCGTAGGGGCAGCAGGGTTGAAGTGTGCCAGAATCGGAGGGTTAGTGAGAAGAGCGACGAGAGTCGAGAACGCAGAAGCCTCTTCGGAGCCCCATGAAAACGGGACTTCTTTCTTGAGGAGCTGCGTAAGCGGCCTCGCTATGTGCGCAAAATTTTTCACGAAGCGTCGGAAGTAGGAGCATCGTCCGATAAAGCTGCGTACATCCTTCGCAGATCGTGGTACAGGAAAGTTTTTGACGGCGCTGATTTTTGCCGGGTCTGGTTGTACACCGTTGGCGTCTACTAAATGGTCAAGCACTGTGATTTGATGGCGTTTGGGCGAGTTGAACTGCAAGCCAGCGCGACGGAAGATTCCCAGGATGGCTGAGAGGCGCTCTATATGAGTTTGAAATGTTGGTGAAAAGACGATGACGTCGTCTAAGTAGCACAAAGAGGTGGACCATTTGAATCCTCTGAGCAGGGAGCCCATCATTCGTTCGAAAGTGGCTGGAGTGTTACAAAGGCCGAAGGGCATGACCTTGAACTTATATAGGCCATCGGGGGTGATGAATTCCGTCTTTTCACGGTCCATTTTATCTACTTCTATCTGCCAGTAGCCGGATTGAAGGTCTATGGAGGAAAAATAGTAGGACCCATAGAGGCAATCAAGCGCATCATCTATTCGTGGCAGAGGGTAGACGTCTTTTTTGGTAATTATGTTTAGGTGTCAATAATCCATGCAGAAACGCCTTGCACCATCTTACTCGCAGACCAGCACTACAGGAGAAGCCCAAGGACTGCAGGATGGTTCAATGATGTCCTTGGCGAGCATTTTGTCGACCTCACTTTGGATGATGTGACGCTCAGCCGCCGACACCCGATATGGACGCCTATGAATAGGATGCTCATTACCAATGTTTATGCGGTGGCTCATACCGGTAGCTTTCCCCAAAGGACGGCCGCTGATGTCAAAAACGTCGATGTAGGACAGCAGAGCCCGGTGGAGCTCATCAGTCTGCTGCGGCGTTAAGTTGGAAGCGATCATCGAAGTAATAGTGCTGTCGGAGCAAGTGGCAGATTGATGTTGAGCGCGGGGGTCAGAAGGAGCAGCCATCGCGAAAACATCTACCGCATTGTCTTCTAAGGTGCAGAGCAACACCAAAGAGATCCCTTGTGGCAGAACTTGAGGTGTCAAGCTAAAGTTGACAACTGAGAGGCACGTAGAATTTCCTGCGACGGACAGAATGGTGTGCGGTAATGTAATGCCATGGCTTATGAGGACATCGGTGATAGGGGTCAGAACATAGTCTCCGTCGGGAACTGGTGGTATTAAGACGAGCTCTATGTAGGTCAGTGTCTGTGGAGGGAGGCGCACGTGTCCCGTTGTGCAGAGGCGACTCGGCCGTTGTGCAAGAGGTTCTGTTGCGGGCAAGTGTAGACGGAGCGTACTGGTCGCACAGTGTATGAGGGCAGAATGCGCGGACAGGAAGTCGAGGCCTAAGATTGCATCGTGGGGGCATTTATCAAGGACGGTGAAGAGAAGAACTGTGTGTCGATCCGCTATGTTCACACGAGCGGAGCCCATTCCAACGATAGAT
This sequence comes from Rhipicephalus microplus, assembly GCF_043290135.1. NCBI lineage: Eukaryota > Metazoa > Arthropoda > Arachnida > Ixodida > Ixodidae > Rhipicephalus > Rhipicephalus microplus. The sequence goes on along the minus strand of NC_134704.1, from coordinate 172,564,485 downwards.
GCTATTCCACCATCCGCAACACGGACGGACTGAGTGGTCGCTGGTGTGAGAACCATCTTGAGCTTGCGGCGAAAATCACTCGTCACCACGCAAAGTTGGGCGCCGATGTCGACAAGAGCAGTGGCATGTACGCTGTCTACTTGTACGTCTATGAGGTTCTGTTTTGTCGGTATCGTCAAAAGAGGATTTTTGGTCAGTCCGAGTGATGCAGCGCCACCTCCGGCGGCTGCAACGCTTAGTTTTTCGTCGGGGAACCTCGTGGGAAGGCGGGGGAAGATGGTCGGAGGGGCTGTGGAGAACGAGACTGGCGACGTCAGGGGGATGGAGAGCGGGAGTACCGGTGTTCAGAAGCAGGTTCCTGGGCAAAATGGTCGCGGCTTGTCTCATGACGAGAGGACGGTTGTGCAGGAGGACCCCAGCGACTTCTGCAATGGCGAGAAATGTGCCCGATTCTGTGACACGAGAAGCAGATCGGCTTGTCATCGTGTGTTCGCCATGCGGACGGATTACGGAACGTTGAGGGAGAGCCGGTCGGGAAGGGACGTGCAGGCGTGTATCGGGGCTGCTAGTCGGCGCGGGGAGGCAGTGAGATAAAGTGAATTCCCCAGCTGGCGATTTCCTGCTGGACGCCTGCTTGAGTGAGAGGCAACGTAATTGGCGGAGAGGGGTCAGGGGACGTTGGTCCCACCTTAGCTGGAGCAGCCGCTTCAAGCTGCCGCCTGACAATTCGCGTCAAGTTGTCACAGGTGTCTGGTGGATGATATGTGTCGAGACACGAGGACGTCGCAGTGGTCTTCGGGAGGCGCTGGAACTGATGGGAGATGCGTCTGCTTTTAGCTCGTTGGAACTGGCGGCATTCTTGAATGATCGCATCAACAGAAGACATATTGTTGAATACCAACAAGTTGAACGCGTCGTCGGCGATACCCTTTAGGATATGCGCAATTTTTTCAGGTTCGGACATATTTTCGTAAGCTTGGCGGCATAGTGAAAGGTCATGCTGAATGTAACCGATGTAGGGCTCCGTGGAAAATGTGCAGGTGGCAGAAACGTGTGACGGAGCTGCGTACGCGGTCTCCGAGGGAATGCACTTCTCGGAGGGGAGGTCAGTCATAGTGGTGGCGTCTTCTACCTCGTGGTCGTGGTCAGGTGCAGGATTGGATGTTCCTGCGACCGGATTAGAGGTAGAAGTAGTCATAGACGGGGAAGTGAGCTCTTTGTCAAGATAGGGCTGCGGGCCCTCTGATACCGCTCGCTGGGACGGAGGGGAAACCTGGAACTCGCGGCTTCCCGAAAGCGGACGGTAGGCATTACTGTAGCAGGTGAGCACCGCAACGCAGAGGTCGTCGAAGGTTCGCGGGCTCGAGGATGACTCGGCGGCTAGATTACGCAGCTCAACCGAGAGGGCGTCCAGCAGGACAGCGTGCATCATCGGCTGTGCCTTGATTCCATTGACCACGAGAATGGCATTGAGCCGCATAAACAACGCTCGGGGGTAGACCGTGTGAAACGGCAGAACTTGAGGGCAGAGTTGTGGGAGAATGGCAGCGGGTTGCTCGGCAAAGGGCGTGTTGTCCGGGTCACCAATGTAGCGAGAGAGGAATACGGGACGGCGGTCAACGTGGTCGTGTCGTTCTCTCACCACTTTATCATCCAAGACGATTTGCAGAAGCGGAGCGGCGGCGGCTGCAACGTCCAAACCGCCAGGTGCGTTAGCTCGCTCTACCACAGCTCGCGCCTCGAGCTTTGGCATGTCCACCCAGCATCTCCACCGAATATGTAACGAGAAGGAGACTGACTCAGAGGGGTAGTCACTGATGTATTTACAGCCGGTTAGGCGAGCAGCGCCAGCCACACAGATTAGCTCGCGCCAATCTATCTGCTTTGTCTCCTTCAACTCCATGCACTGGCACGTAGCAATATTGAAATATTGCTCGTATTTTTATATTAAGAAACACTAGTCCATAAAAAATGTGCATACAGAGCCGCGTCGCGTTAGTAGCATTCCCACTGGACAGACGGACGTCCATCCGTCCGTCCGTCCAGTGCGAATGCACATAACGCGACGCGGGTCTGTGAGTACATATTCATGGACTAATGTTTTTTTAATATAAAGATACAAACAATATTTCAATATTAAGAAAATATCATCCTCTGCGCACAATAATCAATTATCACGTGGCCAGGTACATCGGATCATCGGGCCACGGATGGATGGATGGATGGATGGATGGATGGATGGATGGATGGATGGATGGATGGATGGATGGATGGATGGATGGATGGATGGATGGATGGATGGATGGATGGATGGACGGACGGACGGACGGACGGACGGACGGACGGACGGACAGATGGATGGACGGATGGACGGATGGATGGACGGGTGGACGGACGGACGGATGGATGGATGGATGGATGGATGGATGGATGGATGGATGGATGGATGGATGGATGGATGGATGGATGGATGGATGGATGGATGTTCATGGCTGTACTCTTTAGATCGGGCGCCGGCTAACAGCCCCTAGCCGTAATAGCTATTGAACAAAAACTAGATTTATCTTTTTGTTCTTTTAAATGGTGAGGTTAAGTACTGGCTCTTTTCAGTAAATGATTTATTTTACCTCGTGCCTTTTAGCCACCAATCAGATAACCTCCTTCTAGTTATTTCTACCCACTTAATGTCTGTTTTTTCCTATCTGTCCCTAAGCAACAGTGCTTTGAAAAAGTCTACGCCATCATTCTGAACTATAGGATGAAGCAATTTACAGAACATTACCAGGTGTACGGCAGTGTCCTGCTCCTCTCCACACGCACTGCGCATACCGTGTCTACCCCTTCGTATTTGGCCCGATATTAATCTTGGTTCGCAATACTCCCGTCCTGGCCTCAAACAGTAGATAACTACTCCGAGAATTATCATGAATCCTTTCCTTGGCAATTTCCTGCTTAAAATTTCGACAGATCTCTACTTCCGACTTTTTTTCATGCCTATTCTCGACATGTTGGTCTCCGGTTCCTCCACCTTATTCTTCATTGATCAGTTATTTAGGTTTGGCTTCCTGCTGTTTTCTAATTAATTACCCGTCAATTTTCTGGTTCCCATCCTCAATTTTGTATCCACATTCCTCATGTACAAATAGCTGAAAACCTTTCTAGCCCTACACTCCTCCCCCATTTTTCAGTTCCCATTTCCCAGGGACTCCCCAGTAGCCGAGAGTAGAAGTGAGCCTTCATGAATTATTTTTCTTTTTTTCTTCTATAGTTCAGTGTCCACAGAAAGTTTTCCATTGCTCAAAGCCGCGAAAATATACACGGGCATCCACATCGCGTTCGGCCTTTTTGCCCGCGTAGGATCCGCTTCTTCAAAATGGCTTTCAAATGCTTTTTCACCAGCAAATAAACGCCGCCGTCTCGTGTTTGGGCTAAATTTCACCTGTGAATTTACGAGTAACAATTATTTGCAGTTTCTGGACCACCTTTTGTTTTTGCGAAGTGACCATGTTTGCTGGTGAGTCTTACCACGTTCCAAGAAATCTCTCCTTTCTTACACATTCAGTCATTCCAAGATTATTAAGAATGCCGTCGCAATGAACGCCCTACATTCTGCCTTGAAAAAGAGAAAAATCCTGCGTACACTAAACAATGCTGGGTTCCCTGCGCATGTTCTTGTGTCAGCCTCAGAAATATTATTGAAGAAGTGTCAATCCATCCAAGTGGTAACCGGCGAACCAGTCGATAAGCCCAGAAGATATGTTGTCATGCCTTATGTGCACCGGCTGTCTCGTCGATTTAAGAAGATAGCAAGAAGTTTTGACACCAATGTTCTCTTTCCTCTGAACCAGAAAGTTAGAAAAGCTTGTGCTGCGATTGAGAACAAGGCTAGAGGAACCTCGGGTGTGGGCTACACCGTTAAGGATCGAAATCCCCCCATTCCCTGCTCTATTGGTGTGGTCTGTGGCAGAGTGTAAATGCATCAGTGAAGCCTCCGACAGCACAATAGTACTCTAAAAGGCCAGTCAACAGGCTGCGAAGAGCGCAGGAAAAGCTTGCGCATTTTTCCTGCACGTGACCAACCTTCTTCCACTTGCATTGACGTCAACTTGGCGATTGGCGACGTGACGCAGCACGCAACTCGTCGATTGGTCTAAATCGGGTATCAGCAAACAGTAATGAAGTCAACGTCACCGATCGCCGAATTGACGTCACTGAGCGTGGAAGGAAGTTGGCCAGGCTAATGCCACCTGGAAGAATATTATCAGGCCTGCTCATTCCCGCCATGACGTCACTCGTTTTGCTCGAGCGAGCACGCGTATGAGAGGCTGTGAATACATTGGCACCATCGACTCCCGTTAAAAGATAAAGCGTTCCCGGCAAGTTTTACAAACAGATTTATTCTGCCTCTTGGGTAAAAAAAAAGGCGATCGTCAAAGAAATATATTGCGCTTGAAAGCTTCTGGAGATTCACCCCGTGAGCCATTTCTTCTACAAAAATGAAATATTCAACACAATTAATTGTGTGGTCAATCTATAAATGCAAAATTTGACGGACCAACAAAGTGACGAAATAAACAAGGTAAGTTTTATTCATTCTTTATTTATTTACACACGCATGCACGCAGGTACACACACTATCTAGAGCATGCAGAGACACTGTTGCTACTCATTTGCAAAGTTTTCGCAGATTTATATGTGCTCTTTCGAGTATCTCTCTTCATAGACATGTAGATATTTGTGATATTGTGTCCTGTTACCACAAGTATGATATTTAGCCCAATATCAGGATGATTACCATTGCAACACAAAACAAAATCTTTGTGACTGACCCAAGAACCGGCGTTTCCTCTTTTTCTCAGCCCCTCTCGCAGTGGTGCGTAGTCGGTCATATAACTTACTACCTGAGAAAACTTTTCATACTGTGTCTGCATTAAACTGTGTAGCCCCCGTGGGTGCTTCTACTGCACTGCCGCTTCTTGGATTGGTATATTTTTGGTAGTGGTTCTTAAATATTACAGCTTGAAGTATGAATCATACACCTGAAAACAAATTAGAAAGCGCTTTATCGTAAGTGTCTACACGCATCTAAATTTCAAGGAAACATATCAGGCTATGGTGCTGGCCACAATGATATGCAATAAGGTGGTACGAACACCGGCAAAAAAACACTATGCGCAAGACCGATGCACTAAGTAATGCAACAGCGTTCCTTCCATTTTTCTCAACCAAGTGAACAGACGTAATACAACTAGTCCGCGACGGTAATCGCCAATAGCAAAATGTTTACCGACCCTTAAGGAAAAACGCTTGTTCTATAAAGTTGCTGTCATGCGCCTTTGTTAATTTACTGCCACAGCCTACGCCAAGAAGCCAGAAGCACACATGACATCTTTATTTTAAAGCATAAAGAGAACATAGTCAAGATAGGACCATTAAAAAAACTTAGAAATACATTTACGTAGTACGCACTCACGTACAGTGGCGTTCAAAATTTTGAGGACCATGCGCCATCTAACAGCTGCCTGCGAAGCTCGAGAGCACGCACTGCAAACGCGTGCCCTTTATACTTGCCAGCCTGCCCTTTCACTCTCTTCAACAGCGTGCGCCTCGGAACGCCAGTAGAAGCACAAGATGTCGCTCCTGCTGTCACCGCTGAAACGCCGCAGGTTCATTTCGGACTGGCACTGTGGATGAACATGTTTTTGAGCGCTCCCGATCAACTGTGCAGATAAGTGGTTTTGCATGCTTTCAGCTTGCCTTTATAATTAATAAATCAGCCGTTAAAACCTTTGCAGCACTTATTACATTGCACGGCTTTTTCGGTGGTCAGGCACCAGGTATTTAATAGTTTGTGCGTGTGTGTGTTTGTTTTTGTGTTTTTTTCTTACCACCTTGTGGGGGAGGTGCACGTACACTGAACACGTAAATTTTTGTAGTAGAGCTTGGACTTTCTTTTTTTCATAGGGCAGGGATCGTGTTTTGTCATTATCGAGTGGGGCAAGTCCTAAGGACAATTAGTTTCAGAGAGACATGGTTAAAAAGACTGTAAAGAGTTCAGGATGCGGGGTGGGTTTGAAAATGAACCCAAGTGCAGAGGCGTGTGGAGAGGAGGCTGACGCGAAGTGTAGGCAATGTAAGGTCGAGAAAAGATGGAGAAAATGATGGTTGCCCAGAGTGAACTGCTGATGAGAATCACCGAGCTGGAGACTGTGTTGGTGACGGAGCAAGAGAAAACGAGGGCAAGGGGAGAAAGGCTGAAGTCCACCGAGAAAGCACTAGCCAAGGTGAACAAAGGAGCAGCCGACGGAGAGAAATGTAGGGAACCGGCAATCAGAACGGCGGAGAAAAAAGAGCAAGCAAGTTTGGGAAAAACAGGTTCAGCCGGTTCAATTGTCGCAAGGCCCCGCTTTAGCGAAGTACTGCTGCAGCTGGGAGGAGACAAAGCAGCCGGCGTCACGGGTGCAAGTAACCCACAGGTGCAGGACGCTCCAGCTGAAAAGTCATAGCATGTGATAATCGCCGGGGACTCGAATTTGAATCGATACACAGAAGCAATCAAAGAGAGGACAAGAGGTGACAAGAGGGTTGCATTAGGGACGTTCCCAGGACACAAGCTGGAAGCAGTCATAAGGCAAGCGAGCGCAAAATTAAAAACTACAGCTGACAGACAAAACCTCGTGATAATTACAGGTGGTTTAAACGATGTCTTAAATGAAGATACGGCAGGACTAGCAAAGGGTCGATGACATGCGCGCCACTTCTTCTCAAGTATAGGTGCACGATACCGGAGGTACCGGTGCGCGACGGCAACCTGCAAAGAGCGGTTGTCAACCCAAACCAAGAAATATGGCGGATGAGTAGAGATAAAGGTTTGAGGTGGTGGAAATAAACAGAGAGGTGCATAGGTGGGGTGGTTTTCATCGAAACAGAATTCACTTCGATGAGCAGCTAGGTCATTAGGTGGGTTGGCGACATGCAGGACGCGCAGTAGCTTTTTGGGAGGGGGGACGCGGGCCCTTCGGGGTTTTGAATAGCCATTAACGAGAAAAACAACCAGGGGGACTCCTCGACAGGTGGTATAGACAGATACGATTTCAAAGCGACACCAATATCTAAGACCCGTAGAGTCAGTGGCAGAAGACGACGTAACCACGAGCACCGAGCCAATTCAGACATAGGGTATATTAACATGCAGGGTGGCAGGAACAGGCTGAAGTGGGAAGAGATAGAAGAACAGCTAAAGGAGGAGAGGCCGATGGTATACGGTTTGGTAGGAACACGTCTTAGGGACATGGAACAACCTCATAAATATCCGGACTATGCTTGGAAATATTGTAATAGAACAGAAGGCAGCAGAAAGGGGGGTGGTATTAGGGCATTCATTCAAAAAAGTACAGACTGGCAAAGGGTCAAGTAGGAGTGCAAGGAACATTTATGGCTAAAAGAGAAAGTGGCAGGTCAAATGACACTCCTTGGTTTCGTGTACTTGTGGGCGGGAGCAAAGCCCAGAGAGGAAAACCAGGCAATGGTAGAGTGTACATCAAAGGACATTGAGGAATTAGGAGGAGTGCAAGATAATTATACTAGGAGATATGAATGCGCACATAAAAGATATAGATGGGTATACCTACCCAACAGGCAAAATGATCATGGATATGTGTGAAAAGCATGATTTGATCAATTTGCAACAGTACCGAGAAGTGTGTAGGGCAAGTAACATGGGAGATAGGAAGGCTTCAGTCGATAGATTATGCACTGATGTCACATAGGATGTATGATAAGCTCAGGGGAATGCATATAGATGAATGCGGCTCCAGAAGTCTGGGTAGTGATTACAAATGTATCAAGCTAAGTTTTGGAAGAGCAGTGAAAGTGGGAAGGAAACAAGATGAAGAACTGCAGGAAAATTTTTATTCAGAAAGGCAAATAGAAATAGCTACTAAACAAATCGAGGAAGTAATCACTGAGGGTAATAAATCAGTGTGGACGTACAGGAATCTAATTGGACTGTTTAAGCTAGAGCTTGCTAAGGCAGTTGACAAGTCATCCCGGAAAAGAAGACACAAACCAACGAGTTGGTGGGATGAGGAAGTTAAGAGAGCCACAGCAAAATGTCAGGAAGCCTCTAGGGAACACAGACATGCTAAGCAGCGGGGTGAACCGACAAATGATGTTGAAAGACAATGGGAAATCTTTCTAAGCTGTAGAAGGGATGCATCCCTTTTGATCAATGAAAAGATTAGAAGAAAGGGAGCCCAGTGGCTGGCAGAAGTACATAAAAAAGATAGAAAGCCAGCTGCGAAATTTTGGAACCATATTAACTCCTTAAGAAATAAGACTAGCCTAAAGCAGAGGTTTATAACTAAGCTCAAGGTGCTAGGCTAGAAGGAGACGAAGCTATTGAATATACAAGAACAAGGGTGACAGAAAAACTTCAACAAAAAAGAGATTTATGCACCAACATAGACAAGGATGAATCAAGTGGTGCAGTGGTTCCATTTTCACATTGAGTGTGGGAAAGGGCTGACAAAAGGGTTCCTAGTAGTACATCAACAGGCCCAGATGGCATTACAAATATGCTGATAAAGACGTTAGGCCCGATGTCTAAGCAGGCTTTGAGAGAGGCAGTGAGCCAAACAATCATCGATGGTGAAGTCCCCGATGAATGGAAACTTAGCAGTATGAGCATGATCTATAAAGGAAAGGGGGACAAAGTTGACATAAAGAAATACCGTCCTATAAGAGTGAAATCAAGGGTCTACAGGCTGGCGATGCATATTATAAAGGAAAAAGTGCAGGCATGGATAGAGGATGAGAAGGTGCTGGGGGAACTGCTGAATGGGTTTCGGAAACACAGGAGGTTGGAAGACAATCTGTTCTCACTGACGCGGTGTATCGAAATAGCAGAAAAAGAACACAGGCCTTGAGGCTAGCATTTTTTTTTAATATCCAGGGAGCATAGGATAGCGTGGTTGAAGAGGAATTGTGGGGAATACTGGACACACTATGAGTGGAAGATGGAGCCACTAATTTTTTTGAAATATATCTATAATGGTAACAAGGCAGTTATAAAGTGGGAAAAACAGGTATCCAAGCCCGCAGAGGTAAAACGGGGGCTTAGGCAGGGGTGTCCTCTGTCACCCCTGTTATTCATGATGTACCAACAAAGATTAGATGCCAAATTAGAGGGAAGTAGACTGGGCTTCGGTCTCTGTTTCGTCAAACAAGGAAAACTCATTGAACAGGCACTACCAGCATATATGTACACAGATGACATAGTGCTAATGGCCGACAACAAGGAAGATTTGCAGAGATTGATGGACATCTGTGGTAATGAGGGAGATAGGTTAGATTTCAGATTCAGTAAGGAAAAATCAGCAGTCATGATTTTTAACAATAATGAAGGTAGTGAGCTTAGAATACAGGAGGTAACGCTAGAGATAAAGGATAAATACAAATATCTGGGCGTATGAATAAGCTATGGGACCAGGTACCTAAGGGAACACGAAATATACGCGACGACTAAAGGTAACAGGAATGCAGCGGTGATGAAAAACAGGGCACTGCGGAATTACAATAGGTATGATGTTGTGAGATGAATATGGAAAGGGGTCATGGTTTCTGGGCTGACGTTCGGCAATGCGGTCTTGTACAGGAGATCAGAAGTACAAGCAAGATTACAAATTAAGCAACATGGAATAGGTAGGCTTGCTTTAGGAGCTCACGGGAATACACCAAATCAGGGAGTACAAGGTGATATGGGATGGGCATCATTTGAGGGCAGCGAAACTAGCAGCAAGATAAAATTTGAGAAGCGATTGAGAGAAATGGGGGAGGAGCGTTGGGCTAGGAAGGTGTTCAGCTACTTGTACATGAAGAATGTCGATACAAAATGGAGGAAGCGAACCAGAAAGTTGACTGGTAAATACTTAGAAAACAGCAGATGGCCAAACCAAAAAGAACTATCGGTTAAGAAGAAAGTGAAGGGAACGGAGACTGACATGTGGAGAATGGGCATGATTAAGAAGTCCGCACTAGAGATCTATCGAACTTTTAAGCAGAAAATTGCCAAGGAATGGATCTATAATAATACTCGGGGTAGTTCTCTATTGTTTGACGCCAGGACGGGAGTATTGCGGACCAAGACATATCGAGCCAAATACGAAGGGGTAGACACAGTATGCAGTGCGTTTGGAGAGGAAGAAGAAACTGCCAAACACTTGATAATGTTCTGTAAAGGGCTTTGCCCTATAGTTTAGGATGATGGTGCAGCGTTCTTCAAATTACCTGGGTTTAGGGACAGGGAGGAGGAGGAATAAATGAGGAAGGACAGAGAGGTTAGCTAGGGACAGAGAGGGCAAAATAGACTTTAAGCGGGTAGAACTAACCAGAAGGAGGTTATATGATTGGTGGCTAAAGTCAAGCCACGAGTGAAAATTAAACCCTTCACTGCAAGGTACGAGTCTTCAACTTTACTATTTAAAGAAAAAAATAGATCTAGCTTTTTGTTCACTAAGTATGACGGCTTGGTGGCATTAGCCCCCACCCGATCTAAGGGGTACAGCCATATCAATTTATCCATCCATCCATTTATCCTGAAACACCGTGCAATGATATCGCGATGACAATGCGTAATCTGTATTGGCAGTGCTCGGTCAGTGCACGCCGCATTCCGCGCCTTAGTTCAAGCCGCGCTCAAAACGTGTACCATGTGGGTTTTTCAGAAATGAACCTTTGTGATAAGGTTACTCGACATGAGGGAAGACATGGTGTTCATGTCTTCCCTCATGGAAGACATGAACACGGAATTATATCACGGTGTTCTGTGGAAGTGTATTGCGGTTTGTGAATAGAAAGATGACATTTACGGGTTGCCAGCATAACACAGTATGGAATTCCGTATTATATATATATATATAAATATATATATATATATATATATATATATATATATATATGTATATATACATATGGGTATGAGATATGGCACAACGGGAGCGTTGTCAACAAGGATAAATATATTTATTTCCCAACAGTTTCGGGAGGGGTCCTCCCTTCATCAGGGGATGAGTTATATATATATATATATATATATATATATATATATATATATATATATATATATATATATATATATATATATATATATATATATATATATATATATATATAGGCAGGCATGGTGGTTCAGTGGCCGTAGCGTTGCGTATAGTACAGTAGATTCTCCGTGAGCGGTCACAACGTGGTTTATTTCGACGTTTCGGCCTAGAGTCTGGCCTCCATCAGGATTAAAGATACAGTTTGTTGGTGCTCAGCTTTATACAATCTCAAACTAGAGGGCAAGGAAAGAGGAAAAAAAGACAGAGAAGAAAAAAGGAAAAAAAAGAAAAAGAAAAGAAAAGAAGAAAAAAGAGAAGAAGAAGAGAAAAATAATATACGGTGGACGCCCCACGGGTGCCCCCCTTCCACTCTTCCTTCCACTTCCATCCTCCACTCTTCCCTCCACTTCCCCTTTCATCTCTCCCCCTCTCCCCTTCACCTTTCTGATGTCAGCGGTCTGTGTATGTTTCCGTTCACTAACGCATTCCTCCCGATCAGACGGCCCCTCTTGGCACTGGCGGTTCGGTGTGGGGCAAAAAAGATCTTTTTAGGAAGTCCTAAGCCTTTAACTACTCGGAGTCCCGTAAACAATTCGTCGTAGAAGGAGGGGTGCCGCGTATTGTGGCAGAGGCTGGTAAGCGGGCATTTTAGGAAGTTCTAAGCCTTTAACTACTCCGCTCCCTGTCAACATTTCGTCGTAAAAAGAGGGGTGGCCCGTATTGCGGTAGAGGATGGTAAGCGGGCGCAAAGCGAATTCCTTGCCCGCTTCTGGATTACGCGTGCAGTGGGGGCCTCCCGGCTGTGCATAGGGTTGCTGTTGGGCATGTCATGCATGGCACAATTCATTGGGTAGTAAAATAAAACGGAAAACAGACGACAGGTGCACTTAGGAAGAGTAGTTACACTTGGAATTGTTTTGGGTTGTCCAGTGCCCTTCGCAGCTGCAGTGCCGTGAACTCAGTTACTATTTTCATTGTTGCCGTTATTGTTTTCTAATGCTTTAATTGCTGCAAGTGTACCAGGATTCTCATTTATTCTTCTATCGAGGGTGTTAAATCGGTGGATAAGGTATGACTCTCGTTGTTCACGTTCTCGATTTGATTTAAATCCCGCCTCTAAGAGCGTTACTGATAGTTTGTCGAATGCATGGTCGGGAAGATTGAGATGTTTTGATAGAGGTAGACTTGGGGCTGATTTCGCATGGGCTCTGTGATTATTGAAGCGAATCCTAAATGGTGTTTCTGTTTGTCCGATGTACTGCATACCACACACGTTGCATTCGAGTAGGTATACCACATTAGAGGAATCGCATGTTAGGTTTCCTCGTATATTAATCGAAAACTTGGATTGCGTGCTGGTTGCTTTGTCTGTTTCTCCCATCGCCTTACATACAAGACATCGTGGCTTTAAACAAGGGCGGCATGAATTATTGGGGGGTGATGTGTTAATTTAGGAGTGGACAAGGGTGTCTTTGAGGTTACGTGGTCGTCGGTAAACGACGCCTGGAGCGGATGGAAATGCGCGTTTCAGACGTTCACTTTGTTCCAGAGTGTTGTAATGTCGTTTAAGAATTTTGTTTACATTGGGGAAGTTTGTGCTGTAAGTCAAGCAGAGGTTTGTTCGTTGTTGGTCTTCTCGTGGTGGTCGCTTCATAAGTAAGTCTTCACGCTTTGGTTTTCTCGAGCATAAGTTTTAGCCTCTGTGAGCTCGTGTCCAAGTCAGCGTGTCTAGAGCAGATTCGCTTAAACCAGTGAGCCTGGCTGTATGGAATACTGTTTTTACAGTGCCGTGGGTGATCGCTTTGGTAATGGAGGTATTGTTGTCGATCCGTTGGTTTGCGATATAGGGTTGTAGAGAGCTTCTCTTCTTCTATCGTTATGGTAACATCAAGAAAATTTACGGTAACTTGAGAGTATGTGTGTGTGAAGTGTATGTTCGGATGTACAGCATTGTAAGTGTCGATAAAGCTGAGAAGTTCGTCCTCGCTGTGGGTCCAAATAAGAAAGATGTCATGTATGTATCTTCTGTATAACATTCGTTTCAAAAAACTTTGTGCAAGAAATTCAGATTCTAGCTTTCCCATAAATATGTTGGCATAATTAGGCGCCATTTGGTGCCCATAGCGGTCCCGCTGATTTGTCGAAAATGCTCTTGGTTAAACTTGAATGAATTTCATTCGAGGACCATCCTCGTCAAAATTGCAATGGCAGAGCAATCTGGGGTATTAGATTGTCTATGCTTTGTGTACATATTTTGTAATGCAGCTATGCCGTCATCGTGAGGAATATTTGTATATAATGAAGAGACATCAAGAGTAACCAAGTACGAGTTTTTCGGCACACACAGACCTGCAATGTCTCAAAGAAAATGTGTGGTGTTTTTATGTACGACGCGAGGGTGCATGGAATGTGGCTTATCAGTTTCTCCACGTACCCTGATATGGGTTCAGTTATTGTACCGATGCCTGATATGATTGGTCGACCTGGGTTACCGGGTTTATGACTTTTTGGGAGGATGTAGAAGCGACCTGGACGAGGGTATGCTGCTCGCATCAGTTTGTGGTCAGTGTTCGTTATCTTTTCTGCATCCAACAGTTTCTTTAGTTCTGTTGATACGATACGTTTGTATTCGTCTGTCGGATCACCTGGGAGGCGTTCGTAAAATCTTGAGTCGTCTAGTTGGCGGTATGCTTTTTGTAAGTAGTTGGTTGTATTAAGGAGTACAATTGCTCCTCCTTTGTCAGCGGGTTTTATTGTTATGTCTGTCCTTGATGCCAAATTTTTCATACTTATTTTATCAGATTTTGTCAAGTTTTCTCGGTTTCGTTTCTGTCTGTGGTATTCGTGCACTATATCTTTCTGTACTGCGGTGATATAAAGGTCCAAGCACTTGTCTCGATTACTGTTCGGTTTCCAATCATTTGATTTACGACGGCGAATTGTTTCGTGGTTAGAAGGCCTGTCCAAGAAATATTCGCGCAACCTTAAGCTTCGAGCGAAGTTGTCGAGGTCTCGGAGCAAGTGGAATTCATCGAAAAATTTTGTGGTCGGGCAGAAGCTTAGTCCCTTAGATAGCAGTTTTCCTTCGTCAGGTGACAAGCTCGTGTCCGATAAGTTTACAACCACAGTGTCACAGGGTGTGTTCCTAGATGGGTGCTCGTTTGTACCATTAGTGATTTCCTGGGTGGTGGTGTTGTAGTGATAAGGAACTATATCAGGGAACGTGGGTTTGGGCACATGGTCTCTTTTGAGTTTATGAGTTTTTGTGGTCATGATGGCTTGGTATTTATTCTGCTCAAATTCTGTTGATCGCGTGATTTCTTCGTTCGATAAAGTGTCGTGGCGGAGAATGGTGTTGGTCATACCGACCAGTTTCTTCACCTGCTTATCACTGTGAGCTCACGGAGGATCTACTGGACTATATGCAACGCTACGGCCACTCAACCACCATGCCTGCCTACACAAGACCGGCCACAGGCGCACCTCCAGTCGAGCAGGTCTCATGGAAGTTCCCTAAACATGCACCCACATCAGCCATCATCGGAAACTCGCAAACAAAGTATTTACATCGGCATTTCAACCCGCAAGAGAATACGACACCTGCAATCATTTCCATCCACGGAGCCTCCACATTCGACATCAAGAAAGAGCTTGCCGGCATACCACGATCTGTGACCACGCTCATTTTTCACGTCGGTACGAGCGAGCAAGGATTTCGGAGCAAGGAGCAAGGACATGCAAGGATTTCGCCACAACAAATTTGGGGTTTTACGAGCAAACTGTAGTGACGAAACGTGTCCAAGCGGACGCTCCAGGGATAATCTTCATTACAAGGGGTTGTCTGGCGTCTACCTTCACATTAATGCAATTTCTAAGTGGAGTACTATACAGTCGAACCTTGATATATCGAACGGCGCGGCAATCGCGAAATAGTTCGATATATCCAGAATTCGATATAAAAAAATCACGAAAAAAATCTGTCAACAGCTTGCCGAAAACGACCAACGAACCGTTCAAGCGTGGTGCAGTAAATACTCACTTGAAGATTCCAACATAGTATTTATTGTGTTGGTTTAAAATATTGAAAAAGAGTAGCCTGCTTTTTGTTGGCCATGGCGTGTTTGACGACTGCGTCCTCAATATAGTCCAGGCGATCCATAAGTGATAGGCCGGTGCCTTCAATTGCGCCGCAGTGGCGGCGAACAAGGGCCAAGACAGCTACGACCTCAGCCAACGCCTCCTCTAAACAATGCCTGCGGAATGGCTCGCGCTCCCAGCGGAGTTGGCCTGCCTTCAGTTCTGAGCAAGCGCCGCGCGGTCTGTCCGGCGCACCGCTAAACGAAAAAAAAGTTTGCGGATACCAGTTTACCGGGTCTGAACTGCGCATGCGCGTGCCTTACGGGCGTTTACCGGGCACGCTTAAACGCCCAAACGCCCGACATGCTTTCAAGGTTGCCGTTACCGGCTTCCCTTTGAGCCGAGTCAAGTCGAGCCAAACAAAATGTAAGAAAAAAAAACAAAATGGCTACTTCGAGGCCCGCTACCAGCATGGCTAAAGTGTTCTAGAAAGGGGTAGTGGGCTGACTGGAGGCCGTGCACTGACGCACTTTATGTCTCACCTGGTAGATGGCGCCACCACCACCTGCAATGGAAGCGACGCGTTGCTGCTCTCGGCCAACGCAGCGCGAAGGTTAGTTTGCCAGCGCTTCAAGCACAAACTACTCTTGTGCAACGCCTGTTCATAGCCATTTTCGTTGCTTTTCTTCTTTTGCCTGAGCATATTCTTGCTTTGGCCGTCATTCTGGCGCATGAAGTATCGCTAAACATGAGCGCGTCACCAGCGGGATGCAATATACGCTGTAAACAGCCTGTTTTGTATTGCGCTCTCGCAGTTTTATTGCCTTTAGATAATTGATTTATGAAACCACTTTCTCCTTATGAAGCACGCCGTAGTGGAGGACTCCGGAAATTTTAACGTGCACTGACATCGATTGCCTTTAGATAAAAGCGACTAATGTTTTCATGATTACTAATTTAATAAGTCACAGAGTGGCAATATAAGCGGCACACATTTCTCTACCAATATGCTAGCATTTGTACTCAATAGTAACTTTAGTGAAGTCGTACTCTCATTAAATAAAACAATATTACTACAAACTTAAGCACCTTACGCGCTCTCAGCTGATATATTCTCCTGAAAAGTGCAAGAAAATTTGTGGTAGTGCACAGAAGGAAAGACCTATCCTAATCATGCCCAAGAAATAAAAGTGAATTTGTAATGAAGGTGTGGAAAAAAATATAGACAACAATCGTTCACGGGAATAAGTTAAAAGTTTATTTGGTGGGGCAGCACAACGACCGCACTCCACAAAAGCCATGCGTATCAATCACTTTCATTTTTTTTTTCTCAAAGTGAAAGCAGATGGAAAAAGCTGAAATAGCTTGAAGAGGGCCTTGCCCCAATATGTACTTATCAGCGTGTGCGACAAAGAGCATGTCTCCTAAAACAGCCTAATAGATGCTGGAAAAATATTCACAACTACAAATAATCACAGAGAGATGCTAAATATATTCAATAGCGCACTTGGCATAAAAAAGTTCACAAAAACACATGAACACTCAACACATATTGTTCACACACTAAGTAAAGAAACTGAATCAGAAGAAATACTGAAAATGACAAATAGACACATTTCCATTCAAATAACACGCATTTTTATAGAGATCTACAGATGTTCTCGTAGATCATATTAATCGCACTGTTGATGGTACGCCAAGGACCAAAGTCACCATTCACAATTGAATTAAGCAGAGTTGCCACTTAGTCAAGGGTTTATTGCTATAGTATGCATGGCGAGTGGCCACATACTATTTTGCTTGTTTTCCAAATCTGGCATTCTCTTGTATTTGGGTCAGTGAAACAGAAAAAGAATATTCAGAAAGAATTCATACATCAAGTTTAACCTACACTTGTAAAATCCACACAGGAACAATATTACATTTTTAAAAATCTTCTAAAGCAAGGAAAAAATATTTAACAGCAGCGGCTTATCTTTAAGTGCTTTGCTTTCTGGCGTTTGCCTGCTCTGTCTGTATTTAGCCCCTTAATGTAAAAATGAAGTCGTGTAACAACATAGAATTGTATTATTTTTTGAGAGAGCATTGAGACATGGCTTGGGCACCCAACCTCTTGCCCAAGCCTTGCTTTCACAATGGTCCGCACATCTAAAATGCTGCCTGCATGGAGTTGTTCACAAGAAAAGCAGCCCGTGAACAAGTCTTCAAGCTTCTTTATGAACCGAAATAGGCAAGCACTTGGGTAGATGAGTCCACCATTGTCACGAAATAGTGTCAACCTTGCAAGCTGAAAGCTTTCGTCTGGGGCAGGCGCGGTAAGTAGTATCAAACAATCTTTACAATTGCTTTTCAAAATGCACTTTCGTGCCACGTAGCCAGCAATGTATAATATAATTCTCAAGTCGCTCCTCGCAACATGCTGGCTGTGGTCCTGGGAAGGTATAACCAACGCCTGCGCATTCGGAGAAGAGCTCGGTGCCAAATCCATGCCTGCTGCATTTTGCGATATTGGCAATTTCTTGTTGCTGTTCGCTTCACCCGGGCTCGTCGGATTTGCAGTGCTCGTTTCAAATAGCGGCAAGACACACATTGTGCACCTGAAAGAAAGGTGCAGTGAATTAGGTTGCAATAACTGGCAAGAAATCTTTCGTAGCGACAAGAGCTATAGCTGTCATACTAGTAAAAATGCACATTATAAATACCTTTTTTATCAACCTGGCCAAGACACTTAATGCTGAAGTACATTTCGTTGCATGTAACCACATGGTCCATTAGCTTCTTCGTAAAAAATCGTTCTTCATAGTCTTCGTGAGATATTGCTCCAACGCAAATGCACATACGATCACTTGTTTTCAGCACTTCTTCTGCTGCTGCCTCTGTTTTCACGGTGCCTTCTTTCAACAGGGTACCTCTGATGAACACTTTGCAGTAGCTCGCAATGCGTGATAAAAAAAACATGACCACTTTTTCCGATCGTACTTCATTCTTCGGTGTCAACACGGACGTGCAGTACACAATGCCTTTGTGATCTGGAAAGATGTGCTTAGTCCAGTGCGGCGATGGTACCTCAAGACAGCTAAATAACGACATAGACTTGCGGTCTTCCTGCGGATTTTCTGAAGAAGAAACTTCTACATCGGTGGCCAGCTGTTCGTCTTCTGGCCTCGATTCTGCAGTGTCTGGATCCGGAGTATTTACGGCGTTTGTGTGCAACACCGTCGAGTTGCCACTCGTGCACAGCCGGCGCTTCACTGGCGAAGCATGGCTCTCAGACTTCCTTTTTCGAGGCGGCCTTTCTTTCGCTGCTTTTTTGGTGAGATACGATGGCAAATTTGGCAAAATAGTGGGAACAGCGTCACTACTCAACATAGGCCTCCCGCGTGGGATCCGCACTTCTTTACCGCCGATGGTGTGTACATAATCGCGAATTACGTACCGAGGCTCGAAGTGGAGTTCACAAACCGCACTTGTGTCTTCGAGTGGCTTGTCCGCACGGTGTAAATTATTCTCCCACAGTCTTCTGATGATGATAATGAAAAACATTTATTGTAAAAGAGAGAGGTACGGGGCCAAAGCATGACCCTGCTACATGGTCGGCGTCCTTAGTCCGGGACACCGCATGACGAGGCCCCTACTCGCGCCCGTCTCACCAGAGCCCGTTGAGACTCTAGTGATGAGCTGTCGAGGAGGGCAGTCTCCCATGCCTCTCGGGAAGGGGTAGGGGAAGGGGGTAGGTGGGGATTTTTCGGACATGCCCATAGCATGTGGAAGATATCACACGTCTCCCCACAGTGTGGGCACCGCCCATCTGTGTTCGCATCGAAATGCTTTAGGATTGCAGGACAGAGTAGAGTACCTGTCTGCAGGCGCCTTAGAGTTCGCTCTTCCGCCTTACTCAGCCCCTTTGCAGGAGCCGGGTAAAGGCGGTGAGTGTCACGATAATAGGTGAGAATTTCTTTGAACCGCAGCAGCGGTGTATTGGCCTCCGAGTCATAAGAGCCAAGGTGAGGAGCCCGGTGGGTAAGCGCTCGGGCGGCCGCGTCAGCGACCTCATTACCTCGTAGGCCCTGATGGCCAGGAGCCCATACGATGCGTTTCGGGGCTGGATCAGCGAGAGCCCGTTTTAGAATTTGGCTGGCTAGGGGGGATATCTCTCCTACCAAGTAATGAGTACATGCTTTCCTGGAGTCCGTGATGATAACTTTCGAGTTGGGGTCCGCAGCAGCAAGCGCTATCGCGACTTCCTCAGCGCGCTCTGGATTTTGTGCTCGCAACGAGAGCCCATTGACATGCTTTTCCCGGTGAACTACAGAGGCCGTGTAAAATCCCGTGGGCGAAGGCCCTGCTATATCTACGTAGAATACACCAGGTCGGGAGCCGTGTTGCCTCTCAAGCGTCCGAGCCCGCGCCTGTCTTCTGCTTTCGTGCGTGTGCTTATCCATGTTACTGGGGAGTGGAGCGACCGAGAGCATATGCCGCCACAGTTCCGGAATACGCTCCGCCTCCTCTTCAGTGCAAGTGTGCTGTATATGTAAGCGGTTTAGCAGGCGGCGCCCGGGAGCCGTCTGCACGAGCCGCGTATATTGATTCATAAGGTGGGCCTCCCGCAACTCCTGGTAGGAGTTGAGCACACCTAACGCCCTCAGTTTGGCGTTGGAAGTGGCCACCGGGAGATCCAGAGCTCGTTTAGTAGCCTTACGAATGATGGCATCTATTCTTTCGTCTTCTTGCTTGTTAGTGCGAAGGTATGGGACGGCGTAGAGGATTCGGCTAGTCACGAAGGCATGCGCGAGCCGAAGCGCGTCTCTGCCCCGCAGACCACCCCGCTTGTTGAAACGCGGTGGATCATGCGCCCTACCTGTTCGCCTATTCTCTTGAGTTTCGCTATAGTGGAGTCCGGTCTGAGTCTGTGGTGAATGAACAGGCCCAGAATTCGGAGCTCCTCCACCTCTCTGATGGGAACCCCAGACAGGGAGATGTGTATGGCTGACTTATCTCTTGGATTCGCTCTAACGTGCAGAAGCTCTGATTTGTTTGGAGCACATTGGAGTCCACAATCGTTGGCATACGCCTCGACTATGGATGCGGCCTGCTGAAGGCGTTCCTGCATTTCACCAAGGCTCCCTTTAGTGGTACAGATTGTAATATCGTCGGCATATACTGCGTGTTGTGTGCCTTCCACCCTGGCCAATTCGCTTGGAAGGCGCATCATAGCAATGTTGAAAAGGAGTGGTGATAACACTGCTCCCTGTGGGGTACCCCGTGTTCCCATAATGTACGGGCCATATTCCTCGTCCTCGATCCGAAGAAGTGCCTGGCGTTTAGAGAGAAAATCTCTGACATATGCAAAGGCCTTAGCCCCGCAATCAGTGGAGCTCAAGTTAGCCAGGATGCTGCTGTGTTTAACATTGTCGAAAGCCCCCTTCAGATCAAGGGCGAGGATGGCTTTATCATTGTGTTGCATACTTATGGGCTGTATGACGGCCCTATGGAGCTGGAGAAGGACGTCCTGTGCAGACATGTGTGGGCGAAACCCAAACATGGTGTCTGCAAAGAAGCCCTTGCCCTCAAGGTATGGGGAGAGGCGATCCCGTACCATCGTCTCCATGAGCTTGCCCGCGCACGAAGTCAGTGATATGGGCCTCAGATTTTCCGTATTCACGGCCTTGCCTGCTTTAGGGATAAAAGCCACAAGTGACGTTTTCCATTCGGAAGGGAGCGCACGGCCGTCCCAGATCTCGTTCATGTATTCCAATAAATGGAGGTAGGCTGTGTCAGGGAGGTTTGCCAACAGCTTTACTGTTATGCGGTCCAGCCCCGGAGCCGTACCCCTGCGCATTTTAGCTAAAGCCGCTTTAAGGTCATGCAACTCAAAACGGGCATCGAGTTGGTGGTTAGGCTTACCAGAGTACGTGTACGCCGGCCCAGGCGGGTCCTCCGTACGACAGAGATACCTATCGCACAGAGCATCCGCAAGCTGTGCCGGAGTGCCTTGGTACCCTTGCAGAGCTCGCCGGAGCTGCTTCTGCGCCTCCCCTCTCGTTTGAGAGGGGTCTATGAGACTGCGAAAGAGACGCCATGTCCCCTTCGAGCTCATCTGACGAGCTGCGGCGTCGCAGCGGGCTATCCAATTTGAATCTGAGAGTTGGGCAGCATACGCTGCAGCTTGTTCCGTGAGTTGGGCTATGCGGATACGTAATTTGCGATTAGTCTTCTGCTTTTTCCAACGTTTTGTTAAGCTTCGGCGCGCCTCCCACAAGTGTAGGAGGTGATTGTCAACTGCGGGGGTTTCTTCGTTGGTTTGGAGGGTAGTAGTAAGTCTTTTCTGAATGTTGTTTACGTGTTGAGCCCATTCTGCATAGCCTCCAGAAAATAGTACGGGAGGGATAGTCTGATTGCGAAATTGGGTCCAATCGGTCAACTTGGCTTGACCGCATTTTTTATGAGCTGACTTTTCCAGGAGTGTGACCCGGAGAAGGCAGTGATCACTGCCTAGAGAATCGCCCAAGTTCTCCCAGGTAGCATCCTTAGCGTTTTTTACGAGAGAGAGGTCCGGACATGTGTCACGGGTTACCGAGTTCCCCACTCGAGTGGGGTACGCCGGATCCGTGAGCAGCGTGAGGCGAAGGGTGGAGATAAGCTCCGCCAGCTTACGTCCTCTGGCTTTCTCGTAGTGATAGCCCCAGTGAAGGCTGGGAGGATTGAAGTCTCCCACGATCACTAAGGGGTCCTTGTCTGCCAACTTGATCGCCCGGAGGAAGATTTCGCTAAAAGTTACGCGGGGCTTATGCGGGGGGCTGTATATATTTAGGATGTGTATTGACTGGTCGCGACGTCTGAGAGGCAGTACTCTGACCATTGTGTATTCTTGTTCAGTACTTAAGTTTAAATCGACCTGAATCGCGGTATATGCATTGTTCACCAGGATGCATGACGAGGGCCCCCCCTGGAAAGTGCTATAGCCAGAGAATTTAACGTCCAAACCGGGCTCCTGCAAAGCAAGCAAGGCGGGCATGTTTCCGAGGGACTGCAAGTAGAGCTGGAGGTGCGACCGTTTTTTCCAGGCTCTAAAACCCCTGCAGTTCCATTGTATAATCTCAAATTTTTTAGATATTTAGCTTGTTTATTAGATTGGCTAGCCATCTTTTAGTATTTATTTACGGTGCAGAGGACCGGTCCGGACCTGGAGCCGGCCCCGAAAAGCCTTCTTCTGCTGCCTGACGGGAGGCCGGCTTGCGCTTAACCTGCGGGGAGTCGGTCTGAGTGGTGTTTTTAATTTGGGCGATAACCCAGGGCTGCATGGCTTTAAGAACTGAGTTAGAGACCTGCGCCACAATTTCGGGAAGTGCTTGCGTTAAGGCTGCCGTGAACATGTCCTGAAAGGACTCGCGGACTGCCGACATAATTTGAGTGGTGAGGGCTGCCACGCTCGCCTCTAATTGCTCGGTTTTTTGCTCTAGGGACTCGATGCGACCGATGGATCCGGTAATGGAAGCTGGTCCAACTACCGTGTCCGCGTCCTGCCGCGAGACGCCAGTGAGGCGGGATGTGACGGAAGAGCCGTCATCCCTGTCCTCTGCCTCGGCTTCCTGCACTGGCTCGGATGACCCAACCTGCTTCGCTTCTAATTCCTGAATTTTGCGCGCAAGAATTTGGTTCTGGCGCCTGAGCTCCCCTATCTGCTGCTGTAGGGCGGTTTCGGTAGGGGAGGGAGAAGAGGAAGGTGCAGAGACTGCCCCACCCCAACAGCTCACCTGTGCTTGGACGGGTGTCAAGGGTGGGAAGTCCTTGACCAAGGCAGGAGGCTCCGTCGGGGTCCCAGGCTTTACATTGGTGGAGTGCCCGGTATCGGTCTTCTTGAGTTTTGGCTTATTCGACTTGGCGGCTGGTGCTTTCTTGGGGCCAGCCTTGGGAGTCGGAGCCTGTTTGTTCCCCCCGTTCCCCCCCGTTGTCCTCGGCTTGGATCCGCGTGGGGATCCCGACTTGACCGGCTGCCGGAACCGTCCAGCACAACCGGGAGCTCCAGTCTTGTGGCCACCGCCGCAGAGGAGGCAGCTCGGAATGCACTGGTGTTCCGTAGGGCCGTCAGGAGTAGCAGCAGGTACCTGAACGCCGCAGCTTGTGCAGCGGCCGGGCTGCGGGCGCGGGCAAGTATCTGCTCGATGGCCCACTGTGCCACAAAGTGGGCATGCAGGCACTGTCTTCTTATACAAGCGAACAGGGAGCCGCTCGCAGTTGTATAACACCGTCCGTGGCACCTTGGTCCCCGCGAAGGTGATCACCGCAACCGGGGTGTCCCCAAGCTTGCGCACAGACACTATATTTGGCTCAGCACTGAGCTTGCTTTTCACAGTTTCGGACGTTTCGTCTTGAGAGACATGCACGATGCCCCGACAGAACTCACCGGAGAGTTTGGGATGTCCCCGGAATGTTAGCTGGCGGCCCCCGACTGGCAGCTTAATGTCCCGGAGGAGTCTCTCGGCGGCGTCCACTGATTTGAGCGTGCACACAAGTACATTCTGATCCCAGAGGGGCCACACCGCAAGTCCCACACTTGCGTCGGCTCCGAGGATGCTGCGGACTGCAGCACCGGCTTCTCCAGGACCAAACGTGGCCTTGAGGTCGAGCGTCTCACGCGGTTTCAGCACCACTATGACGTCGTCTTCTTCGATGCGCGGCGTGTTCTTCGGCCGCCACTGGAGTTGCTTGGCGCGCTGCGAGGCGACGCTCGGCGCGTTCTTGCCCTGTGCTTGCTGAGGGCGAGACGCTGCTTGTTGTTTGGCTGCAGGAGCCCTGGCGTCTCTCGACGCCACTGCTGTGTTCTTCCTTCCGCGCCAGACGCGGACCATATCCTGGAGGTACTCTTCCTCGGTTGGTAGAGGTGTCTCGGTTTGAGCGGTATCCATCTGTATTATCTGTAGGGACTCCGGATCGTAGCCGGTGATTTGATTTGGAGACGCCATTACCGGGGAAACCCCGGGCAGGGCCAGCGCGGCCCTTACTGCGGTTAGGCTTAACTCCGCAGTGGTTTGGCGAAAGCTTCAAGTGACCAAAAAAGGGTCAGAAGACGGCCCACCTTGACAAGACGTGATGTCTTCGGTTGCGGCTGACGTTCTTGGAGACGGTGGTAGATGGCTTGCAGGAGGACGACTTGATGTGACGCAAATAATTGCGATATTTCACAGAGCCGACGTGGTATGCGACCGCTCCCGTCGATCGACGCCAGCGCCCCCCCCCCAGTCTTCTGAGTCTCTCATCCCTGGAGACGACGAACAGTGACGGTTTTGGAGCACCTTTCACGTGAACGTAGCCCGTCTGGCATCCGGGCGCACAACAATGGTTCTGGCGACGTGGTGCCATTCCGCACTAAGTGTCGATGACCGCGAGGTGTTCACTACCAATCTACATTATTCACAACTATAAGAACTGAAAAATGGAACGTATTGACAAAGCACTGCTCGGCCGTAAACCTGCAGCGACGACGACACACAGCCAACACAGAAGCGAAGTGAAAAGGTGAAAACTCCCATGGATGGATGGATGGATATGGCTGTACCCTTTAGATCGGGCGGTGACTAGCGCCACCAAGCCGTAATACCTAATGAACCAAAAACTATATTTATTTTTTCCTTAAAAAGTGAGTTTGAGGATTCGTACTTTGCAGTGAACAGTTTAATTTTCACTCGTGCCTTGACTTTAGCCACCAATCAGATAACCTCCTCCTAGTCAAGTGTACCCGCTTAAAGTTTATTTTGCCCTCCCGGTCCCTAAACCCCAGTGCTTTGAAAAACTCTGCGCCATCATCCTGAACTATAGGGTGAAGCCCTTTACAGAACATTATCAAGTGTTCAGCAGTTTCGTCTTCCTCTCCACACGCACTGCATACTGTGTCTACCCCTTCGTATTTGGCCCGATATGTCTTGGTTCGCAGTACTCCCGTCCTGGCCTCAAACAGTAGAGAACTACCCCCGAGTATTATCATAGATCCTTTCCTTGGCAATTTCCTGCTTAAAAGTTCGATAGATCTCTAGTGCTGACTTCTTAATCATGCCCATTCTCCACATGTCAGTCTCCGTTTCCTTCACTTTCTTCTTAACCGATAGTTCTTTTTGGTTTGGCCACCTGCTGTTTTCTAAGTATTTACCAGTCAACTTCCTGGTTCGCTTCCTCCATTTTGTATCGACATTCTTCATGTACAAGTAGCTGAAAACCTTCCTAGCCCAACGCTCTTCCCCCATTTCTCTCAATCGCTTCTCAAATTTTATCTTGCTGCTAGCTTCCCTGCCCTCAAATGATGTCCATCCCATATCACCTTGTACTCCCTGATTTGGTGTATTCCCGTGAGCTCCTAAAGCAAGCCTACCTATTCCACGTTGCTTAATTTCCAATTTCGCTACCTTAATTTCGCTACTATTGCTGACGATGGTAGCGCCGCCACGCGGGCACTCAAGAAAACGAAAACTCGTTGACATTTTTTGCGCTACGGCAACGTACCCTCTCCCCGTAGAGTGGGCTCACTACCCATTATTCTAGAACACTATAGCATGGCGCCGCGGACACGCTACTCGCCTTCCGACGGTAAAATTATGCTCGAAGAAGTTCTTGCGCTGAAATCTTTCGAGAATGCTTCGTGGTGGCACACAATCACTGAAAGAGTGTTAATGCTACCGCGGTGGACACTCGTGAAGTCGATTCTGATGCCGATCACCGTAATGATGATGTTTTTTTCAGAGTTAGGTTTAAATCATAGCGCAAATAAAGAAAACAAACATAAAGTTCTGTTTTGTAACGAAAAAATCAATGGCATTGTCCAATTTTTTTCTTTTCAGATTTACTCAGTAAACGCAAAGACTTTCTACTTTGCGCATACGCATGCAGATGCGAGGGCCACGGCCGCGAAGGCGTTGCGAGCGTTTTTTGGGCGTATTTTGGGCGGTACGTGCCAAAAGTGCAATAAGCTCGTTTCAACGCTATCTGGCTTGACGCCCTCCGGTAACCCGGTATACGCAAAAAACGTACCGGAGTGCCGGACAGACTAAAATCCTCTTTGCGGGCGGTACCAGCTAAGCTTTTTTCATCTGCGGCCCATAGGGGCGCGTCAGTCGAGAGTTGTTCGAGACCTGCAACTGTACACCGCTATTTCGGAGGCTATGCAAAGTGTTGCGTTGTTGCACCGTCCGGCACAGGTGACGCTAGCGACCGAGGCGAGGGAAGCAGAAAGTAAAATACGGTTTGAGGAGCGACTTAGACATTTAGATGAGAAGAACTGGGCAGTCAGAGTGCACAGATACCTGTACCTGAAAAGTGTGGACACCCAATGGCGGAAGAGGACGCGAAAGCTGGCGACTAAATATAACTTGACCGCGGCAAATAAGCAAAGGGGGCCAGTTAAAAAGCAAGTGAGGGAAACAGAGACGCTCATGTGGAAAGAGAGGATGGAAAAGAAGGGATCGCTGGGAATCTACAAGGCAAGCAAACAAGAGATCCGGAAAGAGAACTTTTATGACAACAATAAAGGTAGTGCGTTGCTCTTTGAGGCGCGGGCTGGCTGCTTGAGAACTCTAACTTACAGGAGCAAATATTTGTCACAGGATGAGACATGTGTTGGATGTGGCATAAATAAAGAAACAATCGACTACATAGTCATGGAATGCCAAAAGATTCAGCCGGATAGAAATGGGGGGAAGGTCACACTTCCTGAGGCGCTGGGCTTCGCGGTTGATGGAAGCATTAACTGGTCAGCAGTAGGTATCACTAAGCAGCGGCTGGAGTATTGGTGGAGGAAAAGCAGAGAAGTCGATAAAATAACATCCCAGCCGAGAGTAGCGGCTGGGCAAAATTAAAAAGACATTCGAGTTGAGGGACAAAATTTAAACTCGAACTATTAAGGTAGGCTAGATGGCGCATGCCGTCACCCAGATTCAAAGGGGAGGCCTTTAATCATAATCATCATCATTCTAAAATAAAGGAGAGAAAGGGTGTGGCAGCCGTTTTTCTTCTCATGCGGCAGGCATCTTCAGCTGATGTCGGGAGCGGGGCACCATCAGCGCTTGTGGGATCCACCTCGGCAGAGTCTTCATTTGGCTGCTCAGCAGTAGCTTCGGCGACAATCTTCACATCCGTGAGCCCCGCCGTTCGGAGTTAGGCCTGTCGCGCACCACAGCGCGCGACAGGCCTAACTCCGAACGCACGACACTACGAGCACAACGACCGATGCCTGCCGATGCTACGGGGGAGGAGCTTGCAACAAGTGCGCAGTGTGCCGTTGACACCATAGAGACTGCAAGGCTGCGGCGTGAGTCCGGGTTTAAAGCACACACATGGCGCGCCCACGCCGGCTCACCTGACTGCTTTTCCTTTCCCGGCGGCAGCGCGGGCCGCGTCCGGTGGGTGGTGGTAGTGGTTACAATGAAGAGGAAAAAGGCACCTAATTTCTGTCTGCCTTCAGGCGACACGGCGCAGTGCCTTATAGGGGTGGGGGGAAGGAGGGATAAAAAGAATAGAAGGAAAATAGACGGAGAAGAAGCCAGCCAAGCGAGAGAAAAAAGAAGGAGATAGGAAAGTGGGGATCCGGTCGAAGCAGTCCAAGGGCGGGGCACCACAATGCGAGAGCTGCACGGCTTCAGGAGACCGCGGAGGGCGAACCAGTCGGCGGGAGCTACGCTGAAGTCGGAGATCGCGAGGGCACAACCGTCCAGCTTGAAATCCTGCGAGCGAATCCCCCCGCGTCCGGTGGTGGTGGTAGTGGTTACAATGAAGAGGAAAAAGGCACCTAATTTCTGTCTGCCTTCAGGCGACACGGCGCAGTGCCTTATAGGGGTGGGGGGAAGGAGGGATAAAAAGAATAGAAGGAAAATAGAAGGAGAAGAAGACAGCCAACGAGAGAAAAAAGAAGGAGATAGGAAAGTGGGGATCTGGTCGAAGCAGTCCAAGGGCGGGGTGCCACGATGCGAGAGCTGCACGGCTTCAGGAGACCGCGGAGGGCGAACCAGTCGGCGGGAGCTACGCTGAAGTCGGAGATCGCGAGGGCACAACCGTCCAGCTTGAAATCCTGCGAGCGTCCCCGCGTCCGAGACAGTCGTCTGCGTCCTTTCTCTCCTATACTTTCCTCCTCAATCTTTACCTCCCACTCCCCTTTCCCCCACGCGAAGCCGTGTCGGTGCCTTCGTATTGAAAGACGATAACAGCTCCGCGCTTTTCTCTTCACTTTCCTCATTCAAGGACCTCTACCACAGCCTCTACCGCAAGGCTGCGGCGCGCGTACGCCGCTACCTTAAATGTGGCGCTCTCGGCGCCATCGATGTGTGCAGTATTCGTAAACGCCCGCCGCCTGTCAATGGAGCGCGGGCGGTTTGGGGTGGCTGAGTTCGAAATATCCATTATATGTCAAACTTTGTTCGAAATGAAAAATCAATAATGCATGCGATTTCCCGCGTTATATAGGAACTGTTCGATATAGGCAATAATTTGATGTATCCGTGTTTGATATATTGAGGTTTGACTGTAATACTATAATGAATGTATAAGAAAAGAAAACAAACTGCAAAACCCTTTGCCTAGAGTTCATTCGACGCCGAACTTGTCGTTTTTAGTCCCAGCGACTTGAGAAAGTCGACCTATCGCTGAAGACGACTTCATTCCAGTCTGCTGAACTCCACGTTTGCACAGACAGTGCAAAATGCAGTCGGTATGTCCTCTGCCTCTCCATGATGTGGGGCTTCTGTGCCACAGCACAGTTTTCACGCCCTGCATCCAGCAATCTTCTACGTATGGTGTAAATGGGCGCATCCAACTACAGAGAGTCTCTAATGTCTCTTACCGATATATATAAGGACCTGCTATTACAATAGCAACAAGTCTACTTCATCTTCAGTGTATCTGTGCCTTCCACTTCACTCATTGTCTGCGATTCTCCCCCGTCCTTCGGAAGATTTGAATGGCACAGTTTACCCCACTTCTTAACCTTCCCAGGAGACGGCAGATAACCCGCTGCGAAAGGCCTTGGATACTCAGATCCACCATGCGCCTCCTCTCGTCGGCTGGAACCTGTGGCGGCATTCTCGCAGCTGAAGCATTGTCTGGAAGCACACCAATTTTATGCTTTTTGAAGATGGCATTGACCAATAGCATTAGCTAGCACGGGCAGCGATAAAATCTACCAGTCTCACTTTCGTTACACATTATCTTCAATACGCATATTTGACAGTTTAAACTCACAAAGACTATGAGCAATACTCGGACCAGATCGCACCTCAGTGTTAGAAATGCTCGCACACCAGACGCGAACACGCGAAATTATTGTAGAACTAGTTCGACCACCAGTGATAATGCGTGACAGTTCGACGCTTCGCGCGATGTACAGAAGAAGACGCGCCCCAACGACGACCATTTGGTCGACGGCTGACGCTCTGTTCGCCGCAATCAGCGCCGGTGTGTACCGCTGTAATCTAACTTTCCGTTTACCGCCGAAAAGTTTGGTCAGATTAACAGTTTTCTCCTGATTGATTGATATGTGGGGTATAACCTCCCAAAACCACCATACGATTATGAGAGACGCTGTAGTGGAGGACTCCGAAAATTTCAACCACCTGGGGTTATTTAACGTGCACCTAAATTTGAGCACAAGAGCACACAGCATTTTTGCCTCCGCCGGAAACGCAGCCGGGATTCGATCCCGCGACCTGCGGGTCAGCAGCCGAGTACCTTAGCCACTAGACCACCGCGGCGGGGCAAAGCTTTACCAGTCGCGAATCGCTGAACTGGGAGAACCAAAACGAACTTTAAGATACTAAACACCGTCATGCAACTCGCGTCAACACATGTTGCAATACAGGCAGATGAATTTCGCTGTCCACTGGAGATTCAGTAATGTAGGCAAGAAATATTCTAGATCAATCACCAGTGCCATGTAGAATGAAAGCAGAAAATTCAGAGCTCGTAGAACTGCATTGATTATATCTGTAGCAATCAACATGTTTATGTACATGACACAGAGCTTAAATTGGTCAGCAAATGGTCCTTACTTGCTGTATCAGCTCGGTGCTTTCGTACGGAATCGTCAAAACCATTTCAGGATTAAGCCTACATGCAGCCTAAGAATAGCTATGCCTTCAGAAAAATTACTAGAAAATGCAAACTGTTTTTACTCTTCTCCCACAGTTCATGAAAAAAATGAATTCAATTTTATTTGAGGCACAACTTAATTAGTACTGATTGAAAATAAATAATTACTATTTTATAATACATAAGCTATTGTACCTTCTTCATAACACGTCTTATTTGCAATAGCTGCTTGTTTGTGACACCTATGGTAGCTTTTAGTACTGTTATTAAGATTTCATGTTCAATGTATCAAATATCATACAGTGGTCATTACAGGGTTAATAGACTCAGACACGCAGTGCTAATACAAAAATGAACCATCTTTATTATGCATTTATTTGCAAAGGTTCTTAACGGCTGATTACGGTTATGTCCTCGCTTGATGATGTGTCGCTATTTTCAAGCTCTTGGTCACTGCTGTGCTGGGAGTCACAAGAGTCACCTCTCAACAGAGGCTGCACAGATTTGAGGAACTCCACGTAATGACAGTTCTCTGCAATTTCTTTCTTCAGTTCTTCAATCCTGAATATAACAGACACAAATAAAAACAATTACACGTGGCTTCTAAAAGCTCCATTTACATCTATTGCCCCTGGCCCGCATACTTTCTGCTTTGGACCTGCCCACACAGCACATCACAGACACAGCATCCGCCCAGCATGCCAATGTGTTTTCACCTTCATCAACTGTGTATTGCCGTCGATCAGCAGGCTTGTCTATGTGCCCTACACATTTTCTTCGTTGTTTTCATTCAAAGCGATGAAGCCCACACACTTTTACCAGGTTTACTGTCTTTGTTACTTTGCGCGTCTTTAACATTATTGCGCACAATTCACATGAACTCTATGCCAAAATTTTAATGTTCACACAGAGTTCTGCTGACATACAGGAGCAGTTTTTTTTCCCACTTTGGTTGACATTGTGTACTTTCTTTTACGAAATGAATCTAACAAAAAACTAATTAAGGGCACAGGGTAGGGCCACTCTGAAAAAAAGGATCTTTGCAATTTGGGAAGGGTATCCCTTCATGCATGTTTTCCACATTCGTGCTTTTTTAAGCAGCACTTTTTGTGGCTCAAAACAAGCTTTTCCGAACGCAAGTCATGAGTGAAATCACGCTCTAGAGCAAGCCTCTTGTATGTGCTCTGAGCTTACAGCCTATTTTTTCTATTACAAACTTCATGTGAGAAGGTCAAAATGCTTGTCTAGAGTCAGCTGTGTATGCAAAATTGTCGGGTAACTTCCAAGGCAGTCTAAGGCACTGTGCACCTTTATATATTCACAGCTCGTCTTTGAAGCGCATCAGTTCGAACACTTTCAGCTCTTAGCTTCATTACACATTGCGTTTGTCGTGCTCGTCGGTTAGCTTAGATGCTGGGGTAAAGAAGGTCTTGAGCAAGCGTACATTTCGCAGCAACCCAAATACTACTTCTGTTAATGTGAATAAACGCCAGTGACATACAGAGGTGCTAAAGGCTGAACCAGCAGGCTCTTCATTGTTGAAACTATGCCTTTCCAGTTTCCTTCAAGGTGAATAACATGCATAGTGACAATGGGTATGCTTTAATCGATAGGGCTATTATTTGTCATGCATTTAAACTTGAATAGCACATAAGAATGGCCCGGTGTTAGTGATGAGTTTATGATTTCATGAAATTACAATACGCAAACAACCAATAAGAGAAAGACGAAAGAAAAGAGCATGATTGGGAACGTGTGCGAATCTGGAAACCATTGTGAGCTGTCTGGCTGGAAGTGCAGACAAGGCGCAATGTGTCTGTCATATCATTACACGTCAATACAGCTAAAAGCCATCAATCTGAAGTAGAGAATCGATAGATATCATCGCTAACACGCAGGTATTGTTAATAGTGAATTTTAGTTCGTCTAGACATCCTTGCTTCTGTGTAATACGAGGTCACTGCTGCAGTAACCGTGAGAGGCCAGACAGGTGGGGCCATCTGGAGACACAAAGAACCTGACAAGCTGGAAACCTATTCTATTTCTCCGCTAGTGTGCATTCCCTACACTGATATTACATTGACCCTTTCGTGCCTACCTGAATGGGGCGTGCACCAGAACTCCCCAATATACATAGCTAACTGAGACACAGGAGCGAGCATTTCTGAAGTGTGCATCCTAGGGTACCTCCTCATTGCTGCTTCAAATGGCAACCATTTTGGTATTGCTGTTCTGCAAAGGGTCAATCGAAGCAAAAGTTATTCACGGCATAGCGAACTGTGGCGATTCCCTGCTCCAGACTGTCGTATCCAACCCTAGACAACACCTTTTGAGGCGACGACAGCAATGCTGGTGACAAGGCTGGTGACACGGCATGGCTGAGCGTGTGCGCATAGCAGATGCAATGTTATCAAAGCAGCTGAGCCTCACGTCACTCCTTGTGGAGACTCTGTCACCTGTGGCATGCTCAGGAGGTGACCGTGAGGAAGCACTCCCCAAACTAAAAATGGCAAGCTTGCCGGCCGTTCTGAATTGTGCTAGATACCGGCAATATAAATCAATCAAACTTGGAGTCATAAAAGGCGATAGTTTTTCTTGAGGTACTTCGACGCAAAAATCTTGGTCTGTCTGTATGTTTGTATGTTTGTCCGCCGTAACAGTATCCCAAACAGCATTAAGCGATACCCCAAACGGCCGACCCCATCCCCAACGCCCACAAATATTGCTCAAGTTTCAGCGTTCACACTTGTGGGACTGTCAATTAAAAAGCAATTATTGTGCATATCTGAGGTTCCATACCAACGCATCAATATTTTGTATGTGTGGCTTTATACTAGAGAAGGTACACAAGTAATTCTAAAGAGCGTGGCATTTATTACGCTGCGCTGACTACAACCTGATGCTAAAAAAGGAAAGTGTTTCCAACGTTTTGCTAAGATGACACGGTGGTGGCACCGGCCCGTTACTTTGCGTTCTACACCTTATCGCCTCCGAGACAGGCGCGCATCTTTCTCTATGGGAGCGCACACCTTCCCTCTTTTTCGAAGACAACTGCCAAATAGCACTCGTGTCTAACGTACCTCGATGCGGTCGTTTGCCTTCGCTGCATGGATGGAGACTCTCTAACGCAGTGCTTCCAGAATACAATTCACTGATTTTTGTTGCGCTGAACATCAAATAAACATTTTATTCACTTTCTCCACATGCAAGACCTCTTTCAATGACATTTGCAGCGAAAGATGCAGATGCAGGACCAATTTTTTGTCCCTCAGTTGCATTTTGGGTCGCGAGTCGATTCTGGAGATCGATAGCTACTCCTGCATGCAAAAATCTTGACATGAGTAAATTTGATGTCAGTGCTCCTTTAAAACTAGTGCTGAATGCCGATTCTGCAACAATTTGTAGAAACAAGACACATGCATTCTTTCATGTAAATGTACAAACAAGAACTTGTGAAAGAGGGTTCTGATCTGTCACTGAAAGCCCAACCAACACATTCTTTACTATAAAACTTTGCAACCATCAAAATTATGATGGAGGACTTACGACACTTTCCAATTCGGTATCTTTTGAGTTGTAAACAAAAGGCTCTGATCCGACGGTCTATACAAAATTGGCAGTCCGATGCCAACATGGACGACATACAAGACCTCTGTACTTTAATAATTAAAGCACGAAAAAAAAACACGATGTGCAAAGATTTCATTCCTTTATGCTTTTTTCGGCAATGGAGATTATTTGAAAAAATATTTGGAACTTAGAATATGCCTAATTTCGTTCGCAAACCGAATCTTATACAATGCAATTCACTTCTTTACAATTTTCAAATGTTTGCTCATCCTTTCATCCTTAGTTGTGTCCAGTTAGAAACAATCTGCCTGCCTGCTAGTAACGGTTACGAGACATAGTGAGCACAGCTGAACAAACAAAAGCAAAAAGAGACCAGATTCTCTGTGTGAGATGCACATAAATATGGCAGCAAAATACTCGGCAAAGGGGGGGGGGGGGGGGAAAACAGAACAAATCAGCTTCACTGTCTTTGCGCTAAAGCCTCCATCGTTCCACAGGTTGTTTTTTGACATTCTATAACCACACAGCGCACAAATTGACATAAGAGTCTACAACGGCTGCATTTTGAAGATTGTACAGAGCTTAGTACACTCTAAAACACATGCTCCAAAACAAGTGCAACATTTTCACACCTTTTCAGATCTTGTAGGAGTCTGTAAAGTGCAGGAATGAGTTTCATCCATGCTTGATCACAGTACAGCTTGTTGGGATTTTCCGACTGTTTAACCAGTGCACTTAGTTGTAAATACAAGGTCTCTGAAATGATGAAAGCGACGAGTCAAGTGAAAGTGCTAGGCACATTGGTGGTGACAGCATCTCTAAAACGATGCACATTGACAAAATCCACATGCCTGACTTGTGTTCATTGGAGACAGTCATCCATAGCGTTTTGTTCAATCACTTAGAGGCAAGATTGCCACTGTGTTGCAGTTGTACGCATAGGAATGATGGAATGCACTTGATCTATATTAGCAACATTCAAGACGAGCACCAACACCTCAAATATGAATTTGCCTAGCAGTAGGCCCTATGTCAGAATCATTACTTTGTTGAAGCAGCACTTAATCAGTTCTTTTTTTATTGTCATGACATTGACGAAAGTTTTACTTATTTTTTGACAGGTAGTGCTTTCATATACAATTTTATGAATCACAGGGTGTCTTGAAAGTACTAGAACTGATTTTTTTATTAATTAACACTTTTGGTGTCTTAATAGTTATTACATGCTTCTGCTGCATCAACAGAGCATTTCCAATTACTCTGCTGATCCCTAAAGGCTGCCTGGAATGCAGAAACTGGAATGCTCCTCAGTTCCCTCGTTTCAGCCTCTTGAATAGCCTGGAGCAAAACATGGTGCCGTTTTGTTCACGTCTGTCACAAAAGTCGCATCGTATTAGCATTTCTTGCACATAATGTGTCCTAAGGTATGCCCTCAAAAGGGATTTTTACACTGTTGTTAAGGGCGAACCTGATATAATTCGTCTCCAAGAATGGTATGCCGTGACCACACGTATGTCCCTTAATCTTTGTTAACGAAATCCATAGGAATATGAATGATACGTCTATCTTCCAACATGAACGAACCGTGTAAGAACTATAGAGGCTCTTGTCTTGTGTAATTTCAAAGCAGTTCGCTCGAACATATTGTTACGGGGAATAAAGTATACACTGGCGAGCAAATGCGTACTGGCGAATATACTGGCGAGCTAATGCGTACAACGCTGCTGCAGTCCAAGCACGTTCACGTTCAGCACTTCGTCGTCGTCATCCTCAGGCATCTACTTAGCCCGTGACAATATAACCGACAGCAGAGTCTGAAACACAGGACGTTGCATGCAAGCTACATGTCAGATGATGTGCGTTTGTTTTGTATACTTTTGAATCACTTGCCGTGAAGGTGACCAACGGCAGAGTCTAAACTACATTACGTTAAATCCAGGCTACATGTTCATCCATGTCCCACATAGAAGGTTCTTTGTGCACGAGTTCATTGTTTGCCAGTGCTAATCAACAAAAGTGAAGTCTGAACAACAGTAGCAACCAGTGCATACATGACCATTTCAAGGATGCATAAAAACTACACTGGAAGTTGAAGCCGACGCCCACGAAACATTATAAAAAGCGAGCCGATCCCATGCTTCAACAGTCTGCTCGGCACTGGAGTAGAGAACCACGCTGGGCAACTCCTAGGACATAACGCAGCGAACAACACGTCATGAAAACCTACACACACTGTCTTCGCGGAGCTGCCGCCGACCCGTCTTGCCAGCTCCAAGGGTCACCTATGAACAGGGCCGCAGTTAAAGGACTCTGCTGCACCCGGTTACGTATGTCATTTGCTTGAAATTAGTGAACTGCGAAGAAATTGTTGCTTAGGCTCTTGCAACTTCATCAACTATCTGTTTTTGAGCATTGACACTACAAATTGTAACTTTTATGCAAGCTGCACTTGCATCACGAAATGTATAACTAATTCACCTAGGTTTTGAAACTAACATATCTATTTGTTGAAAGTACCTTTTTATCTTGTGGAAAATACTGTATCTTTATCTTTGTTCAAACGCATTACTAAAGCTTTTGCTGTCTGTTTCGAAAAGGATCTTCACTCCTTCATACAGACGATGGGCACAAGCCATCTACCAGAGGTCCAACCCCATGCCACGACTTGGGTGGAGCTTGTGCTCCGGCCCCCGAGTTGTGACAATGTCCCTTTTCAGTTGTGGAAAGAAGGAAGTCTGAAGGAGCCACAGTTGGGTTCGAATGTGGCTATAAAAGCTGCGTGATGCCGTGTTTAATAGGGAAGTACACTACAGCATACGCTTTATTACGGTGTCTTGCTGCTGAAGGACGTCCTGACATATGCTCACCTCAAACTTGCAGTCTTCCTTCCCGAAACAATTTGTGCCAATCAAAAACACTTGACTGACCTGCGGCTGCACTCCCAGTTTAACCCCCTTTGATGCAAAACTTCACCGCATGATACTGCTCTAAGAAAGGATTTTGTTCTGAGATGATGAGGCATTTTGCAGGCTTACAACAGTAACCAACTCAGTTGTTCTAATCAGTGTTTTTTTTTAAATCTCATTTATCATCGGCATGACACATCGCATGTTTAGTAGTAGACTACTAGGCACTATTTAGATAAAAAGCCAACTGATTTTTCCTGCGAGTGCCAAGCACCTGACTTTTTTTTTTTGGAATCAGCTTCTTGATCTGAGGCTGACAGAAAAATCCACAATTCAGGTAGCTGGATGATATGGCACTGACTACGTGACAAATTCATTGTTGTATTTATGAAAATGTCTTAAACTAACATATTTTGATTATTGTGACGTTTATTCAACACTTTTGCGTTTTCTCAGCCGGAATGCTCGACAATTAATTTTTGGACACTTTACAATAGACGTTCACAGTTTTTATATTCTGAAAGCGTATCAAAGAAACATAATTTCAATATTTTTCATGTTATCTGGTACACAGTAGTATAAATATATATTTTTATTTATTTATTTATTTACAGAATACTGCGGTCAAAAGACCAAGCAGGGGGGGCATAATAAAAAGAGATTCACAATGTAAATTCAATAAAAAGAAAGTTCAAGCAATAAAAACATGTTAAGGCAGTAGAGCACAGGATAACATTTGAACAAAGTAAAATGGCAGCAAGAAATTGCAAATTGCAACCAGAGAATGCAAATCAGATACAACGTGAGACAGTCTGAGATCTTGAATTGTACGGTTAAATACGAAAAGATACATAGTTATCGAAGTCAGGATTTTCATTATCAAAAAATGCTTCAAAAGATAGCGCGTTCCAATCATTGATCGACTGAGAAAAGAACGAGTTCATGAAAAGATTAGTACGTGTGAAGTAAGATTCAAGAAAGTAACTGTGTGTATGTCGAGTTTGTCTCGAGGTTCGATTTCTTATATAAGTATCTGGACTAATGTTAAATTTACGGAAATAAAGTGAGTGTAGAAATTTCAGCCGGGCAACAGCGCTTCAATTTTGTAAAGTAGGGATATCATTAATGGCCATGATCGTTGTTGGCGAGTCATTTCTGTGGTAGGCATTAAAGATAAAGCGAACCGCCTTTCACTGCACCATCTCAAGCTTCTTAACATCTTTCTTTATTTGTGGGTCCCAAGCGACACTAGCATAATCTAACTTTGGTCTTATAAAAGCATTGTAGGCCAACTTTTTGATTTCTGAGGGCGCTGTTTTCAATTTGTGTCTCAAAAGACCGAGCTTTCTAGAAGTAGATGAGAATGTTTTATTAATGTGGCTTGACCATGTTAGGCGGCTTGTAATTGTGACGCCCAAATATTTATATTCGTTAACCTCAGTCAATGGACAGTTGTTGAGAGAATATGTATAATCAAAACGGTGTTTCTTATTTGTTATATGCATGACAACTGATTTATCGCTATTTAATTTCATTGACCAATCCTTACACCATTTAGAAATGGCACAAAGGTTGGATTGCAGGCATGTCTGGTCATTTGGAGTAGTAATCATTTTAAAAAGTATGCAGTCATCTGCAAAAAGCTTTATGTGGACTTGTGATGTGTCTATTGATTTAACAATGTCATTTATATACACTAGAAAGTGAATAGGTCCCAAAACACAGCCTTGAGGAACTCCGGATGATACTGGTAGAATACCAGACATGCAGTCATTTAGTTTAACACACTGCTTGCGATTGTGAAGGTAAGAATGGATCCAGTCAATGAGTTTAACAGGTAGACCTAGAATATGTAATTTAGAAATGAGTTTGCTATGCGTGACAAGATCGAAGGCTTTACTAAAATCTAAAAAAAATAGCATCAATTTCATTCCCCGTTTCAAGCGACGACGTGAACTTGTGAATTGTTGTGACTAGCTGCGTTGTGGTGGATAATTTTTTTTTTCTTGAGCGCACTGGACCAACACAATTTGAAAAGCCTTTTCTTCACAAACTTCACACTATATAATATATATATGTATATATATATAGTCACGAACGTAATAACAGACAGCAAGGAATCGACGTCTTGCTTGCCCTCAGACCAGGACGCAAAAGCCCTCTTCTTTCTTCACTTCCAAGGGATTCCACCTACAGTTGATGGCTCATACCCATTACCTGTGACATTATTCCCTCTCCTCGAAAAGCATTGGCTCGATGCTGGTAATGAGCGTTGAGAAAAAAAATGAGAAAAGATGCTACCATGGAACCCAACAACTCCGTCTTAGCAAAAAAAAAAAATGGGCTGATGTCACAGAAGTACTCAATAAAGAAAGGAGTTAGGACACAAGACAATCAAAAGGAAACGAAAGTGACAAAAACATAGTCATTGCATGGTAAGTTAGCCCACGTTCGATGGATGACACGAGAAATATGGCTTGAGCCTTGACACGTGAACCACATCACTTTGTGGAAACCGACGGGAATGTCTTGAGGTGCCCTCAGGGAGAACTTCATACGTAACGTCACTGAGTCGGCGTAGAACTTTGCAAGGGCCGAAGTAGCGCCGAAGCAACTTTTCAGAGTGACCACACCTTCGGATGGGAGTCCACACCCAAACTTTATCGCCTGGTTGGAAGGTAACCTCTCAGTGCGTAAGGTTGTAGCGGTGTGCGTCGGCAGTTTGGCAAGCCTGAATACGGCATCGGGCGAGTTGACCGGCCTCCTTGGTGCGTTGAGCGAACAATGCAGCGTCCGCGTTGAACATGCTCAAGTTGTTGGGAAGGAGCATTGCGTCGAGCATTGTAGTGACCTCTCGACCATGAACTAAGCGAAATGGGGTGGAACCTGTACTCTCTTGGACTGCTGTATTGTAAGCAAAAGTTACGTAAGGGAGTATATCATCCTAGTTGTGATCAACGGCCACATACATTGACAGCATATCTGCAATGGTCTTGTTCAACCGTTCAGTGAGTCCGTTTGTTTGGGGGTGATAACCCGGGGTTTTCCGATATTCTGTACCACTTAGTCTCAAGCAATTCTTGAAGCATCTCTGCGGTGAAAGCTGCACCACGATCAGTAATTATCGCAGCTGGCGCTCCATGACGAAGTACGATGCTGGTGACAAAAACTGTGATTTCGGCTGCGGTAGCTTTGGGCAGGGCTTTTGTTTCGCTGTAACGCGTTAAATAATCGGTGGCAACCACAATCCACCGGTTTCCACACGAAAAGGTGGGAAATGAGCCGAGCAAGTCAATGCCGATTTGATGAAATGGTGTCTTCGGCGTGGCGATAGGCTGTAGTAGTCCTGCTGGTTGGACAGGTGGAGTCTTACGGCGTTGGCAGTCGCGGCATGTGCGGACGTACTGCTTGACTGTCTTCGCGAGGCGGGGCCAGTAGTACGAGCGGCGAATTCTTTCCAATGTGCGCGTGTAGTCAAGGTGTTCGGATGATGGTTCGTCATGACAAGCATGTAAAATATCGTCCCAAAGCGAGGTCGGCGCAACCAGTAGGTAAGTAGCCTAGGTATGGTCGAAATTTTGTTATAGAGGACTCCATGCCTGATGCAGAACGAGGCTAGCGAACGTGCGAAGTTTCGAGGAAGGCTGCGTTTTTGGCCTTTGAGGTAGTCAATCAGCGGGCTTAGCTCCATTTCGTCACGTTGTTGTTCAGCCAAGTCGGTTGCTGATACAGAGAAAAGGAATGTATCGTCCTCTTCAACGTCTGCGTTCGTACTTCCAATTGGCGCACGTGAGAGACAGTCAGAGTCAGTGTTTTTGCGTCCCGACTTGTGAATGACTGTAACGTCAAATTCTTGCAGCCGAAGGCTCCAGCGCGCTAGACGACCGGAAGGGTCTTTGAGGTTGGCGAGCCAGCATAAAGAATGATGGTCGCTAACTACCCTGAATGGTCGACCGTATAAATAAGGGCGAAACTTTGTTATAGCCCGAACAACGGCTAAGTATTTTTTTTCTGTTGCAGGGTAGTTTTTCTCTGCAGATGATAGTGTTCGACTTGCATAGGCAATCACGCGCTCTACGCCATTTTGCCATTAAACCAGCACAGCTCCAAGTTCGACGTTGCTGGCATCCGTGTGTAGCTCTGTGGCGGCGTTATTGTCGAAGTGACCGAGTACAGGTGGAGCTTGGAGATGGTTTCGTAGCGTGTCAAAGGTGTGATGCTGATCATGACCCCAAACAAACGGTACACCGTCTTTCGTAAGTTCATTTAGCGTTTCAGCGATTTTAGAAAAGCCTTTGACGAAGCGTCTGTAATATGCGCAGAGTCCCAGAAATCGGCGGAGGTCGCGCTTGTTCGTTGGGACAGGAAATGCGGCAACAGCTTTCGTTTTCTCAGGGTCTGGGTGTATACCGGCGTGGCCGACAATGTGACCAAGAAATTTTCGTTCCTCGAATGCAAAGTGGCATTTCTCAGGTTTGCGAGAAAGTCCAGCTGTTCGAATCGCCTGAAGAACTGCCTGTAAGCGCTGGACGTGCTGCTCAAACGTGTCCGAGAAGACGACCACATCGTCAAGGTAGACAAGACACGATTGCCATTTTAGCCCAGAAATAACCGTGTCCATCATTCTTTGAAAAGTAGCTGGCGTCGAGCATAAGTTGAAAGGAAGGACCTTAAACTCGTAGAGTCCGTCAGGAGTAATGAAAGCGGTCTTTTCGCGGTCGCGCTCATCAACAGATGTTTGCCATTAGCCGCTGCGTAGATCCATGGAAGAAAAGTAACGAGCATTGCGAATGCGGTCCAGCGAGTCCTCTATTCCTGGTAAAGGATACACGTCTTCATTCGTGATTTTATTCAACTTCCCGTAGTCGACGCAAAATCACAGGGTACCATCTTTTTTCTTTATTAACACAACAGTGAACGCCCAGGGACTAGTCGATGGCTGGATGACATCGTCCTTGAGCATCTGCTGGACCTGTTGGCGGTTAACGTCTTGTTCTTTTTGCGAGACTCTGTAGGCATGCTGTCAAATGGGTCTCTCTGTAGGCTCAGTGATGATACGATGCTTGGCAAGCGGTGTTTGGTTAACTTTCGAAGTCGTAGCGAAGCAGTCCCGAAATGAACCGAGTAGCTTCAAAAGACATTCCCGCTGTGCGGACGGTATACCCTGGTTTACGTCGAGAGTGCTTGCGAATGTCATGGCGAAATCGTCGCACGACGAAAGAGCAGATAATGTTGAGGGACCAGGGACGTCGGCAATATCCTCAAGGTATGCGATTACAGTGTGTTTAGTAAGATGGCGATACTCATCGCTGAAATTAGTGACTAATAGGCAAGCCTGCTTTCTACTGGGCTGAACAATACCTCGGGCTATGCAGATTAATTGTGCAAAAAGTAGGGACAAATTTCCTTCTGCAATTACAGCATCGGGGACGTCTCGGTCACATTCAACGTTG
This sequence comes from Rhipicephalus microplus, assembly GCF_043290135.1. NCBI lineage: Eukaryota > Metazoa > Arthropoda > Arachnida > Ixodida > Ixodidae > Rhipicephalus > Rhipicephalus microplus. The sequence goes on along the minus strand of NC_134704.1, from coordinate 172,522,317 downwards.
ATAAAAAGGCTGCTGCATGGAGGCAGAGTAACAGATTCGGAAGATACACGTAGGGCAGCCTTCGATGAGCGGGCGTTTTCCGGTTCAGGATGAAACTGGTCCTCGAACGACACCTGCAAGCCTCGTAGGTCAATAATTGCGCCGTGTTCGCGAAGAAAGTCCAGCCCCAGAATGAGTGGACGGGAGCACACAGGTAATACGAGGAAAGATCCTGTGAACGTCGAAGCACGGACTCGAACACGGGCTGTGCACATTCCAGTCGGCGTGACGAGGTGGCCCCCTGCCGTGCGCAACGGCGGTCCTTGCCAAGGGGTAGTTACCTTCCTCAGTTGGGATGCCAGGGCGCTGCTCATAACCGAATAATCGGCGCCGGTGTCGACGAGGGCAGTGACAACGTGATTATCGACGTGTATGGTGATGTCGGCGGAAACAGTCTTATGACTTTCGGAAACGACTGGAAAGTCAGAACGGTCTTTGCGTCAAGGGAGGCTCTTTGACAGTTCGTTGGGACGCGGCTTCTCCCCCAGGAGCCGCGGTTTCTAGTTTCCCCTGTGGGGACTCGGTGACCGGCCTCTGAAAGGAGCATAAGATGACGAGGGAATGCTAAATGACGTGTGGCGACGAGGTGATGGTGATCATGATTGGGGGCATTGACCAAGGCGAGGAGCTTGCTGGCCCGTAAGGTACGCTTCGATGTCGCGGGGACGCTCACCGTAATGCGGACACCGAGCATCAGGGTGAAAGCCACGGAGACAAAGTTGGCGGTAGTGGCAATTACGGTAGACGTGACCCGCTTCGCCACAGTGGTAGCAGAGTGGGCGGTTATCTGACGTACGCCACACGCTGGCCTTTGTGGCGTTCTGCCGCGATGCAGACGGACGATAACTTGGTGCACTCGGAAACCTTGAGGCGGCTGGCGGAGTCGAAGAGGTGCCCTGGTATCGATGGTTAGCCTGATACATTGTCCCCATGGTGGGATCAGGGCCATGTGGTACAGGAGATCGCAGAGCCGCCGCATAAGTCAGCACAGGGTCCTCGAACCTTGTTGGCACGAGTGGGGTGACCACCTGTCGGATCTCATTTCGGATTAAGTCTGCGAGAGCACTTACGGGTGGTTGGAGCCCCGCTGCTTGAAGTTGGCGCAGCTCGTCCCGCACAACACTTATGAGCTCTGCGAGGGCATGCCTCTCGCTGTCAGCGCCGAGAGAACATGCAGCAGGAGTCACGTCGTGGCGTTCATACTGTGACGACCGATACTGGAAAGTACGCTTCATTGTGCTTGCCTCATTTATGAACTCTGCCACAGTCGTCGGTGGATTGCACACGAGTCCGGCGAAGAGCTGCTCTTTTACCCCACGCATTAAATGCCGCACCTTCTTTTCCTCGGACATTGCAGGGTCAGCACGTTTGAAGAGTCGAAGCATGTCCTCGACAAACATCAAAACTCTCTTGTTGGGTCGTTGGTTCAGAGACGAGATAGCCTGCTCCGCTCTCTCTTTCCTTTCAGTACTGCGGTACGCATCACAAAACTGTCGGCTGAACTCATGCCCCGTCGCAAAGGAACCCTCGTGATTCCCATACCACTTTTTGACAGAGTCTTCTAACGCAAAGTAAACTCTCCACAGCTTGCGAGCTTCATCGCATTCGTTGATGTTGGCAACTCGATCGAAGTGGTCAAGCCAGTCATCAACATCTTCATAAATGTCTCCATGAAATGAGCCTGGTGTTTGCGGCACATGAAAAACATGCGGGAGAAAAGAATAGGCGTCGTTGGTTTGACTCGCCTGGTTGGTAGTTGAAGTTGCCATCTCGTCTTGAGAGAGGGGACCGTATTCAGGAGATAGTCCTGGCAGGCGGCGACTGCTTCTTGCCGTGGGAGCTGTAGCTGTCTCCAAGTAGCTCAGCGTGTCGGCTGAAAATCTGCAGCCGAGGTGCATTTACCCCGCACCTCCACCAGTGCCGTGAACGTAATAACAGACAGCGACGAATCGATGTCTTGCTTGCCCTCAGACCAGGAAGCAAAAGCCCTCTTCTTTCTTCACTTCCAAGGGATTCCACCTACAGTTGATGGCTCATACCCATTACCTGTGACAATTATATATATATATATATATATATATATATATATCACCGGGTCAAGTGACAACCACATTTCTAATATGTTTACACATCACAAAACCCCTGCTGCTGTAAGGCAGTTGAGTGCACGTGACGTGCCTTCGTTTAAGCGAGGACAGATGCCTATTTGCAGACGATGCATAGTAGAACAAATAAATAGTAATGGGTGACAGAACCGCATGACAGAGACTGCCATATGACAAGCGCGTTGGAGTGCTATCGGGATTCGCCAGTGCGTGTGGAGAGGCTAACATGGAAAGACCGAACGGATGGTTATATTGTCGATAGACACAAAAGCCAACAGTTGGGTGCACAACCTGGAGCAATTGTCAAGTCGTTTGATTATGCAAAAGTGTAAAGACTTAAAAAAATAAAAATGCCAGGATCAGCCCTAAATTGAGAATAAATAAAATATTTTCACACATCTTGTACCGATTCTGTGTTCACTGTTGAATTAGTTCCATTATCCTAAGAACGTCGAGACGGAAAGAGACGGAAACACTGAGAAGCGCAGGAATGCAAGCAGTTGTGTTCACATTTTGCAGCATCATTGCTACTTTCCTCTCACAGTTTTCATGCTATTCACTTTATAACTGTTAGCTCAATTGCCAGCATTCAAATTACAGTCACTAAAATTTCAGAGAGGCTCAAGTCCAATACTATGAGATCGCACACATGCAAGGTATATTTCGTGACTGTTGCATCTGATACTGCATTGTATGAATACTAAGACGTGTTTGGAGAAAGTGAGAAGTCTATCTTAGTTTGTGTTAAAGGAACAGTTGCAACTGCAGTTGCTGAGGTTAAATATTCTAAATGAAGTTAACAAACTTGAAGCAACCTTTTTTGAAGCGACATACTCACAGGTACTATAAATAATTTAGACGCATTAGAAAAGTGTAGCTCTTCCAGATATATTAGTTGTCACCTTGTAGGATCCAAGCATAATACGCTCACAATTCTTACTTTCGCAAAAACTGCTCGGTGTGCAAGGTACCATCTCGAGTAAGACAATATCAAAAATTTGCAAGAGCTGCAGGTATCTAAAAGCAAGGTTAGTAAGTACCTGGTGCGCACACGCCAGATGGATATTAAAAGAAGATTTCGCGGGACACACAAAGATACACGCGCTCAATAGTAACTACCGCAAGCGCGCCGCGCATGCGATTCTATGGGCGCTCGCGAAAACTGTCCCCTCCTGGTGGCGCCGCAGCAGTGGTTCGGGAACTAGACCTGTCAAGCCATTTTTGGAACATGCGGCGAGCCGTACCCGTGCGCTCTTCCATCCAGCGGCTGTGGCACTACCTTCAGCGCAAACCGCACCTATGATGTTCGTGAAGCTGGCTGCGAAGCTGTAGTAGATCGTTTTGTTAAGATTACGCCCACTTCGCGAATATTAGAGATTATTCTGGAACCTACGTGGCTGCTAGCGAAAATGCGAAAATATTCTATGGCACGTGTTATAAATGCCGACACGCTTCACCGCTAATCAGTTCATCGACGGCCGACGCTCTGCTCGCCGCTATCAGTGCCAGTGCCTGGCTGTAATCTGACTTTCCTTTATGTGGCCACAAGTTCAGCCCAAATAAACAGTTTCATCTTCAATCTGTAGTCTTCTCCCTTCATCCACGTCACGACCCCGTGACATTTGGTGGAGGTGTTACTTCTTCCATGTACCAGACGCCCCCATCAAGCCGTGAACCCTGCCCATATCGCGAAGAAGACACCGACACCAGCCACGAGCAGAGAGTTAGCCGCAAGCAACAAGGTCTGCCACCGGAGTACGGGCTTTTACCCGACAAGACTCGAAAGACCAAGAGATTGACCTCGACAACGGCGACAATGATAGTGCCTGTGCCACCTGCACCACTCCTGCTCGAGCTACCCAAACAGCCGCCAATTTTCTGCTGCTCGCCACTGGAAGACCCGGAAAGCTGGCTTGAAAGGTTCGACCGCATTGCCGTCTTCAATGATTGGATTGACACTGACAAGCTCCGGCATGTGTATTTCGCCTTACAAGATGCTGCGCCGACCTGGTTCTGGAATCAAGAGCGAAGCCTCACAGCAGAGGACGTCTTTCGCGCCAGGTTCCTCATTACTTTCGCAAGTGTGGTCCGCAAGGAGAAAGCTGCAACTCTCCTAGAAACCCGTATGCAGATGCCAAATAAAAACTTGCCGCTATTCACGGAAGATATAATTAAACTCTTCCCCCATGCTGACGCCGACACGTACGAGGAGAAGGTACACCTGCTCATGCGAGGAGTGAAGCAAGAACTCTTCGCCGGTTTTATCAGGAACCCGCCGAAGACGGTCGCCGAATTCATTTCAGAAGCATCAACAATAGAGAAGACGCTAGAGATACGGACACAGCAATAATATTATAGCCTCTCATCTACAAGCTACGCCGGCATATAAGCGCTAGGAACCACCAACTTGCATGAGACGATCCAAGCAATCATGCAAGAAGAGCTGCGAAAATTGCTTCCTTCAGCGCAGCTTCACGTGGTTCAGACTCAGGTCAAAATGTCTAACCGGGTATCGAAATGGTCTAAACTGGCATCAACTGGAATCAAGTGGTCCCGGTTGCAGGCCAACTGTTTTCAGCTGGGAATCAAATGGGAACAGTGGGTCCCAGTTACAAGTGGTTCCAGATAGTAGATGGTCCCAGTTACAGCTCAAATGGTTTCAGCTGGAAACGGTTGGTAGCTGGTCCCAGTTACATTGCAACTGGCCACCAATGGGGACCATCACCAGTTGAACTGGAAGCTGCTGGTCCCAGTTGCGTTCTAACTGAAAGTGCGACATAATCTGGCGGTATCCTTCTTCACAGTGAAAAAAGAAAAAAGTTGAACTCGGTTGTGCATGACATAGAATTGTTGCACTTGAACAAACGAGTTTTATCCAAAAGTTTTTTTTTCTGTTTATACAAACGACCAGCTACTTAGATGATTAAAATAATCGTGGAATATTCAGTTTCACAAGTGTACAAACACATTACATTCAAACTTATGCTTGTTTGAGCTTCAGTAGATTCAACTGCATTAAACTGTTGTCAATATTTTTACATTTATCGCGGTCTAAATACGGGGGCAAAGTGGTCTCGATTAATGTCAGGCTGTAAGATTGCCAAATAAATATTGACAAAGAAAAATAACAAGGCCGTGCCTGTAGCTACCACTGCCAAGACTACCTACATCCTATAATGCTGCAAAGTTCCAACGCAAATGTGCATCGTACACCACCACAAACGGCTTTACCACGAACATCTAACACACTCTCCCGCTTCCTCTCTCACGCCCTGCCTGTATGGCCGGCAGCAGTCACTACAGTTGCATATCTAATCTTACACTCAAATTTCTCAATGTTCAATGAAAGAAGCGCACAGGCAGAGAAATTTCAAACACGGCAACGAGCAGTTTCGTACAGCATATGTGACGAGGGCTAGCTACCGTGCCGTGGATAGCCACGGAAGCGAGGTGTAGTAGTGATATTCTTGATAAAGAACGCAGAGTCATGGAGTGCGTAATTTAGACATCTTGAATAGTGTTCGAAAGTTTCGTTTCTGAAATAATTTACGACTTTAGGCAATCATCAGACAAGTGTTTTTGCCTGTTACAAGACGGATATGTGGATCCATCGTGTTCAGGATGCCACGCTGCCTCCCGGTCCGCAATGCAGACGTTTGAAGATAATAAGTCCCTTTTGCTTCGAGTAATTGAACATCTGGAAATAATATAATGCAACACAGACTACGAAGTATACTCGTGCAGGCTTGTAGCTTGTTATCAGTCCTTAGGCGGAGAGAATTTCTCAGATTAATTTCAGAAGAGGGGTTCGAAGAAACCGTCTTGACGTCCAGAATTTTTCACTGGATTTAGAGCGCATCGGGAGTGACAACTACAATGAGCGATGAGCTGCTAAATCACGAGTAGCGAGTTGCACTTCACGTCCCCTCGTGCGTTGATGTTTTTTTCCTGCTCGTAAGTCACTTTCATTGCAAATATTGTATCATATCCTTCACAGAGCTTCAAAGAAAAGCATACTTTTTCTTGCGCATTGCATGTAGCCCAATTACAGTGGATATTACACAGTACCGCATGCCATCAACATGCTTCAGCTACACCAGTGAAGCAAAATGGCTAGAGCAATGAAACATGCAGTCACGACTACAGTCCACGCCTCTCTGCTAACTTCTTGTGCACTTCCCCAGTAACGTCCGAACAACGTTGGTGTTCGACAAATTTTCACAATTTCAATGTTGCAAAAAACATACGTGTGAAGTATTCAATTCGATATCCTTGTTGCGATCGGGCTGATGAAATCTGCAACATCCAAGCGCAGTGAGTTGCGCACTGCTGGAGTCTGATCATGGCTGTGACACAAGCGCTACTTAATGCGAAATTAAATGCTTGTGTTTCGTTGAACAAGCAACTCAACGGTGCTTACAGTCAGTGCAAGTAATGACGACAGCATAATACGTTCGCAAACCATCGCTACGTTGAACATCTGTTCCTGTGCAGCCGCGACGGCGCGCTATTCGTTAGTGGCCTACTACTGAGGCAAATCCGCCAGACAAGCTGGGCACAAATTATCTCAGAGTACTGTTCCATTCCTATGTCAATTCGAGTTCGCACAGTTTTCTGTAGCACGCACACCATTACGCAAGGCATCAATGCACGGTCAATCAGCTGACACCACCACCCTTCACACTGTGGCAAGAAATGAGGTAGCGAACATTTAGCGGTTCGTATCATTTGGGAGAGTACTTTGGTCCAATATATCTTCATTCGACGATCAAGCGTTCATCCGGTGAAAGCAACACGGGGCGTACATCCCATCTTTTTCTAGGAGAGTTCACGAGTTAATCATCCTCCGGCAGCCGCCTTGAATTGCACGATGCGCCACCTATAGCCCGCGGAAATTGTGAATAAAACTGAAGGGCAAGAGTGCCATCTGTCATATAACCCATGAAATAACAAAAGTTGCCACTGTAGTGTTCCTAGGCAAGCACACACAGTCATCACTTCCTAAGAGAGCTCAAAGATGTTGAGACTGTTCCGTGCATGGTCTTAGCATGCACCCTGTCAAAATAAAGCAGGCTAGGACAGCTGCATGTTTTGTCGTGACAATGTTAGAGCGCAAATGCGAAAGAGAACACATCAGTGCCAAAATTTTTAAAATTGGCAGATTTTTTTCATGTAATGATTTCTCAAGCATAAGGTTTGGCATAAAGTTCTGTTATTACAAGTTGATGACAACAATGAACCTTGTGCGAACTTGCTGGTGCAAGCAATTCCTTCCTTAGAATAAAAACTTGGTAAAATATTGAATCTTCAGGTCAAGTTTCAACTGTACTGAGCATGTGATTGCAAAACAGTGAACAGAAAGATGACTTGCCTTTATCAATTGGCTTGACAGTTTTGATTGCCACGTAACCAGCTTCCGCAACCTTCTTGTTTTGTTCTTCCAGACTTACAGCGACATGCTCAATGCCGCCTTGCTGCAATCAATAAAACAACAAAGCATATGAGTAGTCATGCCAATGGCTATTAACTCTCTTTGCTTGCCAAGACACTAGTCTTTTTTTTTCTTCGTTGCAAATTGGAAGACTGAATTACAATGCTTACTCCCCAGGGCTGAACTACACTCTGATAATTAGTTATCTTCTTTACTAGTATACAGCCTCTATCTAAATACATATCAAAAAGAAATGCTTAAGGGGCATCGACACAAAGTTTTAAAAAAATCTAAATATTATACTCAGAAAATAAACATTTTTTCCCCTCTTGTGTACTCGGGAATCCCAAGCCAACACGCCGAAAAAAATGATTTCCGAAGCCACTAATTTCAGCAAAGATTATCCAGAATCAGATCAGAACAGCAGTTGTAGCGGGGTAGTTGTCTGCAGCCGTCAGTGTCTGTGACCACTATTGCGAAGTAAAAAAAAAACTTAAACAAAAAATGCCACGCCCGCACGAAAGGGACAACACAGCGAAAGCTAGAAGAGCAGCCTTTCAAAACACTCATTGTGTAACTACTGACGCACACTTGCTTGTTATTTAAGCAAGTGTGCTTGTTATCCACTAGGGCATTATTAATAAAATTTTTTGGATAGTAGGCCGGCATTCGCTATGCTACTTTTTGCTATTCTTCTGAGAAGCATGCTATCTGCTAAACACTTGCAAGGAATTTTGTGTCAATTGTTCATTCAGTGGCTGGCGATGATGAATTATGGATGAAGTGCGCATGTGCCACAGTTAACAGGGGAACAAGAACAAGCTTTTGTAATGGGTTGGAGCATCCGACGACCCACTCATTATGCTATTCGCATTGTGTGACGACTGGTTGTTCTTTCGCTGTTTTAAAACGCCTTATAAGTCGTATTAACGAGATTGCTTTTCTGACATCAAGCCTGCCTAAGGCAAGTTTGCCAACCAGTCCTAAGCACTGGTGTGGCTGCGTGGTAGAATACTGGGCTGACACCCAGCGGACCCGGGCTCAAGCCTTACTATGTCATTGGCGCTAGGTTTTTTTCTCATTTCACGTGATGTGGTTATGGACACCGGCAACAACGGCGGCGGACAACTGCGCGTGACTTGAGTTGCGATTTCATAGCAGCTTTCGCTGCAAAAAATTCTAGGAATGTCGGCCACTCTAACTGAGCATAGTTGACAAAGCATGGGCAGGTCTAACAGCAGGTAAGGTAACATAGCCTTAACCTCGCTTTTCAACATTAAATGATGTTGTCAACCAGGGCGACGGATACTGTATCCAGATACTGTATCCGGGATAACAACGAGTAGTGCATGTCATTCTTTGCTTCCACCCACCAACTAACTACCTTTCATTTCATTTCATTTTATTTCCTTAAGGACCCCTTGCGGGGCCTTACATAAGGGGTGGGTACATAAAAATTGAGCAGAAAACAATCGTTTGTCCTAAAGTGAAAGATGATTAGTGATACTGGTTGTGAAGGTAGAAGTACAAGTAATGGCAGGAATGTCGCCTGAAAGGCCATTCCAGGCAACTGCTGTGCGAGGAAAAAATGATGTTGAAAAAGTAACGGTGCGTGCACGTGGGCGTGCGACTTGAAGAGGATGATTAGTTCGTTGAGAGATGTACGCTGGGGGAACAAAATAAGGTGGCATGCGCATCGAGCTGTGAAAAAACTTATGAAATAACGAAAGACTGGCGATACGGCGGCGGAGGGAAAGGAGGGGCAGTTGAAGTTCTGCCTTTAGTAAAGATACGCTGACGTCATGGGAGTAAGAATTATTGATAAACCTAGCGGCACGGTTTTGAATACACTCAAGGGCGTCTTCAAGATAGGCCTGTTGCGGGCTCCAGATTGGGGAAGCATATTCAAGTTTAGTTCTAACAAGGCTTTTGTAAGCTAATAATTTTACATTTCTAGGTGCGTTACGTAGATGACGTCGCAAGAATCCCAATGTTTTGTTTGCCGATGATATGACTTCCGTGATATGCAAACCCCATGAAAGATCGTTGCAGAGTGTGACCCCCAGATATTTAAAAGAATTAACAGTTTCAACTGGAACATTACTGATGGAATATGGAAAAACAAGTGGAGAACGGCGGCGGGTGAAGGATAAGGCTTTGCATTTGTGAGGGTTAAGTTCCATTAGCCAATCATCGCACCATTGTTTTACATTGTTAGGATCACTCTGTAGAGCTAATTGATCAGAAGCGTTACAAACAGTGTGGTAAATAACACAATCGTCAGCAAACATTCGGATTTTACAGGATACATGAATTGGGAGATCGTTAATAAATATCAGGAATAAAATCGGGCCCATTGACCTAGCCATTGATAAGCCTTAGCATCTACTCCGTTCTGTCGGCCATGGCTCTGGTGACAGTGATGATGTTTCGGTTCTTATATATGTTATCAAGAAAGCTGCTATGATATCCCTGTTGCGAACAGCACATCTTTGTTTCGTTTACGGGGACTCGGCGACAAAGCCTTTCTTGATACACCGCTACAGTGAACCCGTTCGGGGAAAGAGAAGCGCCTACGGGGCGAAATAAAAGTGCTCCGGGGGGACAAGCAGCGACAGAGCAGAGAGTGTAATGGCGAATTCCACTGGTAGATCCGAAGCAGCCGCCGAAATCCTGGAGTGAGCACTCGGATTACGCCAAGCAAGATCTGCGAGTGGAAGACCTGAATGCCCCGCCTGAGGACGCACCGGAAGTTGTTTACACATACGTCACTAGATGAGTCCTGAAAACTTCTTCGACATAGCCGATTATCTTCGGCCATGCACACGGCGGGGCGGGAAAGCACGTGCAGCTCGTCCTCGCTGCTGCTACTAGTGCTCTCGCTGTCGCTCAAAGCGAGAAGTAAACCAACAGCACCAAACAATACCATTTTAGAAATGTACACCTGTGCAGAGGGCACCGCCTCGAAAAAAAAAAAAAAGAACGCTCAAGGCAGCTGGAGGTAACAGTGCTACCCAAATGTGCTGGAAATGATGGCAACGCATTCTCGGAGTTGCGGGGAAATCCGTCTCTGCAAGATGGAGCACGCCAAACGCTCCGACAAGGAGTGAGTTGCTCCTAATCTGCCAGTGGAACACAGGAACTTGCTCCGAATCTACCAGCGAAATGCAGATTCTCGGCCACGGAGCAAGAAAGCTTGCTCCCGCTCGATGAGTGGAATTCGCCATAAAAGAAAGAGTGGTCGAATAAAGACATTTGGACGCCCGCTCAGATATCTTCCTTGAGATGTTTGGAAGTGCCTTTTTTAGTGCCTGTAGATAGTGTAAATAAATCCAGTGTACTTTTATAGAACTGTGCCTTCCCTGATCGGCGTCTTATACAAGAAATCACTACAATTCCAACCAAAGCCAATTTTCGCGCCTTAGCTGTCCCTTACTGGCGCCGCTAGCACTAGTGTCTGTAACAGCTCTTACGTGAAATTAAAAAAAAAAATGAAGTGAGAACAAAATGTCTATGAATGGAAAGAATACATTAACCCAGGCTCTTTGCATGGCAGTTGAGTATTAATGCGATAGTGTTAGTGAGCTCATTTTGCAGCGATACCGGTGTCAGCAGCGGCGTTGTTGCTTGTGAGTGAAAAATCATTATCTTCTGCGTGACCAAGACGGCAAGAAAGATGAAAATGAAATAAATAAATATCTCCGGCTCGGAGAAGAGACCGAACCGAAACTGTCTACATGTCAAGCAGGTGTTCCACTGCACAGCCATGTCTGATGATGATACTTGGTGCTTTTTGCACGAGGGCCATTTGATGGCCAAAGAGCGCCAGTTCATTAGACTAGAGATGTGGACAATGATTGCGATTAGCAGCTGCATAGGGGCCTTAATATTTCTCGTGCTAAGGCAGGTAAAAACACAGAAGTACTAAAATCATGACCATGTGGTGAAATGTGTGTAGTGTAAATGAATGATGAAAGTTTGTGACATTAAATGTTGTAGTGGACATATATGGCATCAGCACAAAAGCCTCGATCGTTCACACCTTTGCGTCCAAGGGCCGTGAGGCAAGTGCTTTGTTCAGTGCAGCCACCGCAGTGGAAACATCTCTGGAGAGGTGGTACTACGGAATGCCCAGGTATATTACATGAAAGGTACGTAGTTTGAGTTTGAGTTTATTCAACCACGTGACAAGTACACGAAAATGCACTGTATACGTGGTTTGGTGCGAAGGGAAAAAAGCTGCATTTCACAGCTTGACAGGCCCCTTCACCCAGAAAAAATCTAAACTACAAATTTACAAATATTACGAAAATTACATGCAGCGGAAAGCGACAATACAAAAAGAAACACGCATGTGGCCAATGACAGCAAATAATAGAATGACAACTCTGAAATACATACAAAAATATTCATAACAAAGCAATGTATGAAAGAATAAAAACTGAATAACCATTACAGAAATCACCCAACATTCATTTACAACACAATCAGCACATCAAAAAGTTCTCTCAAAAAAGCCAACAACGATTTATGCGTGAAAAGTGGCTCCCTACCGACGAACATTGCTAGAGGAAGTTGTATCTGTTGTCGGTAACGTAATGGAAAGTGTTGTCTTCTCAGCGTGTCTAACTGTTTACACTGAACTAAAATAAGAAGTACGGTGAGTGCTTCTCCACATCTATCACACAAAGAAGGTGGATCGCTACTAGACAAAGTAAATGAATGTGTAGTGTATGTATGTCCTGTTCTCAACCTTGTAAGTATTACTTCTGTGTGGCGTGATTTTGATACTGGCGGCCAATGACCAAGTTGCGGCTTGATGACATGCAATTTATTACCTGTGTGTGTCCCATGTGCACTGCCATTAACCACTGAGCTTTCGTTCTATAAAAGGTTTCTAGTCGAGTGCAGGAATTCATATGAATGTACAGTCGAATCTCAATATATCGAACGGCGCGGCGATCGCGAAATAGTTCGATATATCCAGAATTCGATACAAAAAAATCACGAAAAAAATGCGTCAACAGCTTGCTGAAAACAACCAACGAACCGTTAAAGCGTGGTGCAGTAAATACTCACTTGAAGATTCAAACATAGTATTTATTGTGTTGGTTTAAAATATTGAAAAAGAGCTTTTGTTGGCCATGGCGTGTTTGACGACTGCGTCCTCAATATAGCCCAGGCGATCCATAAGTGATAGGCCGGTGCCTTCAATCGCGCCGCAGGCAGCTACAACCTCAGCTGATGTCGGGAGCGGGGCACCATCAGCGCTTGCGGGATCCACCTCGGCAGTGTCTTCATTTGGCTGCTCAGCAGTAGCTTCGACGACAATCTCCACATCCATGAGCTCCGACATTGTACCAGTGATGTCATCACCTCCAACGAAGTCTTCGATGCACATGCTTTGCGGCTCGGCACCTACAAAGCTCTCCTCTCCAGCTTGCTCCACGTTTCGGCGAGCTCGCTTTCTTCATCTGCGCATGCCAACCCAGCTTCCTCGGATTCTTCCACTGATTCCTCGTCAGTGCGACCAAAGCCCGCATGCCGAAAGCAGTTAGCTATCATCAACTGCTTGACGTTTTCCCACGATGCTTTGAGCATTTGGATGGCTCCAAAGAGATCGATCTTCAGATCTTGGCCGATCCGCAGTTTTACGAGCAGAATGTCGATCAGCCGACGCTTGTAGTTAGACTTGAATGTGCGGATAATACCCTGATCCAACGGTTGGAGCTTCGAAGTAGGGTTAAGCGGCAGGAATACCACTTCGATGTTGCTCAGCTGGGCGTCCGTGCGGTGTGCCGTGCAATTATCGACAATAAGGCATACCTTCCGTCCTTGACGGGCCAGGTCCGAATCCCAGGCCTTCAGCCACTTGAGGAAAATATCCCTCGTCATCCACGCCTTCTTGTTCCAGGCATAAGTCACCGGAATATTAGGGCAGTTCCGCATGCACCTCAGGGTTTTTAAACTTGCTAATTACAAGTGGCCGCAGCTTCGTGCTTCCATCTGAATTGGCAGCCAATAGGACCGTCACACGGGCCTTGCCTTGCTTGCTTCTGTGGCATTTGTCCCCGCGAGTGTCCAGCGTTTGCCGCGGAAGCATTTGCCAGAATAGGCCCGTCTCGTCAGCATTAAAGATGTGCTTCGGCTCATACTTGACGAGAACTTCGGGTCACCCGTGATCAAGCCACTTCTGAATTTCTTCGTCATTGGCGTCCTCACTCTCTCCCGACACAGTCTTCCCGACAATGTTGAAGCGAGCCTTAAAACGTTGCAGCTAACCGCTACTAGCACTGAAATCCTCGGCGCCGAGAATGAATGCAAAGTTCCTTGCCTTCTGATGCAACATCGGTCCTGATACAGGAATATTTCGGGCCCTTGCATCGATGAACCACTTGTGAAGCGATTTTTCAACATCTTCAAAAGCAACTTTGCGTACACGATGCGCGCCCGAGTGCTGGCTCTTCTTGGCCTTGGCCTTTATGTGGCTTTTGTTTTTGAGCAGGGTACTCAATGTGCTCCTTGGTATGCGTAACTCATCCGCAACGCTCGACTTCTCGCCATTCTCTACGTGCTGTATTGCTTCCAGTTTTGCAGCAAAAGGCAGGGTCTTCCGTTTCTTCGCGTTTGCAGCCATCACTACACACACCACAGCGAGCGACAGGCCTAACTCCGAACACACGAACACTGCGAGCACAACAACCGATGCCTGCCGATGCTACGGAAGAGGAGCTTGCAACAAGTGCGCAGTGTGCCGTTGACACCATAGAGACTGCAACGACTGCAAGCTTCAAGGCTGCGGCGCGCATACGCCGCTACGTTAAAGTGGCGCTCTCGGCGCCATCGAAGTGTGCAGTATTCGTAAACGCCCGCCGCTCTACCGCTACTTTCAAAAGCTCGCGGCCTGTCAATGGAGCGCGGGCGGTTTGGGGTGGCTGAGTTCGATATATCCATTATATGTCAAACATTGTTCGAAATAAAAAATCAATAATGCATGCGATTTCCCGCGTGATATAGGAACCGTTTGATATAGGCAATAATTCTATATATCCGTGTTCGATATATTGAGGTTTGACTGTATTAGTAGTGGTTTTGTTGGCAGATTCAGCTAGCTGGTCTACCAGAACGTTGCCTTGTATTTCGCGGTGCCCTGGAACCCAGCAGGCTACAACATGCTGCTTGGATGAGTAGACTGTGCATAAAAACGAATAAAGCGAGACAAGAACAGGGTTTTTGCACTTTTAAAAGTTTTCAGAGCTTTTACTTCGCTCAGGGAATCTGTGTACATTAATGCTTTCTGTAGTTTTATTTGTTTAATGTGTTTAATAGCCGCAAGTATCGCCTAAGCTTCGCCGCTGAAAATGCTTGTAACAGGGTGCAGATCCCCGGCTTCCGAAAAGGATGGGCCAACGGCTGCGTACGAGACAGAAGTGTTGGTCTTTAGTCATCGGGACATGTGTATTTCAGTTGTAGCTCTAAGAAGTATGCCTGAATATGTGCAATTGGTGCGTGCTTCGTAACCTCCAAGAAAGGCACGTCGCAATCTATCGCCTGCCACTGCCATGGCGGCCGGCATTCTGCAGGAGCCATCAAACGGTGTTCAAGTGGCACACCGGTTTCCTTCGCTAGGCCCCTCACACGGAGTGAGTACGGCTGTCTCATAGAAGGTCGTTTCTCAAACACAGCAAGGCCTGACAAAGAATTAATTGTAGAATTTAAAGGATGTTGCTTGTCTGCATTCACTTTAAGATAATATTGAAAAGACAGGTAACATCTCTATAGGTGGAGCGACCATCCGCACGATTCCACGTACAGGCTCTCCACGGGGCTAGTGCAAAGAGCACTCGTATAGATGCGGATGTCCAGATGATGAGCAGGGTCAAGCATTTTAAGGGCAGCAGGTGTCGCAGACTGATATGCTATTGCCCCATAATCAAGGCGAGTACCTATGAGGCTTGTATAGAAATTGATCAGGCACTTCTTGTCACTTCCCCACATACTGCATGACAACACATTTAGAACATTCAGGGCTTTTATGCACTTGTTTTTTAAATACTTGATGTGCGGTATGAATGTTAGCTTGGCGTTCAAGATTAGGACTAGGAATTTGTGTTCAGTATGAACAGAAAGACGCTGTCCATGCAGTTGAATATCGGGTTCGAAATGAATACCTCTCTTCCTGGAGAACAAGACACACTTGCTTTTCTTTGCATTCAGTCAGAACCCGTTTTCTTGTGCCCAATTGGAGACTTTGTTCAAAGAAAGCTGAGCCTACTGCTCACACATGGCCAGATTACAAGACTTAAAACCAAGCTGTATGTCATCGACATATGTGCAGCAAAACAAATTTCGAGGGATGGCCAAGTGCAAAGAATTCGTTTTGATAATAAAAAGTGTGCAGCTACGTGCACCACCTTGCAGCACTCCTGTTTCTTGGACAAATGTTTGGGAGAAGGCACTACCCACTCGGACACGGAATGTTCGATTTGACAAGCAACTCAATTACGGTAAACATATTGCCACGCACGCCAACATGAGTAAGGTCTCTCAATATTCCAATGCGCCATGTTGTATCGTAAGCTTTTTCGATATCGAGGAACACAGAGAGAAAATATTGTTTGTGGACGAAAGAGAGTCTGATCTGTGCCTCGATACGAACAAGGCGGTCGGTGGTGGATATACCCTCTCGAAATCCGCACTGAAACGGGTTGAGCGAATTGTTTGTTTGAAGGAAATGTACAAGTCGACGGTTTATCATTTTTTCGAAAAGTTTGCACAAGCAACTTGTCAGTGCAATAGGCCTATAACTCGAAAATGAGGAAAGGTCCTTGCCCTCTTTCAAAATGGGAATAGTCATAGCCTTTTTCCAGGAAGTAGGGATAGCGCCAGAAAACCAGATAGCATTGTACAAGCAAAGTAGGGGTTTTTGCGTTTCGATTGGTAGGTTTTTCAACATTTCTTACACCACAAGATCAGAACCTGGGGTGGAATGATTGCAGGAGTTCAGAGATGTGTAAAGCTCAGCTAAGCTGAAAGCTTGGTTGTATGCTTCGTGTTTTGTACATTTGTGTTCTAGTTTCTGCTTTTCGATTCTTGTTTTGTAACTTTGGAAGGCTTCACTATAGTGTGACGAGCTGGACACTTGTTCGAAGTGTGCGCTGAAGAAGTTTGCTTGATCGTCCAAGCTGTCACCTTGTGTGTTTACGAGAGGGAGTGAATGCACTTGTCTTCCTGCTATTCTCCTAACCATGTTCCAGACTAGCGCTCGTGTCTTTCGTGTTCTTCTTGTCTCTGTGTCGTCGTTTTGTTCTCGCGCTATAACTATCGTCATGCCATACCAACTAGCTCAAGCTGCCACACTTCCAAGTTACATTTAGTCTCCTGTGTATATGTATTGATGCCTGATATAAAGCTGTGCCAACTTTCCCTTCTAGCCTGTCAGCGCGTACTCCTGCTTTGAGACTACGTTTTTAAAATTTGTATTATTCTCCGCTGTCGGAGAGTCTCGAAGCAGCTTCCATGCTTTATTTTGCTTTCTGTGTGCATGCTGACACTCACTGTTCCACTAAGGAGTGTGTCGCCTGGTGGATCGTCCAGTTGGTGGGATACACTTTATTGCAGCATCAATAAGAAGTGCTGTCAAAAAGTCTACAGCTGCATTTATACTTATTTGACTTCTAGCCTGCTTTCACTTCCCTACTCTTCGCATCCCAACTAATTCTCCCTCTCTTTTTGCCCTCCTCCTCCTCTCTTTGCTTTTTGCATAACGCGAGCAGTGACGTCCGGTTTCATTATGTCCGACCAACTTAAGCGAGTAGCTTCTCTGAGCTTTTCCCAGTCCGTTTTGTCTGTGTGCCATCTGGGAACATCTGGGAATGCCCTACCTGTGGAATCGGCAAAGAGTCAAGAAGAGTTAGTGGCTGATATAAAAATCAAGAGCAGTCAAAAGAGCATAGAAGACAAAATTGGAAATCTTCAGAGTAGATTGGAAGCCGTTGAAGGTAAAATGCAAACTCTTGACGATCACAATGCTGACGTGGCAACTATTAATTCTACAGTCGGCATGCTAACAGCAGAGCTTGAATCTATGCAATCACGCCTTGACGAACAAGATGACCGGTTGCGCCGCAATAACCTCCTGTTTCATGGCGTACCCGACTGCAAACAAACTTGGGACGAATCTGAGGCCCGCATCAGAGAACTTTTGACAGGCGTAATTGATCCACTATCCGCAAACAACATTGAGCGGGCTCACCGTTTGGGAGCATTTCGCCCAGGTAGACATCGCCCCATTATCGTAAAATTTACCAATTTTAAAACAGAAGACAAAATACTCTGCGCACGCAAAAAACTTAAAGAAAAGGACATTTCTGTGAACGAAGATTTTTCGCTGGCGACACGCCATGCTCGAAATCAACTTTTGGCCTTCGCGAAAAGTCAGTCAAACGAAGCACCCTTCCAACTCCGGCACAACAAGCTGATTATGAACAAAAAACAATACTTCTTCGACCCCTCAACTAATCGCGTAACAGAGCACCTACAACGCCTGCCCCATAAACCCCAAAACCACGCCGTGCCGAGCAATGAAAGCTAGGAAAAACTGAGGGGCAGTGGAAGGTAACTAAATCGCGTATCATTTCTTTACACCAACATTCGTAGCATTCTTAAAAAACGCGATAATCTTCATTTTGCCGTTACTACAACTAATGCTGATATCATAGCACCAACAGAGACCTGGCTGCATCCAGATATTCTTGACCACGAATTACTCGACTGTGCTCATTGTTTTTCTTTTTACCGATGTGATCGAACAGCCCGCCAAGGGGGCGGCGTACTGCTGGCTATTACGAAAATCATACTATCACAGTATGTTCATGTTCCTTCGGATCTGGAGATAGTATGGGCCATTATCCAATTCTCCCATCGAAAAGTTGTTGTCGGTGTATGCTATCGTCCTCCTGCATCATCCCCGTCTTTTATCAATGAACTGCACGACGCTATAAACATTGTTAAGTCTCGTCACCTGTCGGTTCCTCTGCTTCTAATAGGCGATTTTAATATTCCAAACATTTCCTGGGCAACTGAACCACCTACCATCAGCCCCTTTTCCACATTCGCAAATGATTTCTTAAATTTGTGCTCTGTTTTTTCCTTGTCACAATTAGTAAAGCAACCTACCAGAACTATTGCGTCGGTAGCTAACACACTAGACATGGAGCTTTCGTCCCACTCCGATTTTGTTTCGAACATTACCTATCTGCCGGGTTTAAGCGATCATACTCTGCTATCGTTCAACATCAACGCATCCTGTCCCAAGTGTGTAAAAACGGTTAAAACAATTCATGACTACGGTAAAGCCGATTTTGTCTCCATTAATAATGAACTTTGCACATTTCTTGACAGTTTCCTCTCCCCGTTTGATAGTCGTAGTGTTCAAACTAACTGGGACCTTTTTGTAGATAAAGTGAAACAACTAACAAATAAACACATTCCTGTTCGCACTATCACATTCAACCAACATGCACCATGGTTCAATATACAGATTAAGCGTCTCCTAAACAAAAACCATCGTATTTACAAAGCCGCGAAAAAATCCTCCTGCATCGTTCGATGGGACGATTACAAAAAAGCCTCCCAAGAGTACACCACCGCACTAAAAATTGCAAAATATTGCTATTTTAACACCACGCTTCCGAATATGTTACTAACTGATCCTAAAAAATTTTGGCGCGTTATTAACCCCAAAGATAGCCAAATGTTAACCTTGATTGACAGTGCTGGAAACACCATTCCCCCTCGTTTGTGTGCAGAAGCCCTTAATGATGCCTTTTCCAGGAATTTCTCAACTACAGACGCCCCTGTTCCGACCACCCCCCATTGTGACTACCCACCCATGCCTCCTATTATTGACTACGTTGTTGTAGACGCCCCTGTTCCGACCACCCCCCATTGTGACTACCCACCCATGCCTCCTATTATTGACTACGTTGGTGTTAAAAGTGTAATCAAGTCCTTAAAGCCTTCCTCGTCTCCTGGGTGTGATACGATCAGTCCTAAATTTTTGAAAAACACCAGCTCTTATTGTTCAATCATACTAACGAAGATATTCGAACAATCGCTTCATGAAGGCTGTCTCACCGTCGACTTTAAGATTGGAAAGATAACTGCACTGTTTAAAACTGGTAACAAACATTCACCGTCTAACTACCGGCCTATCTCGCTAACCAGCATACCTTGTAAAATACTAGAACACATATTATATTCCAAACTGGCAGATTTTCTCGAATCTAACTCGTTTTTTTTCAAGTGTCAAACGGTTTCAGAAAAAACTATTCATGCGAGACTCAACTTGCATCTTTCACCCATGGATTAAACATCATTCTTGATCATTCATCCATCGCTGATTGCATTTTTTTAGACTTTTCCAAAGCTTTCGATAAAGTATGTCACAAGTTGTTACTTCACAAACTACAATATCTTAATCTTGATCCAAAACTTTTATTTTGGCTTGAATGTTTCCTTTCTAACCGCGGTCAGTTTGTTTTAGCTAACGATAACGTCTCACCCCGAACGAATGTCTCTTCTGGAGTCCCTCAAGGATCTGTCCTGGCTCCCCTGCTCTTTCTTATTTACATTAACGACTTACCTTTATCTGTTACTTCTCACATTCACTTGTTTGCCGATGACTGCGTCCTCTTTCGTGAAATATCTAATGACAATGACCTATTAACCCTTCAATCCGATCTTAACGCTATTTCTGCGTGGTGCAAAACATGGGTAATGCAACTAAACACTAGCAAATGCAAGTGCCTTCGCGTATCTAGAATTAACCGTATATTGCCCACTTACTATCTGAACGATGCTCCACTGGAATCTGTCAGCACTTACAAATATCTCGGAATACATATTACTACCGACCTCGCTTGGTCTGTGCATACCACGTACGTAATTAATAACGCTAATCGCATGCTCGGCTACGTACGTCGAATTTCTCACAGGCTCCTTCAACACTAAAACTAACTCTCTACAACACGCCTATCCGCTCCAAACTGGAGTATGCTGCATCAGTTTGGGATCCTAACCAAGAAAATCTAATACACTCACTTGAAATGGTTCAAAATAACTCTGTTCGTTTTATACTCTCTAACTACAACAGGACTGCCAGCATAAGCACTATGAAATCCAGCCTCGGATTACCTTCCTTATCATCTCGTAGGAAAATCCTTCGCCTTTGTCTTTTCCATAAGCTTTTCTATCACAGCCAGCTACGAAACGAACTCATTCTGCCTCCTCGGTACATTTCCGCTCGCATAAATCATGTCCATAAAGTCGGCTTGCCGTCCTGCAGAACTAACTCCTTTTTCCAGTCATTCATACCGCGTACATCACAGGAATGGAACCACCTACCCGCACTGACGGCAACAATCTCGGACCACCAACTTTTTAAAACTGCTTTATCTAACATTGTATAACGTGTAACACTGAAGTACATTGCATTTTGATTGATATGTGGGGTTTAACGTCCCAAAACCACTATATGATTATGAGAGACGCCGTAGTGGAGGGCTCCGGAAATTTAGACCACCTGGGGTTCTTTAACGTGCACCCAAATCTGAGCACATGGGCCTACAACATTTCCGCCTCCATCGGAAACGCAGCCGCCGCAGCCGAGATTCGAACCCGCGCCTTGCGGGTCAGCAGCCGAGTACCTTAGCCACTAGACCACCGCGGCAGGGCTACATTGCATTTTCCTAGTTTTGTTGTGTTCATACCTTTTTTTTTGCTCTGTTTTATATTATGTTTGTAACTATTGTAACCCACTCCCCTCTCTAGTGCCTCTGGGGACCTTTGTTTATTGGTGTACTTAGAATGATAGGAAAGGGGTCACTTCCAAAAGGATTGTTGATCACTTTCCAATAAAGCAGGGGTACAAGCGATGGGAACACAATGCTGAGATCTATGCATGAGTAGGTTTTGCTGGCGAGGCTAAAGTGTGTTGGTTCTTTCCTATTCAACAGACACGCACCCAAAAAAAAAAAAGGAACTGTTAGATTACGTGACCTCGTGCATCGCAGGGAGAGTCGCCCAATAGGCCATTATGTCCATTCAAGTCTCCAAGGACCACATAAGGTTTCGGTAGTTCATCTACCAGTGACTGGAATTCGTGAATTCGTGTTTTTCTAGGTGGTACAGTGGAGGTATGTAAAGAGGGCAGATGGTGACAAGTTTGTTCAAAAGAACTGCTCGAACAGCCACTGCCTCAAGGGATGTTTGTAGTGGTAAATGTGTACGTGCTACGCCCTGATCAACTACAATGGCCACACCACCAGATGACACTTCAACATCATTGCGGTCCTTTCTGATTACACAGTGAAGTAGAAAATAGGTGTTCCTGGAATTTAAGTGCGTCTCTTGTACACACAACACTTTTGGGGAATGTTTGTGTAAGAGTTCTTGGATACCGTGGAGGTTTCTAAGCAGTTCTCTGACGTTCCATTGTATTATTTGTGTATCCATTATGAGCGTAAATGAGTGCTGCGTGTACTAAAGAAGTATTGCAATAAGTCATGAGCCCTTGTCAGGCTTTGTGATGATGGTTTTTTTACTTTCTGGCGCGCTCCAAAGAGTCACACCTGTCCTTCGGCACCGAAGACACCGTTGAATTTGCTTTTGTGTCCATCACCTCGAACGAGGTGCTGGATGCCCGCTTGCGGTTCTCGCGTGCAGGCACGGAAGTCTTAGGGCAATCTATCACAACAAAAGGCTCTGGGGCTTCAGGTCCGGAGGCCTGCAGGCCTTTTGGTGGCGGAAGAGTACGTACTACTTCCGCTAAGAGGCTGAATGGCGCTTCCGCCAGTCCACTTCGTGTGGTACGTGCGGGCGCCACGAATTTTGGTGGCACTGCCCTTTTTCGTGCCACCTCCGTGAGTGAAGGACCCTGCAAAGATAGACACTTGCACGCCTCCCTAAAAGAGATGTTTTCATTTACTTTGAGCGTAAGTATTTCTTTTTTGTGTTTCCGTGTAGGACATGTGCGAAAGTAAGCGGGCTGTCCACTGTTGCAGTTTGTGCAGTGGGGAGTTTCTTCTGCACAGCTGTCTGTAGCATGTTCGTGCTAACTACACCTTGCACAGGTTTGACGGCCGCGGCAGCTCTGAGCGCCGTGGCCGAAATACTGGCACTTACAACAATGTCGGGGGTTCAGGATGTAGTGTCAAACCTTTAACTTCAAGTAGCCTGTTTCGATGTATTCTGAAAGTGTAATTGTGCAGAATGTAAGGATGAGGTGCTTTGTCGGCGTTTCTTAGTTGTCACGCCTGATCTTAATTCTTTGAACATGCGTTAGGTGCTGTTCGTTCCAGCCCTCAAGGAGCTCACTCTCTGTCAGGTCGATTAGGTCTTCATCAGACACTACACCTCGGGAAATGTTCACGGAACGGTGCGGTGTGACAAATACAGGTGTGGTTCCGAAAGAGGTGCTCTGAAAATTTTCGTACTGGGCCTTGCTTTGTACTTGAAGGTCGCCACTAGCCATGCATGTAGCTTGATAACCTGTACCAAGGGCATTGGTGAGGCATTTTGATACGAAAAATGGAGAGATTGTTCTTGCATTCTTCTGTGTTTCACAATAAATCACATGGAAGCGCGGGAAGATTTCTTTGGGTTTTAGAAAGACATTCAGCCTTCCTTCGGTGCGCCCCCTCTCAGAGGGAGGGCGATCAGACAGTTTGGGAAATAGATTGATATGTGGGGTTTAACGTCCCAAAACCACCATATGATTATGAGAGACGCCGTAGTGGAGGGCTCCGTAGTGGAGGGCTCCGAAAATTTTGACCACCTGGGGTTCTTTAACGTGCACCCAAATCTGAGCACACGGGCCTACGACATTTCCGCCTCTATCGGAAATGCAGCTGCTGCAGCCGGGATTCGAACCCGTGCAGTTCGGGAAATAGAAAACAGCCCATAAAGTACTATACATAAATTTGGCAGCCATGCTAGCCGTCCACCACGGAGCCCAACATGGGGACGCAGCAGCACAACTACAAAAGGCCTGCCAGCGCCAGCTGTACAAAGCCCCTATAACCCAATATTATGTGACCAAGAGAGGGCACATACACAAGGTTAACCCTAGCCGCCTGTAAGATGGAAGTAAACAGAAATGAGGAGATGGTAGGAAATATTGAAAGAGAGAAAAGACGAACATGTAGGAAGAGAGAGATAGAAAAAGGCGACTGCCGGTTTTCCCTGGGTGGGTCAGCACAGGGGGTGCCTTCTACGTGAAGCCAGGGCCAAAGGGGTGTGTTGCCTCTGCCGGATGGTCTTAAAGTTCGTATCACACGGTGTCGGCTCAACCACTAGGATCCCCTTTTTCCGGACATGGCAAACCCACGCACGGCTAGGCGTGGAAGAGGTCAAAACCTCCTGTTAGCTCTGGTCCGTGGTGTCGCTACACACCAAACGCCTGCTTGCACAGACAACCTTGCGGGGACACAGCCATGTCTCTGCTTAAAATTACAGTGAAAATAACTTACTCAGCTTCAAAATATAGCCAAAATAACATTCATGCTTTAGAAACGCACACGTCCTGTATACAGGCTCCCAAATACATGTTATATTGCAGTAAAACTGCGTAATAAAGAGTACATTGCCAATGGGCGTCAGAACATGCGATTATCATAACGACTTGGTGGTTTAAAGCCAGCCACCCACTACAAAAGGCACACACATTTCTGTGCGTACTTTATTACAGGCCAACTCTGGTGTTTTTTTTTAGATCAATTGATCTAAACAAAATTCATTGGGTACGTTCCTTTGCACATTCCTGTCCCTCATGCCAAATTAATGGCTCGAGAGTTGCGCTGACTGTTTGCAACTGAATTTTTAAAGACTGCCTCGAAAAGCTCGCTCAGTTGCCAGAATTATTGGCAGAACTGTGTGTGATGTCATGTTTGGCATGTCGATGAAATCAATGCAGCCGATGGCATCGCTACTTTGGCCGCTATGGCATTTATTGTGCTGGCCACAAGGCGACAGCTGCGGTGTTTGGCACGGGTATAACACGGGAAAGCTTTCTTCCTTCCTCTATGGTGTTTGGCTGGTGCTTCGCTGGTCTGGCTTTCACAGTTTTCATACTCTGCACTGGCAGGACACGGCCTGCAGTTCTTGCCAAATAGTACGTCATAGACTGGGCACCCGGTTGGGCTTCGGTATTGCACCCTTTTGGTTATTAAAAATTATTTTCAAGTTTTCTGAGCATTTCACCAATTGGGCTCATGACAAGAACAAATAAACATAGAACCACCAGTCTCAGGAACATAGAAGCACCATTACCTTGACATGGTCGAAGAATCGCCAGAGTTGGCCTTTAAGGCCATGCAGTGGGTGCATAGCAAGTTGAACAACATCTTTCGCACATAATTGCTCATGGTATAAAGCATGCGACACATTACGCAATATGTAGCCATATGCAAAAGCTCCATTGACGCAAGCCACTTTCAATTTTATGGGTAGATTACCCTTCTAGTAATTTCGCAATTCAAACCTGTCAAGTAACATATTAAAATAAAAGTATGCACCAAGGGGTTGAAGTATGCACCAGGGACAGCATATCACTATCGCGTTGAACTCTTATTAAAGGCGAAGTTTAAAGTCCTCAAGTTTTTCCACCACAGAGAAACACTGATGCTTCAATCTGCTTCGCAATAACGCCCTCTACAAGTGTGATGTCGGGCAAGCAAGCAGGTTGACATATGTAATATAATGTCATAGCAGATGCAAACAACAGGATGAGTACGTCATTGATTGCTTCCAACACATTATGAAAGAAGCCCAGTTTTTCATCAGCCACAGCACAAAGCACACACAGCAATGCCTAAAAGATGGGTAGTGGGTACCACGCTTTTCCGCTGAATGATGGCTAATTGCATAGTAGATGCTTCCTCACTGGATGAAGTTTATGATGATTCAAGAAGTGGTGGGTGCCTTACATGAGTTGCTTGTCCTTAGACCTGGCTCTAAGAAGGCCACTCTTCCAACGTTAGCTGCGACTGTGCTTCGTGTTCCGCGAACGCCTGGAGGCTTTTTCACTGTGCCATTGTCTCTGGAGTCCGCACTCTACAAAACCTTGCTACATTGTGATTCGCAGTATCCACATACACCATGCAAGATCCTACTCATGTCAATACCTTTTTAACTCCAAAGCTTTTTTGAATAAAGGTATATGTCTAAACTTTATTATATTGACAATTTGAAGAAAGCCTTATTTTATCCTCTTCATTAGACATCAATAAGGACTTATCATTAAATCGAGGTGTCCCTACCATATTGTCACACAGAATTACGTGGCGACTCTTTCATTCCTAGCACAAGAATCACCACAAACTGCCATGCCGCCACTTATGTTGGCACAAGAGATGCGAATGCGGTCAAGATTGTCTCACAAAATACTTTTTGTTTTTCTAAATTTCCACTGCATGTATTACTATTTATTTTCCAATCACTTTCCACAATGCCTTCAGGCTGTCAAAGTATTTTTAATAATCAAGTAAATGCTGTGAATCACCCTGTAAGAGAGAGGTTGTCAGCTCAGTTATGGGCTGTTGAAGGCATTGTTTTAAATTGTACCGTGGCATTGCAATTATGCTTTTAAGGCCTAAGGGGCTAACCAGTGCTATGTAATTCAGAAAGGAGAAGCTACATACCATGTTTTCCAAATCATCTTTATGGGCGATGAGCTTCTTGAAGCAAGCTCTTCGCCATATCTGCTCCTTCGCCTGCTTCAGAGTGTCGCGCACCATTTCGATGAATTTCTGAATCATGGCCTGCAATGCAAATTGTACAAACGCTGCTCAAAGCGATACGTCGAAGACTTTAGCAGGTACTGTGCGCATTGTTATTGAAAGCAGCACTTAGAGACAAAGAACAAAACAGCGGGACTAGTAACAATGCTGCTTTTTTTTTCGCTCATTTGTTCATCTTTCCATTTCTGCGAGATAGGAAAGACAAAAAAAAATGAGGCTTTTTTTTTTCTTTCACAGACTAGGTTCATATCAAAATTTTGTTCTGCTGAAATTTAATGTTTCCGCTGAAGCACAGTTACCGACAAAAGCATGCACGTTCACAAAAAAAGTAGGGCAGTGATAGCAAGGAAAAAGAAGAAAGATTACAAGCACAAAAACCAACTGCTAGACTACATTGGCCGCAGAAGCCTTTGCCGATACAGCCTGCTAACGGCAGAATCATTCAGAACTTTTTATTAACCTGGGGCATGATAAAAGAACAAGTTCTGTGATAAAACATCAGCCTGCGCCACGTCCAGATTGTGTTCGCTGCCTGGGCTGTTCCCGTTTTATGCGACAGATGGCACACACAGAGGTTGAGTCAAGAAGCTCATTGGGGAGACACTTTGATACGTGTGTGGGTGATTATTGCTCCGGAACCTTGCTTGATTATAACACTGGAATCTACACATGTTCATGGATGTCAATATACTAATACATTGGGATTCTACTGCAACGAAACTGATTTCCTAATTTTATATGCAGCTTATTTGCTAACAGTTATTTTGCCATATGAATGCACCGATAGCAACAATTGTTGGCATGAAGAACGGTGGCGTTTTGGCGCGACAGCACTAAAGAGTTTCGCAGAAATTCTGGTGTCGACGGCGTCCGCATCTTTGGTTCCAGAACAAAAAGGCAGCGTTTTTGGCGAGAGAAAACTTTCGACGTTTGCAATAAAGATACCAGCCTGAGCGCAAAGCCACCCCCAGCTATTAGGAAAGCGACAATCGTTGTGTGTTTATGCATGTGAGTGCATGTACACCTGCGTGTGTGCGTGCGTGTGAATAGTATCGCTATTGCATTCTGGTTGCCTAGCAAAATGAACGAAATACTTCGTCAGAGAACTTTTAACTAATGTAGCTCAAAACTGACACACATTCTTTAAATAACTTAAATCAACACACTACCATTGCCAGTCTTGCTTATAGCTTCATGTAGATGCGTCCATTTCAGTCTCTGGCAGTGTAAGCAGCGTGGTATGGTGGGAAGAACATTGGGTTCCAAAGGTCGATGCTGGGTTAACCAGTACCACACCTGTATCAGGATTGTCAGGCCAGTGCAATCAGACATACTTTGCGATATTTTATTACGCTCTTACGGCCCTGGCGGTGTCAATCGACACCACTGAATAACACTTCCTCTAGTATCTCGGAAGTGTAGCCAATACCGCTCATTTTTGGGGGTATAGTTCTTCAATGATCCCCACTGCAATTGACATCAATACTGCAGGACGTTTGTTGAGGTAGCAGCCACAAAGAAGAAGCGCAACCGAGGTCTTCAGTGAAGCGGAGGCGCTGAAGGCAAGGCGACTAAGGGCCATTTTCGGGAGGACGTACCATAGCTGTTTCAGTGAGTATTTGGCTGACAAGTAAGACATTGGTTCCCATTTTGTGTACACTATTATCATTATAAAGGAGCCATTTTTCTCATTTCCTAATCACTGAGTCCTGATGACCTAACTTAAAATTAACGCCACGTTATTTAATAAAAAATGCTTGCACCACTGACTCAATATTCTGCTGGTGGCCTTCTGAGGTTCTAACTACAAGAAAAACACGCACAACAAATGTATCCGACCAATATAAAATCCAGGGCTGAAAGGGTTCGGTCGGGCGGACTTCAACTCGATGAAGTGCTTATAAGACAGAGAAAGTGAGCGCCCTACCCAAAGCAGTGTATTTTCTGCAGATCACCCCTTATGCTGTCGAAGTGGGACGCCGACAATCATATTTGGTGTTTCATGAAACATTCAAGGCTTTTTAAGGCCTTTGCATTATTAATTGTTGTTGTGTCGCAAGTACACAGGTCAGAAGTAAGCCTGCAATGTGGCAAGACGGTGATCATCCCAGAGACATCCAAAAATGAAAAAATCCGGCTTGACACCAAGCATGGCAAACTAAATATAATAACGTGAATATGGCCACGTGAAAAAACAAAAAAAACGTGGCTGCATCACAGATACAGTATGTACAATAATTTCTGTTTACTGGTTATTCTACAACATTTATTTTACTTGGTTCCAATAGGCATCGATGAGACAGCTCAAAAAGTGGCATCTGAATTTAAAGCAAGAAGTTACTTTTCCAGCGTGATGAGGAACTGAGTAGGTAGCGCATAGGCCCACACTATCAATGTCATGTTGAGAAGCATCCTGAAGAAGGCCTGTCCCTGCTAAAGTCAAAGCACTGCCTTTTGCATGCGTGCCTGTTGATTCATCATCGCCATGTTGTGGAGTAGCTGCCTCTAGGTACAGCAAACTTGGCGTACTTTCAGCGGTCGTATCAGGCACTTCAGGTACAGTTGAGCCTTTTGGCCCCCATCGCATCTGAGAACTCGGCAGCAGAGCCACCAATTTTGGCAGTGCTTTCCTGGTTTTTTGCTGCACAGTCAGATACTCTGGGCAGCCTGGGAAAATGCCAAGCACATCATCCGGAGTGAGCATAGGAATTTTTTTGATGCATGCAACAGGACGTTTCTCTTGTATTCTGTATGATATGTCGCAGAAATTGCCTTTTCCAAGAAGTGCTTCGCGCACACATGGTCGGTAGGCAGTTGCCCATCGGCACTTATCCAAGCGCTCTGGTTCGCGAAGAGCCTTGAAAAGCGACACATGTTTCATACAAGTCTGATACCCTGACTTGCAATTTGGTACAAAACGCCACTTGCCCATTTTGAGGCGCAGCCAGCGACAAGCCTGCTGACACGTTGTCAGAGTCGTGTAGCGTCAAGGTATATGTGCACGAAATCTCAAAGCGCGAATCAGCAAAACAAATGCACTGGCAGGGCTTACAGGCACAGGGCAACGCGTTTCTAAATCACAAAATCCCATGCACACAAAGCTTTCAGGAAGATGTTCTTTTGCGCTTGAATTTCAGAACAAGCGGCACGCGAATTCCTGGTGCCCCATACAGTAGCACCATCTCAACTAATGTGACAGAAACTACTCGCGGCTCAGCGTAAATGGCAAACACAATCTGCACGTGCCCTCTTCCGACGCAGAGCGGCGAGTGTCAGCGCCTAACTTATCCTTACACTGTGATCTGATGTGCCACTTTTGTCATGTAATGATTGTCTGAAATAATGTTATCTGACTGCATTAGCTGACATTAAACAATATTACGCGCACACACACACACACATATATATATAATGAAGAAAATGAAATGCATGCCAGAGGTCACTCTAGTTTTACAAAATGTAGTTGTGTTCACCAAGTCTTCACATTCTGGCCAAGTAAGCAGAGCCAGGTTCTCACAGTGAACAGGTAATGTTTATTGCACATTCTATATTGCAATGCAATTATTTCTAGTTTACACTGACCATGCCAAAGCACATAGATATTGTACATGAAAAGACACCAGAATTTGCGTTTCACAGCTTTGCTCATTTTTTTTTAAACTTTCAGCTGAAAGCGAATAGTCGTGACTAAAACCAGCCAGGGTACTTAACTATCCCCTTCATGTGTATTCAGCCATTAACAGTTTATGACCGCATATACATTTCAAAATAGGGAGAGACAACGAGAATGGAACTGAACAGTCAATACGAGTTGAGCACGCAAGAAGGAGCTATTAGAACGGACCTACCACAAGCTTGTTAAATAACAATGTAACAATGCTTGTCTTAGAGTATTTTTATGAGTGCGCACTTCATTTCCTTTTGTTCTTTGCTTCTACGAAAATCATGGCTCTTAAACTAGCCCATCAGTACATACTAAACAATGCCAATTTGATACGCTTACTATACCAACTGGATCTGTAGATGATTGATTTATATATGGGGTTTAATGCCCCAAAACCACCATATGATTATGAGAGACGCCGTAGTAGAGGGCTCCAGAATTTTCGACCACCTGGGGTGTTTTAACGTGGATCCAAATCTGAGCACACCAGCCTACAGCATTTTTGACTCCATCGAAAATGCAGCCGCCGCGGCCGAGACCACCGCGCCGACTAGACCACCGCGCCAGGGCAACTGGATATGTAACCATAGTGAAATTCCAAGTGGCTTCTAATTGTAATCAAGTGCTCCATTGGGAGGCAAAAACAAAAAAAAAATATATCCCTAGTAGTATGGCTATCCGATTCAACTGTCACCATCCTAAAGGTTTCTGGTTCATTTGGTGGGCGGTTCATTGCAAACACAGAGCATGGCCGATTGGAGCCATCGGTTTTGTTTCTTCGACCGAGTTGCCCGGCGGTCAAATAACATGCACATGAAGAAAAGTAATATTTCCAGCTGGTTTAGAAACCAAGACATTTTCATGCTAGATAGACTTGCGGTTCGACAATTCAGTTCGAAGTGGATGAATATCCACACGAAATTTGTCAGTTTCCAGCTGTAATTCGGACATATTCCAGTTGCAAATTCATTCGTTTTGGGCCGAGTTACAATGCGCTAGCTGAATTATCAAACCAGGAGCCGTTCTGGTTGGAAAGATTTCCAGTTCAATAGTCTAGCTTGAAATAGACTTTTCTTTTATCTCGAAAGGAAGCACACGATTCATGGGTTACCTGCTTGTACCAAGTCAGTCAAGCGACCACGACAGCTAGGTCTGCAAGGCCACAAGAGAACATGCAAGTCACGGTAAGGTAAATGAAAAGGTGCACACTCGGACAAACCTCTTTTTCTTTCTTGGCGTTCCGCGCTTTCGCCTTCGACTGTCGGAGTACCGCGATGGACTGCACGTATCTCACGTAAGCAAAATACGCCTTCCTCCTTTCTTCCAGTGTCTTCGTCGCCATGTCAGCTGTTATCCGCACAAAAACGGCGGCAGAGTTTACGTGTAGTGGCTACCGACGCAACGCTATGCTGACTAACAACGCGCCACAAATCCAAAACAGCGGTAATGCCCACTGGTTAGTGGTTCGTGAGGAAAAGAAAGAAGGATGGATGGATGGATGGATATGGCTGTACCCTATAGATCGGGCGGCGGCTAGCGTCACCAAGCCGTATTACTTAATGAACCCAAAACTATATTTATTTATTTTTCCTTAAAAACTGAGTTTGAGGATTCATACTTTGCAGTGTAGAGTTTAATTTTCACTCGTGCCTTGACTTTAGCCACCAATCAGATAACCTCCTTCTAGTTAAGTCTACTTGCTTAAAGTGTATTTTGCCCTCACGGTCCCTAAACCCTAGTGTTTTGAAAAACTCTGCGCCATCATCCTGAACTATAGGGTGAAGCCCTTTACAGAACATTATCAAGTGTTCGGCAGTTTCTTCTCCCTCTCCACACGCACTGCATACTGTGTCTACCCCTTCGTATTTGGCCCGATATGTCTTGGTTCGCAGTACTCCCGTCCTTGCCTCAAACAGCAGAGAACTACCCCGAGTATTATCATAGATCCTTTCCTTGGCAATTTCCTGTTTAAAAGTTTGATAGATCTCTAGTGCGGACTTCTTAATCATGCCCATTTTCCACATGTCAGTCTCCGTTTCCATCACTTTCTTCTTAACCGATAGTTCTTTTTGCTTTGGCCACCTGCTGTTTTCTAAGTATTTACCAGTCAACTTTCTGGTTCGCTTCCTCCATTTTGTGTCGACATTCTTCATGTACAAGTAGCTGAAAACCTTCCTAGCCCAACGCTCCTCCTTCATTTCTCTCAATCGCTTCTCAAATTTTATCTTGCTGCTAGCTTCCCTGCCCTCAAATGATGTCCATCCCATATCACCTTGTACTCCCTGATTTGGCGTATTTCCGTGAGCTCCTAAAGCAAGCCTACCTATTCCACGTTGTTTAATTTCTAATCTTGCTTGAACTTCTGATCTCATGCACAAGACCGCATTGCCGAACGTCAGCCCAGGAACCATGACCCCCTTCCATATTCCTCTCACAACATCATACCTATTGTAATTCCACAGTGCCCTATTTTTCATCACAGCTGCATTCCTCTTACCTTTAGTCATCACGTATATTTCGTGTTCCCTTAGGTACTCGGTCTCATTGTTTATCCATACGCCAGATATTTGTCTTTATCTGTTATCTCTAGCGTGCCCTCCTGTATCCTAAGCTCACTACCTTCGTTGTCATTGAAAATCATGACTGCTGATTTTTCCTTGCTGAATCTAAAATCTAACCTATCTCCCTCATTACCGCAGATGTCCATCAATCTCTGCAAATCTTCCTTGTTGTTAGCCATTACCACTATATCATCTGCGTACATTAATGCTGGTAGTGCCTGTTCAATGAGTTTTCCTTGTTTGACTAAAGAGAGGTTGAAGCCCAGTCCACTTCCCTCTAATTTTGCATCTAATCCTTGTAGGTACATCATGAATAATAAGGGTGACAGGGGGCACCCCTGCCTAAGCCCCCGTTTTACCTCTGCAGGCTTGGATACCTGTTTTTCCCACTTTATAACTACCTTCTTACCTTTATAGATACCCTTTAAAAGATTAATGTCTACATGTTCCACACCTAGTGTGTCCAGTATTCCCCACAATTCCTTTTGAACCACGCTATCGTACGCTGCCTTGATATCCAAAAATGCTAGCCACAGGGCCTGTGTTCCTTTTCTGCTATTTCGATGGACTGCGTCCGTGAGAACAGATTGTCTTCCAACCTCCTGTGTTTCCGAAACCCATTCTGCAGTTCCCCCAGCACCCCTTCATCCTCTATCTATGCCTGCAGTCTTTCCTTTATAATATGCATAGCCAGCCTGTAGACCACTGATGTCACTGTTATAGGACGGTAGTTGTTTATGTCAGCCTTGTCCCCCTTTCCTTTATAGATCATGCTCATCCTGCTAAGTTTCCATCCATCGGGAACTTCACCATCGATTATTATTTTGCTCACTGCCTCTCTCAAAGCCTGCTTAAACTTCCGACCTAATGTCTTTATCAGCCTAATTGGAATGCCATCTGGGTTTGTTGATGTACTACTAGGAACCCTTTTCTCAGCCCTTTCCCACTCTCGTTGTGAAAATGGAGCCATTGCACCACTTGATTCGTCCTTGTCTATTGTGGTGCATGGAGTACTTCTTTGTTGAAATTTTTCTGTCACCCTTGTTCTTATATATTCAATAGCTTCGTCCCCTTCTAGCCTAGCACCTTGGGCTGTAGTTATAAAACTCTGCTCTAGGCTCGTCTCATTTCTTAGGGAGTTTAGATGGTTCCAAAATTTCGCAGCTGCCTTTCTATCTTTTTTATGTACTTCTGCCAGCCACTGAGCTCCCTTTCTTCTAATCTTTTTATTGATCAGAAGGAATGCATCCCTTCTACAGCTTAGAAAGGTTTCCCATTTTCTTTCAACATCATCTGTCGGTTCACCCCGCTGCTTAGCATGTCTGTGTTCCCTAGAGGCTTCCTGACGTTTTGCTATGGCTCTCTTAACTTCCTCATCCCACCAACTCTTGGGCTTGTGTCTTCTTTTCCGGGGTGACTTGTCACGTGCCTTAGCAAGCTCTAGCCCAAACAGTCTAATTAGATTTGTGTATGTCCATACATTTTTATTATCCTGAGTGTAACTTTCTCAATTTGTTTAGTATCAATTTCTATTTGCCTTTCTGAATGAAAATTTTCCTGTAGTTGCTCATCTTGTCTCCTTCCCACTTTCTCTGCTCTTCCAAAACTTAGCTTGATACGTTTGTGATCACTACCCAGAATTCTGGAGCCACCTTCATCTATGTGCATTCCTCTGAGCTTATCATACATCCTATGTGAGATCAGTGCGTAATTTATCGTCGACTGCAGCCTTCCTACCTACCGTGTTATTTGCCCTTCACACTTCTCGGTACTGTTGCAAATGATCGAATCATGCCTTTCACACAAATCCATGATCATTTTGCCTGTTGAGTCAGTATGCCCATCTATATCTTCTATGTGTGCATTCATATCTCCTAGTATAATTTTCTTGCACTCTCCTCCTAACTCCTGAATGTCCTTTGATATGCACTCTACCATATCCTGGTTTTTCTGTCTGGCCTTTGCTCCCGTCCACAAGTACACGAAACCAAGGAGTGTCATTTGACCTGCCACTTTCTCTTTTAGTCATAAATGTTCCTTGCACTCCTGCTTGAACCTTTGCTAGTCTTTACTTTTATGAATGAATGCCCCAATACCACCCCCCTTTCTGCTGCCTTCTGTTCTATTACAATATTCCCACGCGTAGTCCGGATTGTTCTGAGGTTGTTCCATGTCCCTGATATGTGTTTCTACAAAACCGTATACCATCGGCATCTCTTCCTTTAGCTGTTCTTCTATCTCTTCCACTTCAGCCTGTTCCTACCACCCTGCATGTTAATATACCCTATGTCTGCTAGAGCATCCGCCTCGCATGCAAGAGGTCCGTGGTTCAAATCCCGGTGCCGCGCAGTTCCCAACCGGATTAAAAAAAAAATCCGCGTGTTGATGGAACTGCATTAAAAGGCCTGGGGTGCGGCCTCGCTGGTAACCACCGCCGGGAACGCACTCCCTCACCAGAGAAGGATTGGCCACCCTGGTGCAGTATCTGGCCACTACCTCCCACATGCATACGTCAAATAACTCACGGCCCTCAGTCCCCAGCAGCTGCGAAGCAACTGACCACGGCGGCGGTCAGATCTGCAACGCAGCAGAGGGTGCTAAGAATCTCTGGATCCGGACAGGCCGCCATTGGAACCTGAACTTGGCAACGTTTAACGCTAGAGCCTTATCTAGTGAGGGAAGTCTAGCTGTACGATTTGAGGAGCTAGAGGCTGTTAAATGGGATATAATAGGGCTCAGTGAGGTTAGGAGGACAGATGAGGCCTATACCAGCCTCGTGCCTATACTAGTCTAGTGAGACCTATACTAGTCTTTGCCTCGTGCCATAGCACTCTGGAATGACCTACCCGACGTCATTGTCAATTTAACTAATCATGAAAATTTTCGCGAGCAATTAATGATACATCTATCTCAATAGCATTGCATAACCTCCTTTAATTCTGTTTTTGTTCTTTGTGCTTTTTTGCGGCTGGGAAATTCTTGTTGTTGCTTGAAGCCCCTCTTTGTCATTTGTGCAACCACTGTTATTAGTTCCAATGTTATTACTCGCTTTGTATTTTTATTAGTTATTAGTTGCTCTGTAGTTGCTTTGTATTGTGGCAGAAGTATCACCCACTAGCATTCTTTCCTATGTACCCCCCTTACTCTATGCTCCGTAATAGAGCCTGTGAGGTATTTTTAAACAAATAAATAAATAAATAAATAAATAAATAAATAAATAAATAAATAAATAAATAAATAAATAAATAAATAAATAAATAATACTGTGCTACAGAATGGGCACGTCCTTTGCTATCGGGGCTTGGCAAACAGAAGAGAACTGGGAGTGGGGTTCCTAATTCACAGAAACATAGCTGGCAATATAGAGGAATACTATAGCATTAATGAAAGGGTGGTAGGTATTGTAATTAAACTGAAGAAAAGATACAAGATGAAGGTAGTACAGGCTTACGCGCCTACATCCAGCCATGATGACACTTCAATTGAAAGCTTCTATGAAGACGTGGAATCGGCAATGAGTAAGGTAAAAACACAGTATACTATAGTGATGGGCGACTTTAATGCAAAGGTAGGGAAGAAGCAGGCTGGAGACCAGGCAGTAGGAGATTATGGCATCGGTACTAGAAACGCCAGAGGAGAGCTACTAGTACAATTTGCAGAACGCAGTAATTTATGCATTTTGAATACCTTCTACCGAAAACGAGAAAATCGCAAGTGGACATGGAGGAGCCCTAATGGCGAAAATAGGAACGAAATAGACTTTATAATTACTGCACACCCAGGAATCGTGAAGGATGTGGAAGTGGTTGGCAAGGTACGATGCAGTGACCATAGAATGGTGCGGTCTCAAATTCACCTTGGCTTGAAGAAGGTACGACAGAAACTGATACGCAAGAAGCCAATCAATGAGCTAGCACTGAGAGGGAAAGTGCAGGAATTCATAGTGTCGCTGCAGAAGAGGTACTCGGCTCTTAGTGAGGAAACCAATCTTAGCGTAGATACAATGAATGATAATCTGACGAGTATCATTACGGAGTGTGCAGTGGAAGTTTGAGGCAGGGTAGTCAGACAGGACACTGGCAAGCTTTCCCAGGAAACGAAGAACCTAATTAAGAAGCGCCAAATCATGAAAGTCTCAAGTACAACAGACAAAAATAGAACTGGCAGAGCTTTCGAAGTTGATTAATAGGCGTAAGGTATGCGATGTAAGAAGGTATAACATGGAGAGAATTGAACACGCTCTGAAAAACGGAGGAAGCGTCAAAGCAGTGAAGAGGAAGCTTGGGATAGGCAAAAGTCGGATGTATGCACTAAGGGACAAAGGAGGCAAAATAACTACCAATATGGATAGGATAGTTGAAATAGCAGAGGAGTTTTACAGAGATCTGTACAGTAGCCGAGACAACCACGACCTCAATACTATAAGAACTAGCAGTAACCCAGATGACACCCCACCAGTAATGATAGAAGAAGTCATAAAAGCTTTAGAGAGCATGCAAAGAGGCAAAGCTGCTGGTGAGGATCAGGTAACATCAGACCTGCTGAAAGATCGAGGACAGATTGTGTTAGAAAAACTAGCCACCCTGTTTACGAGGTGTCTCCTGACGGGAAGGGTACCAGAGTCTAGGAAGAACGCTAACATAATCTTAATACATAAGAAAGGAGATGACAAGGACTTGAAGAATTACAGGCCGATCAGCTTGCTCTCTGTAGTATACAAGCTATTTACAAAGGTAATTGCTAACAGAGTAAAGAAAACATTAGAATTCAATCAACCGAAGGAGCAAGCAGGATTTAAAACAGGCTACTCAACCATTGACCACACTCATACTATCAATCAGGTAATAGAGAAATGCTCAGAGTATAACCAACCACTATACATAGCCTTCATAGATTACGAGAAGGCGTTTGATTCAGTAGAAATATCAGCCGTCATGCAGACACTGCGGAATCAGGGCGTAGATGACGTATATATAAACGTTCTGGAAGAAATCTACAGGGGATCAACTGCTACCATAGTGCTTCATAAAGAAAGCAACAAAATACCAATCAAGAAGGGTGTAAGGCAGGGAGACACAATCTCCCCAACGCTATTTACCGCGTGCTTACAGGAGGTTTTCAGAAGCCTAGAATGGGAACAGTTAGGGATAAGAGTTAATGGAGAATACCTTAGTAACTTGCGCTTCGCCGATGACATTGCATTGCTGAGTAACTCAGGGGACGAATTGCAACTCATGATTACGGAGTTAGACAAGGAGAGCAGAAAGGTGGGTCTTAAAATTATTCTGTAGAAATCGAAAGTAATGTACAACAACCTCGCAAAGGAGCAGCGCTTCGAGATAGGTAATAGTGCACTTGAAGTTGTAAAAGACTATGTGTACTTAGGGCAGGTAATAATCGCAGAGCCTAACCACGAGATTGAAGTAACTAGAAGAATAAGAATGGGGTGGAGCACATTCGGCAAGCACTCTAAAATTATGACAGGTAGTTTGCCAC
The DNA here is from genome assembly GCF_043290135.1 of Rhipicephalus microplus. Lineage (NCBI taxonomy): Eukaryota > Metazoa > Arthropoda > Arachnida > Ixodida > Ixodidae > Rhipicephalus > Rhipicephalus microplus. The sequence continues at coordinate 172,484,221 of NC_134704.1, read as the reverse complement.
TATCCCTCAAGAGGAAGGTATATAACAGCTGTATTTTGCCGGTACTTAGCTACGGAGCAGAAACCTGGAGACTTACAAAGAGGGTTCAGCTTAAATTGAGGACGACGCAACGAGCAATGGAAAGAAAAATGGTAGGTGTAACCCTAAGAGACAAGAAGAGAGCAGAGTGGATTAGGGGACAAACGGGGGTTAAGGATATCACAGTTGAAATAGAGAAGAGGAAATGGACATGGGCCGGGCACGTAGCGTGTAGACAGGATAACCGCGGGTCATTAAGGGTAACTAACTGGATTCCCAGAGAAGGGAAGCGGGTTAGGGGGAGACAGAATGTTAGGTGGGCAGATGAGATTAAGAAGTTTGCGGGTGTAATATGGCAGCAGCAAGCACAGGACCGGGTTAACTGGCGGAACATGGGAGAGGTCTTTGTCCTGCAGTGGACGTAGTCAGGCTGATGATGATGATGATGTCTGAATTGGCTCGGCACTCGTGGCTACGTCTATTTATGCCTCGGACTCTACCTATCTTAGATATAGGTGCCACTTTGGAATCGTATCTGTCCATACCACCTTTCGAAGAGTCTCCCTGGTTGTTTTCCTCATTACTAGCTATCCTGCACCCCGAAGGGCTCGCTTGCCCCCCAAAAAAGCTACTACGCGTCCTGCAAGTCGCCAACTCACCTCATGACCTTGCCGCCCATCGAAGTTAATTCTGTGTCGTTGAAAATGTTCTCGGTCGCTAGCGAGAATGTTCTCGGTCGCTAGCGTCACCTGTGGCCGACGGTGCAACAACGCAACACTAGCCTCCGAAATAGCGGTGTACAGTTGCAGGTCTCGAAGAACTCTTGACTCTCGACTAACGCGCCCCTATGGGCTGCCGGTGAAAAACGTTTAGCAGACGACGTTCGCACAGCGCGCAGAAAAAAAGCGCGCGGCGTGCGGTTCCGCTTGATAATTACTGCAGACGAACAAGCAAATAACTGGTATTATAGCAAAATTGGACGCAGGAATGATAAATATGAAGTTTTAATATAGTGGAAAGTATTTTACATCGTCTTTTGAACTGTTTTTGTCGTTTCGTGCGAGAAATCACGACAGCTAGTAGACGTACATTGCATTGCAGCGCGAGTGCTAGGGGTGCGCACGCTTGCATTACTGGTAGTACTTGCATTTTTTTTTATTTTGAAAGGTTTGTGCCTACTACTTGTGTTGTGCGTGCGTCCGGTCCAACCATATACACTCGGACATGTGCTATTGTTGCGTGCCAAAGGGCAGGTCTGGTCAGCGGCGAAAACAAGACGGCGTATCTTTTCATGAGATACCGGCTGAGAGCACTTCACGCGAGCGATGGTTAACGGCCATTTCAAGAGAAGAGTGGGTGCCAAACAGTACCTCAAACTACTCAGTGGTATGTAGTCTGCACTTTCTTCCATCTGACTTCAAAGACGGTTGCACAAGACGACTTCTAAAACCGGGTGCTGTTCCAAGCGTGTTTGATGACCCGACTGGCGAGACTGTGGACATCGAAACGGTCGAAGTAAAGCGGGATAGAAGAATACGGCAAAGAAAGCGTGAGCCTTCTCCGAGCAACGCTGGCAGCCACGACGACAATGATACCGCAACCTTGTTGAGCAGAGCACAGCGTGCAGAGCACAGCGCGCGGCTGAACGTCAGCAGCATGCCAGCAGCCGACGCGGTGTGGTACCGCCCGCTGGGAGCGCGAGCAAACTCCGCTGGGAGCGCGAGCCATTCCCCAGGCATTATTTAGAGGAGGCGTTGGCTGTACTAGCCACGACCTACTGTACTCCTAACCTTCCCAGCTGGCAGTGGTCTACGGAGCTGCCTGCACCGGCTCGAATTGCTAACTTCGCCACCTAGGGGCCACTCGAGTTACCCCAGCTCGAGCTACCCCAGATTTCTCTGTTCGGGCTGTCACGGTGGATGAACGTGTTTTTCGAGCGCTCCGGATCGACTGCGTAGATAAGTGTTTTTGCATGTTTTGAGCTTGTCTTTATATTTATAAGGCAGCGGTTGAAATCTTCGTAGCACTTATTTTATGGTACGGCTTTTTCGGGGGCCAGTCACCAGGTATTTATTAGTTAGTGCGGGTGCGTGTGTTTGAAATTTTTTTTTGCCACACCATAGGGGAGGTGCGCGTACATTGAACACGCAAATTTTTGTGGTAGAGTTTACACTTTCTTTTTTTTTCATAGTGCAGGGCTCGAGTTTAGTAATTATCGAGTATAGGGACAATTGGTGTCAGAAAGACATGGCTAAAAAGACTGTAAAGTGTTCAGGATGTGGAGGGGGTTCGAAAGTGGACCCAAGCGTAGAAGCGGATGGAGAAGAGGCTGACGCAAAGTGTAGGCAATGTGAGGTCGAGGAAAAAATGGAGAAAATGATGGTTGCCCAAAGTGAACAGCTGGTGAGAATCGATGAGCTCGAGACTGCGTTGGCGACAGAGCAAGAGGAAACGAGGGCAATGGGAGAAATACTGAAGTCCACCGAGGAAGCACTAGCGAAGCTGAACAAAGAAGCGGCCTACGGAGAGAACAGTAGAGAACCGACAACCAGAACGGTAGAGAAGGAAGAGCAAGCAAGTTTGAAAAAAAAAAACAGGTTTAGCCCGTTCAACTGTCGCAAGGCCCAGCTTCAGCGAGGTAGTGGTGGGGCTGGGAGGGGAGAAAGCAGCCGGCGTCACTGGTGCAAGTAGCCCCCAGGTGCAGGACGCTCCATCTGAAAAGTCACAGCATGTGATAATCGCCGGGGACTCGAATTTAACTCGATGCACAGAAGCCATCAAAGAGAGGGTAAGAGGTGACAAGAGGGTTGCAGTAGGGGCGATCCCAGGACGTAAACTGGAAGCAGTCATGAGGCAAGCGAGCGCAAAACTCAAAACTACAGCTGATAGACGAAACCTCGTGCTAATTTCAGGTGGTTTAAATGATGTTTCAAATGAAGATACAGCAGGACTAGAACCCACACTGGCGAAAGGCGTCGATGACATGCGCGCCACTTCTCCTAAGGTACAGGTAGTGATATGCACGATACCGGAGGTACCGGTGCATGATAGCAACCTGCAAAGAGCGGTTGTCAACGCAAACCAAGAGACATGGCGGATGAGTCGAGAGAAAGGCTTTGAGGTGGTGGAAATAAACAGAGAGGTGCATAGGTGGGGTGGTTTTCAACGAGACAGAATTCACTTCGATGGGCGGCTAGGTCATGAGGTGGGCTGGCGGCTTGCAGGACGCGCAGTAGCTTTTTTGGGGGGCAAGCGAGCCCTTCGGGGTGCAGGATAGCTAGTAACGAGGAAAATAACCAGGAAGACTCTTCGACAGGTGTTATGGACAGATACGATTCCAAAGTGGCACCAATGTCTAAGATAGGTAGAGTCCGGAGCATAAATAGACGTAGCCACGAGCGCCGAGCCCATTCAGACATAAGGTATATTACATGCAGGGTGGTAGGAACAGGCTTAAGTGGGAAGAGATAGAAGAACAGCTAAGGGAAGAGAGGCCGATGGTATACGGTTTTGTAGAAACACATCTCAGGGACATGGAACAACCTCCGAACAATCCGGACTACGCGTGGGAATATTGCAATAGAACAGAAGGCAGCAGAAAGGGGGGTGGTATTGGGGCGTTCATTCATAAATGTACAGACTGGCAAAGGGTCAAGCAGGAGTGCAAGGAACATTTATGGCTAAAAGGGAAAGTGGCAGGTCAAATGACACTCCTTGGTTTCGTGTACTTGTGGACGGGAGCAAAGGCCAGAGAGGAAAACCAGGCAATGGTAGAGTGTATATCAAAGGACATTCAGGAGTTAGGAAGAGAGTGCGAGATAATTATACTAGGAGGCATGAATGCGCACATAGAAGATTTAGATGGGTATACCGACCCGACAGGCAAAATGATCATGGATATGTGTGAAAGGCTTGATTTGATCATTTGCAACAGTACCGAGAAGTGTGAAGGGCAAATAACATGGGAGGTAGGAAGGCTGCAGTCGACGATAGATTATGCACTGATGTCACATAGGATGTATGATAAGCTCAGGGGAATGCACATAGATGAAGGTGGCTCCAGAAGTCTGGGTAGTGATCACAAACGTATCAAGCTAAGTTTTGGAAGAGCAGTGAAAGCGGGAAGGAGACAAGATGAGCAACTACAGGAAAATTTTATTCAGAAAGGCAAATTGAAATAGCCACTAAACAAATTAAGAAAGTAATCACGGAGGATAATAAGACAGTGTGGACATACACGAATCTAATTAGACTCTTTGAGCTAGAGCTTGCTAAGACGCGTAACAAGTCACCCCGGAAAAGAAGACACAAACCCAAAAGTTGGTGGGATGAGGAAGTTAAGAGAGCCATAGCAAAACGTCAGGAAGCCTCTAGGGAACACAGACATGCTAAGCAGCGGGGTGAACCGACAGATGATGTTGAAAAACAAGGAAAATCTTTCTAAGCTGTAGAAGGGATGCATCCCTTCTGATCAATGAAAAGATTAGAAGAAAGGGAGCTCAGTGGCTGGCAGAAGTACATAAAAAAGATAGAAAGGCAGCTGCGAAATTTTGGAACCATCTAAACTCCCTAAGAAATGAGACGAGCCTAGAGCAGAGTTTTATAACTACAGCCCAAGGTGCCAGGCTAGAAGGGGACGAAGCTATTGAATATATAAGAACAAGGGTGACAGAAAAATTTCAACAATGAAGTACTTTATGCACCACAATAGACAAGGACGAATCAAGTGATGCAATGGCTCCATTTTCACAACGAGAGTGGGAAAGGGCTGAGAAAATGGTTCCTAGTAGTACATCAGCAGGCCCAGGTGGCATTCCAATTAGGCTGATAAAGACATTAGGTCCGAAGTCTAAGCAGGCTTTGAGAGGCAGTGAGCAGAATAATAATCGATGGTGAAGTTCCCGATGGATGGAAACTTAGCAGGATGAGCATGATCTATAAAGGAAAGGGGGACAAAGCTGACATAAACAACTACCATCCTATAACAGTGATATCAGTGGTCTACAGGCTGGCGATGCAGATAATAAAGGAAAGACTGCAGGCATAGATAGAAGATGAGGAGGTGCTGGGGGAACTGAAGAATGGGTTTCGGAAACAGAGGAGGTTGGAAGACAATCTGTTCTCACTCACGCAGTGCATCGAAATAGCAGAAAAGGAACACAGGCCCCTGTGGCTAGCATTCTTGGATATCAAGGGAGCGTACGATAGCGTGGTTCAAAAGGAATCGTGGGGAATACTGGACACACTAGGCGTGGAACATGTAGTCACTAATATTTTAAAGGGTATCTACAAAGGTAACAAGGTAGTTATAAAGAGGGAAAAACAGGTATCCAAGCCTGCAGAGGTAAAACGGGGGCTTAGGCAGGGGTCCCCCTGTCACCCTTATTATTCATGATGTACCTACAAGGATTAGAGGCAAAATTAGGAGGAAGTGGGCTGGGCTTCAACCTCTCTTTAGTCAAACAAGGAAAACTTATTGATCAGGCACTACCAGCATTAATGTACGCAGATGATATAGTGGTAATGGCTAACAACAAGGAAGATTTGCAGAGATTGATGGACATCTGCGGTAATGAGGGAGATAGGTTAGATTTTAGATTCAGCAAGGAAAAATCAGCAGTCATGATTTTCAATGACAACGAAGGTAGTGAGCTTAGGATACAGGAGGGCACGCTAGAGATAACAGATAAAGACAAATATCTGGCGTATGGATAAACAATGAGACCGAGTACCTAAGGGAACACGAAATATACGTGACGACTAAAGGTAACAGGAATGCAGCAGTGATGAAAAATAGGGCACTGTGGAATTACAATAGGTATGATCTTGTGAGAGGAATATGGAAAGGGGTCATGGTTCCTGGGCTGACGTTCGGCAATGCGGTCTTGTGCATGAGATCAGAAGTTCAAGCAAGATTAGAAATTAAGCAACGTGGAATAGGTAGGCTTGCTTTAGGAGCTCACGGGAATACACCAAATCAGTGAGTACAAGGTGATATGGGATGGACATCATTTGAGGGCAGGGAAGCTAGCAGCAAGGTCAAATTTGAGAAGCGATTGAGAGAAATGAAGGAGGAGCGCTGGGCTCGGAAGGTTTTCAGCTACTTGTACATGAAGAATGTCGATACAAAATGGAGGAAGCGAACCAGGAAGTTGACTGGTAAATACTTAGAAAACAGCAGGTGGCCAAACCAAAAAGAACTATCGGTTAAGAAGAAAGTGAAGGAAACGGAGACTGACATTTGGAAAATGGGCATGATTAAGAAGTCCGCACTAGAAATCTATCGAACTTTTAAGCAGGAAATTACCAAGGAAAGGATCTATGATAATACTCGGGGTAACTCTCTACTGTTTGAGGCCAGGACGGGAGTACTGCGAACCAAGACATATCGGGCCAAATACGAAGGGGTAGACACAGTATGCAGTGCGTGTGGAGAGGAAGAAGAAACTGCCGAACACTCGATAATGTTCTGTAAAGGGCTTTACCCTACAGTTCAGGATGATGGCGCAGAGTTTTTCAAAGAACTGGGGTGTAGGGACCGGGAGGGCAAAATAGACTTTAAGCAAGTAGCCTTAACTAGAAGGAGGTTATCTGATTGTGGCTAAAGTCAAGGCACGAGTGAAAATTAAACTCTTCACTGCAAAGTACGAATCCTCAAACTCACTTTTTAAGGAAAAAAAATAAATATAGTTTTGGGTTGATTAAGTATTACGGCTTGGTGGCGCTACCACCGCCCGATCTAAAGGGTACAGCCATATCCATCCATCCATCCATCCATCCTGAGCGCCGGTGGATGCATGAAATTGCATGGGTTGCCGCCGGTTAGAGAAGAGTTTCACCACGCATTGAGGAAATGTGGCGGCTATCTTGAATCATTTAATTTCATGTGACTGAGAATCTTCTTTTGCCTTTTAGTTGACCTTTCAGTGCATTATTTTTCAAATAGAATCGCAAACCAGGTACAAGCACATGTATCAGCGTGCGAAAAAAAAAAGAAAGAATGACGACGGAGACAGGTTGTAAAAAGCACTGGCCACCAAATGTTTATTTAACTCATGATACTATTCATATGCGTATACGATGGTAGACGTTGCCGTTGGAGTACACACAGCTGGCTTGCATTCACTGTCTGGGCAAGAAAGCGCAAGGGCTACGATATTTGACAGTGGCCGCGGCATCCAGCGCGCATAGAAAACAACCCAAAACAGATAATTTTGCGCATAAATTCTTTCGTCCTAAATGGCAAACTTAGATCTCAGGTACATAAATAATCAATGAAAGACACTCTGCAACTGTTTTTAAACGACACGACACTTAAAATCAATTATTCAAAACTAATTATTCACACAATGGGTGTGTTTCAAAACCTAGTTGCATAACCACATGTAGTGACATGGCTTCCATATGTGCACTCTTGCCATCTTTCCTTTTTTTTGCTAATAAACTGTTGCAAGTATAGCACGTCGTCGTTTACTTTCACGAGGTTTCGGTTTATTACTTTTTTCGCTAATACGTGTCTCAGTCTGTCATGCAACACCAACCAGCCCAGCAACTCATTTTTTTAGAGACGCGTTCTTTTACAACACATTACATTTTCAGCATGCCAGACAACCCTTAATTGAGTACCTTTTATAAAAATCACCTTGATCCATTTTTCACGGACCTCGGTCACTGGAAACTCATGAAAAGTCACATCAGTAGTCTTCCCTTACCTTGATTCGCAGAAAGGCACGCAGCACACCACCATAGTGATGGTTAATTTCACCAAGAAACCTCGCTCGCTTCGCTGGTGTACAAACTGCACCTACCTGCACGCTTCTGTCGCAGCTCGGCACGAGCAGACGGTAGCGAAAGATCGTCATTATACTTTTAAGTTTGTTCAAAAAGGGGATTTCATTTATTTTATTCGTCCAGAGTGTATGCACGCGTAAACGTTGCTGCTTTTTTTCCAAACGTCGCGCGAGCAGACGACAAAAAAAAAAGCGCGGTGGCCCATGTTTTGGCCGCCTGCAACCGGTCCGGATGGACGGACGGACGGACGGATGGATGAATGGATGGAGGGATGGATAGATGGACGGACGGACGGACGGACATGGCTGTACCCTTTAGATCGGGCGGTGGCTAGCGCTCCCAAGCCGTATAACTTATTGAACCAAAATTTAGATTTATTTTTTTTCCTTTAAATAGTCAGGTTGAGGATTCGTACCTTGCAGTGAAGGGTTTAATTTTCACTCATGTCTTGACTATAGCCACCAATCAGATAACCTCCTTCTAGTTAATTCTACCCCCTTAAGGTCTATTTTGCCCTCCCTGTCTCTAAAGCCCAGTGCTTTGGAAAACTCTGCGCCATCATCCTGAACTACAGGGTGAAGCCCTTTACAGAACATTATCAAGTGTTCGGCAGTTTCCTCTTCCTCTCCACATGCACTGCATACCGTGTCTACCCCTTCGTATTTGGCTCGATATGTCTTGGTTCGCAATATTCCCGCCCTAGCTTTAAACAGTAGAGAACTACCCCGTGTATTATCATAGATCCTTCCCTTGTCGATTTCCTGCTTAAATGTTCGAGAAATCTCTAGTGCGTAATTCTTAATCATTCCAGTTCTCCACATATTGGTTTCAGCTTCCATCACCTTCTTCTTAACTGATAATTCTTTTTGGTTTGACCACCTGCTGTTTTCTAAGTATTTACCAGTCAATTTTTTGGCTCGCTTCCTCCATTTTGTATCGACATTCTTCATGTACAAGTAGCTGAATACCTTCCTAGCCCAACGCTCCTCCCCCATTTCTCTCAATCGCTTCTCAAATTTTATCTTGCTGCTAGCTTCCCTGCCCTCAAATGATGTCCATCCCATATCACCTTGTACTCCTTGATTTGGTGTATTGCCGTGAGCTCCTAAGGCAAGCCTACCTATTTCACGTTGCTTAATTTCTAATCTTGCTTGAACTTCTGATCTCATGCACAAATATTTACACGTATTTACAGTGACAACGAAGTATCAAAGTTGGGCGTTCGGCAGCAAACCCCACCCCCTAAAAAAATTAAATCTGCCACGGGTAGCTCTGCGTCAATGGTTTACCGTTGGCGAAGCTGAACATAGCGTGTCTCTACAAATTCGCACTATAGATTTTACCTTTTTGACAGTATGAGGTCTCAAAACGAGTTCAAGTCTAACGTAGACGGACGAGAAATTCACCGCCTAAAAACAGTAGCTGTGCTAAGGGGCACTGCATCGATATATATATATATATATATATATATATATATATATATATATATATATATATATATATATATATATATATATATATATATATATATATATATATATATATATATATATATATATATATATATATATATATATATATATAGGCAGGCATTGTGGTTGAGAAGCCGTAGCGTTGCATATAGTCCAGTAGATTGAGCGGTCACAACGTGCTTTATTTCGACGTTTCGGCCTAGAGTCTGGCCTTCATCAGGATTGAAAGTACAGTTTGTTGATGCTCAGCTTTATACAATCTCAAATCAGAGGGAAAGGAAAGAGGAAAAAGACAGAAAAAAAGAAAAAGAAAGAAAAACAGAAAAAGAATATAAGGTGGACTCCCCTCGGGCGCCCCCCTTCATCTCTCTCCCCTTTCTCCCCTTCACCTTTCTCATGTTTGTGGTCTGTGTATGCTTCCTTTCACTAACGCATTCTTCCTGACCAGACTATGGTGGCTAGATGGGCCTCTCTATCCACCATAACCAGACGGCGCCTCCTGGCACTGGCGGTTCGGTGTGTCGCGAAAAAGAGCTTTTTTAGGAAGTTCTAAGCCTTTAACTACTCGGAGCCCCGTCAACATTTCATCGTAGAAAGAGGGGTAACGCGTGTTGGGGCAGAGGCTGGTAAGCGGGCATTTTAGGAAGTTTTAAGCCTTTAACTACTCGGGGTGCCGTCAACATTTCGTCGCAGAAAGAGGGGTGCCGCGTATTGCGGCAGAGGCTGGTAAGCGGGCGCAAAGCGAATTCCTTGCCCGCTTCAGGATTACCCGTGCAGAGGGGGCCTCCTGGCTGTGCACAGGGTTGCTTTTGGGCATGTCATGCATGGCACAATTGATTGGGTAGTAAAATAAAACCGTAAACAGACGACAGCTGCACTTAGGAAGAGTAGTTACACTTGGAATTGTTTTGGGTTGTCCAGTGCCCTTCGCAGCTGCAGTGCCGTGAACTCAGTTACTATTTTCATTATTGCCGTTATTGTTTTCTAATGCTTTAATTGCTGCAAGTGTACCAGGATTCTCATTTATTCTTCTATCGAGGGTGTTAAATCGGTGGATAAGGTATGACTCTCGTTGTTCACGTTCTCGATTTGATTTAAATCCCGTCTCTAAGAGCGTTACTGATAGTTTGTCGAATGCATGGTCGGGAATGCATTGTCTTCCCGACCATGAAATATATATATATATATATATATATATATATATATATATATATATATATATATATATATATATATATATATATATATATATATAACCAGCCTGACTACGTCCACTGCAGGACAAAGGCCTCTGCCATGTTCCGCTACTTAACCCGGTCGTGTGCTTGGTGCTGCCAATTTATACCCACAAGCTTCTTAATCTCATCTGCCCACCTAACCTTCTGTCTCTCCTAACTCGTTTGCCTTCTCTGGGAATCCAGTTAGTTACCCTTAATGACCAGCGGTTATCCTGTCTACGCGCTACATGCCCGGCCCATGTCCATTTTCTCTTCTTGATTTCAACTATGGTATCTTTAACCCCCGTTTGTTCTCTGATCCACTCTGCTCTCTTCTTGTCTCTTAAGGTTACACCTACCACTTTTCTTTCTATTGCTCGCTGCGTCATCCTCAATTTAAGCTATAGCCCCGCCGCAGTGGTCTAGTGGCTAAGGCACTCGGCTGCTGGCCCGCAGGCGGCGAGTTCAAATCCTGGCTGCGGCGGCTGCATTTCCGATGGCGGCGGAAATGTTGTAGGCCCGTGTGCTCAGATTTGGGTGCACGTTAAAGAACCCCAGGTGGTCGAAATTTCCGGAGCCCTCCACTACGGCGTCTCTCATAATCATAAGGTGGTTTTGGGACGTTAAACCCCACGTATCAATCAATCAATTTAAGCTATAATATATATATATATATATATATATATATATATATATATATATATATATATATATATATATATATATATATATATATATATATATATATATATATATATATATATATATATATATATATATATATATATATATATAGTGGGAGTAATAACTCAATGGGCCGGTTAGTCTTCGTGAAGGTATGGGATATGGCACAACAGGAGCGTTGTCAACAAGGATAAATATATTTATTTCCCAACAGTTTCGGGAGGGGTCTTCCCTTCATCAGGGATGAGTTATATATATATATATATATATATATATATATATATATATATATATATATATATATATATATATATATATATTTATGTGTGTGTGTGTGTGTGTGTGTGTGTGTGTGGTGTTTTACTGCGTACATAAAACAGGAAGTTAAATTTCTCAAAACAAGATGCACCCCCGCCTGCCTACACCTCTGATGATAGATAATAATAATGGAACTACACTTATAATACAAAACATCGTCATAAATTTGCTCGCTTGCAATGGCGTTACGCCGATAGAATATTTGGAAAGCAGCACAATTTAAACTGTCGATACAAAGTGCGAACTGGTTACAATGAATTCACGCAGATTAACAGACAAGGAATATATACAATTGGCACTTTATAATATGTGTGTGTGTGTTGTTTTAATAAGTTTATATGAATTAGGCCTTTCAGAAAGCAAAAATTATTATCTTCCGCAAAAGTGGCATGATAAAACAGAGCCGTCACCGAATGATGTTGTGACAACGTTACTTATACTCGGGTTTGTCGTGAAAGAATCGAGCGCATGTATGCTTATATGAGGAACACTGTGCTCTGGATATTTTAGAGACTGCCGACAAAACAAGCGTATGATTTAATCACGGTTTTCATACTTCTCTCTTTGTAGTTCTCCAGTAGCCACTCATGATGTAACGCAGCTCAAAGCGCTGATTGAGTAAAAAGCTAGGCGGATCCAATTCCGATTGACCTTTTTTTTTTCTGGGTCGGCAGCTCTTAAAACAGTGAATGTCCCGACGCGATTTCTGCATGCCTGCGTATTCACTCGTGAGCCATGGCGCGTAGCAGGTGCGTCCACTGATAAAGGCTCAGAAACGCACTAAACGCGCTAAAAACAAGCACTTACACGCTTTCGCATGCTCGGGCACGCGCGCTCCCAATGCAAACGCTTCTTAAATCTTCAGTACCACGCGACTGCAGCGCGTACACTGCACCTGCAGACGGCTGCAGGTGCAGTGTACGCCAGGGGAGGCTGATGGTCACGCGGTATACAGATCGTGCGCTCAAAACTTTTCCCTTTTTCGTGCGCTCTGGCATGCAAAGACAGCAAAATGGGAGCGCACCATCGCAAGGACGGACAAAGCACACCAGGAAAATTTCGTCGTCTGCGTAAAACATTTTGACGCATGGCAAACGTTTCGAATTTATTGAAGGGCTGAAAAGACCTGTGCGCATGTGTGGAAGACATCGGCAAGTGGATATATTGAACGCGTTGTGGCGCTCTTAAAACCTCGGTCATTGCTTTTCGATAAATACATTTATTTACATAAAAATTATGTCTTCTCACTTGGTTTTTAGATTCAGCACGCGAGAATTCGTCCATATTGTAGAAGGACAGAAAGAATGCAGCGTGACAAGACCAGTTTAAGAGATGACGCGGTACGCGCCTTATTCCCAAACCTGCCCAAATATATATCGAAGAGTTTGCCTAGAGAACGAAAAAAGACAAAATGGTGCTTCATCAGACTACGTACCAGCAAAGAAGTGTCCCGATAGCCCTAGCACGCTGAAGCATTTCCCAAATGAATCAACGAGCTGCCAAGGCATGCGACTAGAAATTGGGATCTAAGGGGACTTTTGTATCCGTCAGAGTCTCTGTGAAACCTGGTAGAGGCTATAGAAACCAAATTGGCACATGTGTTAGGCACCGTGCACCTGCATTCGAATTTAGTAGACAGTCTACTACGAACTCTGAGCAGTTTCCGGAAATTGGCTGCGTTGAACATTGCAAAGAGTTGAACAAAGCAGTGGTCTGATTATTTTGCGCGACGAGAGTTCTTTTTTTAATGGTCTGACCCAAGCAAAAAGCGAGAAAAAGGTCAAGCGATTGAAGCCCTGTGTCAAGTGTCCACTAGTGACTTACAGTAATAAACTTTGTTGCAGCCATGAAACTAAGTGTTGTCTCAGTTTCTACACATGATTCAGAATACTGCCTCAAGTGTAATACATATCCAGCATTGAGAAAATGGCAATGCGTAACAACTGCACTCGGTAAGTCGCACTGCCCAGGCAGATTTAGCAGCAAACATCACTATCAATTGCGAGTTAGCACAAGGTAATGTTGGCAAACTAACATTGTCAAAGATACCACGTTCCGCTAGAGCAAGCTTTCTTTTTTTCGACTCCGTTAAACGTAGTTTAATGTTAATGTTATAAAAAATAAACTTGTTTTCGTTTCACCAAGCATATAATCAGTGGTGCTGTCGGAATGACGATCCGTCGAAAACTTCGCTCTAATGGAATGTTCATTCAGCGAAAGATGCGTGTATTCACAATGGGTGAAATTGTTGTTTGATATTTACTTTGACAAAACTGTTGTACTGGCGAAAAACTCGAAACGACCATAGCGGATGCATTGCAACGGAGAAAGCTGGCAGCACCTCCGACTACAGCGCTACTGCTGCAGGCTCGCGAGTAGGAGCCACCTAAGAGCGGCCTGTTTTCAAACCTCCCAGTTCTAGCCACCCTAGCATAGCCTGTAAGATTAGCAAACGCGAAAATTGCCCATCTCAAAAGCCTAGTAAAAAAACCCTGACCCCAACGTAGACAGCCCCGCCATAGATGACGGGCGTTTCGCGCTCATCCGGCTGGCAAAGGAAATATAGGAGGCTATGGCACTTCTGTGCTTTGATATTAGTAAGAGTACAGTGTCTAGAAATGCATTGCCTAGTGTGCTGAGCGCGGGCTAGGAAAGGGCCCCGCAGCTGATGACTGCCGGCGGCGCCCGCATGGTGCGTTGCTGTGCGAGTGGGTGCATTTGCGTTCAGTCCTTGCGCTCCGCAAGCGCTGCGAAGCCTGCGGGAGGCCGAGCGTTGCGAGGCCAACTACTATTTTTCTGCATTTTTGGAGTGTTTTTTTTTTTCATAATGCTGTATTGTATAAGAACTGCTCGATTGCTTTCACAGTACTGGCGCTTTGCAATACCACATGAAGATAATTTCGTGGCACATATTTCGCCATTCGCTACTGCCAGCAAAAAAAAAAAAAAAGATGCAGATCCCCAGTAACTCTGGAATCAATGCTATGCAAGGCGACTCTATTGTAATATTTTTATTAAATGAAAGATTATGAATTGCCGCTAAATATATGCAAGAAATAGGATAGTCAACACTGGAACCAGCATTGGCGTTTCACGAACATTTGGCTCTTCTTGCAAAGTACTTCGAAGACCCTAAGTTAAGAGGGTGATTGTGAGGGCACCCAGACGTAGGCGATTCGATAGATAGATAGATAGATAGATAGATAGATAGATAGATAGATAGATAGATAGATAGATAGATAGATAGATAGATAGAAAGATAGATAGATAGATAGATAGGCGGACGGACGGACATACAGACAGATGGACAGACAGGCGAATGAATGGTTGGACATACGGATGGACGGAAGGACAGACAGATAGATAGATATATAGATAGATAGATAGATGCTCAAAGTGGTTGCAGTACGCAAAGCAATTAATTTTAAAAACCATTGACAGTATAACCACCAGGGTTATTTTTTCAAATGTGCTTTGTTCTTGAGAGCAAGAATTATCACAGAAGACCATAAAACCTTTACCTCTTAGCTTGCATTCCATTAGGATTCGAGTGAAAACAAAGAATGATAACATGCCAATGAACAATCTGACACTCTCTGCATATGATACTCAAAATGTTGTTGGAAAGGGAGTCCGACGTTGACATGAGAGATAAACTGTGTGACTGAAACTCGAAAGGGTATTTTCAATTTCTTAGATAAATATTGATATTTGAAATTATACCTAAACAGCGATTTCATTCCCTACACCGTTCACCCTGATCCGAAAAGATAGTTCGATGGAGTCACTCTCAGAATGCTTTTCTCACAGCAGCCTTCGCATTCAGCCTTCTGTCTGCCCTCTTGATCCTACTTTTTCATTCAGGAAACCGTGCTGGATCCGTTAGTGCGGGTAACAAGACACCTTTTCCTTGTTCGACAGATAACTTCTTTGACACAGCGGCACAATACGCGTCCTTTCTTTGCATGGCCGCTTAGCTTTTAACATCTCAGGGTGTTGCAGTGTACATATGGCGCCGTGAAACTTCACAGCAAATCAGACGGTAGCTTTAACACACTGATTTCAAGCGCGGCGAGGCCCCGGCAGCAACTGGACGAGATGAATTTCGCACGTTCGTGCACCCTCTCGACACGTAGCGCCGCTTGTGGTATCTGAGTGAAGTCATCACATGCGGGGCCACCCTCTCTCGTTCGGAATGCGCGCGCTCAGCACACTAGGCAGTATATTTCTAGACACTGTAGCAATAGCAGGGGCTTGAAGTCCCAAAACCACCATATGTATATGAGAGACGCCGTAGAGGAGTGCTTCGGAAATTGGACCTCTGAGGGTGCTTTAACGTGCACCTAAATCTAGGTACACGCACCTCAATATTTGCGCCTTCGCCGAAAATGCAGCCACCGAGGCCGCGATTCGATCCCGTGACATGCTCTTGCATAGGTCGCGCTTAATAGTCTTGTGTTTAATGACTGAAACGTCCGAGAAAAGCTTTCTGAATGGGTGTGTTCGTACTGCATTCAAAACAAAACGAAATGTCAAAGCTGCAAGCATGGTCCGAATGCAGGTATTAACAAACGACGGCGAAGCAGTCATCCCTGGTGAAACTGCCTGCAGTTTTTAAAGCTCGGTTGGTGAAAGATTAAAAAAAATGAGGAAGATTGAGGTATCGAAGGAGCATCTATAAACCCGAAAGTTCCTTGACATATTACTGCTGTATCGAGTCGTTGTCTGCACACAGCGACAGCTTCGACTTCCTTCGTAACGCGCACGGCACCGTTATTGTCGATAATTGCATCATGCAATTGTAATTATGTGGCTAAGGTGACAAAACTACCATTTGATTGAGAGGCACGCCGTAGCTGAAGACTTGGGAATAACTTTGACAATCTTAGGTCCTTAAACGACTATGCGCCCGCCGAAGTACTGCTGCTGTGGCCGGTATAATACAGTGAAAAAAAAAAAAAAAAAAAACTTCACTTGGCACCACTGTCAGACTGTAAGAATAAACTCTTTATTTACGAGCGCGCATACTGCAGTGAGCAGTAACACTGATCAAATTCGTCGCCATTCTGTGGAATCACTTCATCACGGCCGTGGCACCTTTAAGAACACCGACTGATTTTTGCGTGCAGCTTTTTTTTTTTTTCGCCGTTTTGCCTCTCAAGACTGGTTGAAAAGCCGTGACAGTACGTAAATTACTGCTCTCTTTGACACGAGATGCGGTGCGATCGAGCTCATATAAAGTGAAGGCAAACAAAGCTTGATTAAGCGTTCCAGCGAAGCTAGTGACTTGAATGTAAACATTCGACAGAAGTCTGTCTGGTTGGGTGTGAAACTGGGAGGTGATTTAGACTCCAACCAAACGTTTTGAAGAAAACCGACGTTTCGAAACCGACTTCGTTCCTTCCTCAGGGGTGACTGCGGAGGCTACGTACCAGCGGCGTCTTCAAAGCATTCGCGGGGTGAATAATCACCCCCCCCCCCTCCCTTTCTCTCGTTTTTCCGTGGAGCGTAGTCCGTGTGTATACACTGGGGGAAGGACGCTGCGCCGTGCTCCCTACCGGGCTGCAGAAAATAGGCGTCTTTTCTTTCCTCTAATCACACCCACCACCACACTGGGGGAAGGGTTCTGAGAGAGCGGTTGATGTTATGGGCTTGTCCCCTGTATGTGCCACGAATCGAGTAACAACCTTCTCCTCCAGTTCGGCTAGTTTTCAAGAATGACCGTCACTTCAAAATTTATCTGGTGACCCAACGTCTCAGCATGTTCGGCGACTGCGCTGCGCTCTTTGTAGAACTTCCGCACATTTCCCCAGTGCCCTGTTTTTCATTACCGCTGCATTCCTGTTACCTTTAGTCGACACGTATATTTCGTGTTCCCTTAGGTACTCGGCCCAATTGCTTATCCATACACCCAGATATTTGTATTTATCTGTTGTCTCTAGCTTAACCTCCTGTATTCTAAGCTCACTACCTTGATTGTCATTAAAAATCATGACTGCTGATTTTTCCTTACTGAATCTAAAATGTAACCTATCTCCCTCGTTACCGCAGGTGTCCATCAATCTCTGCAAATCTTCCTTGTTGCTGGCCATTAGCACTGTATCATCTGCGTACATTAATGCTGGTAGTGCCTGATCAATGAGTTTTCCTTGTTTGACGAAAGAGAGGTTAAAGCCCAGTCCGCTTCCCTCTAATTTGGCCTCTAATCCTTGTAGGTACATCATGAATAACAAGGGTGACAGAGGACACCCCTGCCTTAGCCCCCGTTTTCCCTCTGCAAGCTCGGATACCTGTTTTTCCCACTTCATAATTGCCTTGTTACCTTTATAGATATCCTTTAAAAAATTAGTGACTACATCTTCCACGCCTAGTGTGTCCAGTATTCCCCACAATTCCTCTTGAACCACGCTATCGTACGCTCCCTAGATATCCAAAAATGCTAGCCACAGGGCCTGTGTTCCTTTTCTGCTATTTCGATGGACTGCGTCCGTGAGAACAGATTGTCTTCCAACCTCCTGTGTTTCCCAAACCCATTCTGTAGTTCCCCCAGCACCCCCTCATCCTCTATCCATGCCTGCAGTATTTCCTTTATAATCTGCATCGCCAGCCTGTAGACCACTGATGTCACTGTTATAGGACGGTAGTTGTTTATGTCAGCTTTGTCCCCCTTTCCTTTATAGATCATGCTCACCCTGCTAAGTTTGCATCCATCGGGAACTTCTCCTTTGATTATTATTTTGCTCACTGCCTCTCTCAAAGCCTGCTTACACGTCGGACCTAATGTCTTTATTGGCATAATTGAAATGCCGTCTGGGCCTGTTGATGTACTACCCGGAACCCTTTTCTCACCCCTTTCCCACTCTCGCTGTGAAAATGGAGCCATTGCGCCACCTGATTCATTCTTGTCTATTGTGGTGCATAAAGCACTTCTTTGTTGAAATTTTTTGTCACCCTTGTTCTTATATATTCAATAGCTTCGTCCCCTTCTAGCCTAGCACCTTGAGCTGTAGTTATAAACCTCTGCTCTAGGCTCGACTCATTTCTTAGGGAGTTTAGATGGTTCCAAAATTTCGCAGCCGCCTTTCTATCTTTTTTATGTTCTTCTGCCAGCCACTGGGCTCTTTTTCTTCTAATCTTTTCATTGATCAGAAGGGATGCATCCCTTCTACAGCTTAGAAAGATTTTCCTTTTTTTTCAACATTACCTGTCGGTTAAATAAAGGAGGCTATGGTTCACCCCGCTGCTTAGCATGTCTGTGTTCCCTAGAGGCTTCCTGACGTTTTGCTATGGCTCTCTTAACTTCCTCATCCCTCCAACTTTTGGGTTTGTGTCTTCTTTTCAGGGGTGACTTGTCACGTGCCTTAGCAAGCTCTAGCTCAAACAATCTAATTAGATTCGTGTATGTCCACACTGTTTTATTATCCTCAGTCATTACTTTCTCACTTTGTTTAGTGGCTATTTCAATTTGCCTTTCTGAATAAAAATTTTCCTGTAGTTGCTCATCTTGTCTTCTTCCCACTTTCACTGCTCTCCCAAAACTTAGCTAGCTTGATACGTTTGTGATCACTACCCAGACTTCTGGAGCCACCTTCATCTATGTGCATTCCCCTGATCTTATCATAGATCCTATGTGACATCAGTGCATAATCTATCGTCGTCTGCAGCCTTCCTACCTCCCATGTTATTTGCCCTTCACACTTCTCGGTACTGTTGCAAATGATCAAATCAAGCCTTTCACACATATCCATGATCATGTTGCCTGTCGGGTCGGTCTACCCGTCTATATCTTCTATGTGTGCATTCATATCTCCTAGTATAATTATCTCGCTCTCTCTTCCCAACTCTATTGTATACACACGAACTGCGCTCCACGGAAAAACGAGAGAGAGAGAGGGGGTCATTATCCAACCCGCGAGTGCTTTGAAGACGCCGCTGCTACGTTGGCACTGCGCCGTGCTCCCGACTGGGCTGCAGAAATTAGGCGCCTTTCTCCTCTTCTAACCACTACCACCACCACCTGCGTAGCCTCGCAGTGACCTCTGAAGAAAGAACCAAATCGGTGTCGATACGTCGGGTTCCTTCAAAACTTTTGGTTGGATTCTAAATCATCTCTCAGTCCCTGTAGTGTTCGCCACCTGGGGTTCGTAGTCAGCAGGAAGGTCCACCGATGAACCTGAATCAGTGGCCTCACCGTCAACACAGGGTGCTGCAGTTTTCTTGGAGATGGTAGATTCGACCGCCGAGTTCTTCCGCTTTCTCGGAGGTCTTGGATGCGGCGCTTCCATCGATAAATATAGCTTGGAACGTTGGGCAGTAACATCGGCACGGCGTCCAGCGTTAGCTCTGGCATCCTACGTGGTACGCGAGCTTCTTCGCCGTTTATAACGTGCACGTAGTCTCTGAGAACACATAAAGGCTCGAAGTGTAGCTCACATACAGAGCAGCTTTCGTTCAAGGTCCCATCCTTTCGATGTAAATTCTCTTCCCAAACCTTCCTTCGTGCTTCGTCTTTGGGGGCAGCGAAAAGCGACGGCGGTTCACCTTTTTACACGCCTGGATGCAAAGCAGTGTCGTTGCCGCCGATGACTCGGCATTACCTCACTGTCGCGTGGCCAGCAAATACATTGCCAGAAAAACCTTCGTTAAGCGGGCCCGAACACAAGCAACAGGTCATTGAACAGCATCCGAGAAGACAGAGTGGCCCGGAGCTGACAATCCTGCCAGCCCATGCTACGACAGCGCCGCCTTGAGAACCGGTTTTTGTCCACGTGCGCCGCTTCACGGGATGCATGGCGAGAGAGGGTGCCTGAACCATAGCCTCCTTTATTTTATTACACTACCCGATATTCTAGTACTGTTACAAGCTGCCACTCTAGCGTCGCCAGCGCGAAGTCGGCGACGGGAATGACAGCTGGTCAGTTGGTTCCGTACTCAAGCAGAGACAGTGAAGAGATCAGAGACGTGAGAAAACAAAACAAACTTTACTCTAGTGATATTGCAGCACACGGGATCTAGTACAACACTTCAACACAACTAACAAAATACATCAACACTTGATACAACAAAAAAAAGCATCTAAAAACAATAAATCAGCTTACGAGAGAGAACTATTACAAACTACACAAATTAACAACAATAGAACTACGGAGGAGAAAGTTCAAAGATATAAACAGGTGAAGGCATACGTGTGATGACCGGCAGGGTTGCGTCCCCGACGATCGGATGAGAGAAGTCGAAGAGAGGTCTGGCACGACTGCGATGTCGGCGGTGTTGCAGCGCTGGTGGCTCCGGGAGGCTAGTGCTTGCAGATGACCTCGGGCAGGTTGAGGTAACTCGAGGCGAAGACCCGATGTCTACTTTGCAGACGTTAATATCGCGTCACAACTAAACGAACGGCTAAGTTTAGGTGGCCAGCCGATACAGAGCCACACTAAAATTTTCTAGAAGAGATACTTGTTGATCTGTTTCTAAACCATGTTGGTCAGCGACTAGACTGCCTAGCAGGGCAAAATCCTGCGCTTAAGTCTCTCTCGTGTCCCCTCGCCCTCTTCTTTGGGGACAAGAGACTTCTACATGGGTCCAATCATGCGCGCTTCATTGTTGAAAACTTTGCCCCAAAAATATATTGGCCCCACCCCTTTTTAATTAGGAGAGGGCCCTCAACTAGCGAGAGTGACAACCTGTTGGGGTGCTGTCATACGGCTTGGCCACCAGACGTTTTCCCGTGGGAACGGTCAGACTGTTTGGCTCCCAGCCGGTGCGTCCCGTAGTCTAAACCTTGTTCGGGGTACATCGCGGCCTTCCACGACCCTGCAGACGCCGCCGTAGGTACAAAGGATCAAACGTCGGCGGCGACGTTCGAAGAAGGGCATCCCATTCTGCACTTCCCGGCTCTCTTTCATGCGCCCGCAGTTCCCGCCGGTCAACGGGGTAAAACAGCGCCCGTTGATTGCCGTGACGCCGGGTCGCAAAAATGGCAGTCCGTGACAAGTACACTGTACCTTTAGATCGGGTGGCGGCTAACGGCGCCTAGCCAGACCGAGCCGTAATACTTTGGAACCAAAATCTAGATGTACCTTTTTTCCCTTTAAATACTTTAGAAAGTGAAGTTGAGGACTGGTACTTTGCAGTAAAAGGTTTAATTTTCACTTATGCCTTGACTTTAGCCACCAATCAGATAACCTCCTTCTAGTTAATTCTATTCACTTAAAGTCTATTTTGCCCTCCCTGTCTCTAAAGCCCAGTGCTTTGGAAACCTCTGCGCAATCATCCTGAACTATAGGATGAAGCGCTTTACAGAACATTATCAAGTGTTCGGAAGTTTCTTCTTCCTTTCCACACGCACTGCATACCATGCCTACACCTTCGTATTTGGCCCGATATGTCTTGGTTCGCAATCCTCCCGTCCTGGCCTCAAACAGTAGAGAACTACCCCGAGTATTATCATAGATCCTTTCCTTAGCAATTTCCTGCTTAAACGTTTCATGGATCTCTAGTGCGGACTCCTTAGTCATGCCAATTTTCCACATATCCGTCTCAGCTTCTATCACCTTCTTCTTAACCGATAGTTCTTTTTGGTTTAGCCAAATGGTAGTATATGGGCGTTCTGTGGTTTGGCCCCCTGCTCTTTTCTAAATAGTGGTATTTACCCTTCAGTATTCTCAGACTGTCACGCCACCTAGCGAAATTTAGGAGCGTCCTCTCATGGATGATCAGTAAGCAGACGCTCCCAATTAATGTGTGTGGGCTAAGGTGCAGAAGCAACAGCACGATGTTTAATCATTGCTTGCTTTTCATGCAGTGTTTCGCTGGTCTTGCTGATCTCAACTTCTGGGACGTCACGAGCTCTGACACCGGTTCGCATGGTTCTGCCCAGTCATTTCTGGATATCAGTCCGCTATGGAACGGCGCCTACGCATCAGCCTTCAAGCTGCCGCAATTCAACGATCGTGGCCACCCTCTACTTGACCAGCCATTCATCGACAACTGCGGGACCGTGACGTCATTCACCACAAGAAATATAAAGCCACTACTAGAGGATCGTCTCTTCAGTGGGCTAAGGTGCAGCAGCAACAGCACGATGTTTAATCATTGCGTGCTTTTCATGCAGGTATGTTACCTTTCCAATGCTGAATGAATTCGATCCGATGATCGCCTTCTGTTGCTGCTGCCCTGCCCACGTAGACTTGTATTTTTATGCCACGTGTTATATTGCAAAAGTCGTCTCGTTCTGAGTGGTGATGTGGAACTAAATCCGGGGCCTTTGAATAAGTCGGTGAATACCAGTAAAGGCAATACTTCTGGTAATAGACCTGTAACCCGAAACGCAGCTGGTTCCAATGCTCTCGGCGAGGTTACTCATGCACCCTCTACTTCCGTACCTGTTGACACTGGTGCACCATTTATCTCTGAAATGTTATCTGAACTTTTGGAGGGGCAAACTAAGCTAGCTCATGATATTGCCGACATCAAGTCATTTCAACAGACGGTCGCCTGCCGTTTTGATGATTTAGAATCACGTGTTAATGTATTAGAACGGGCTCCCCAATCTCTGAGCATAATTCTGTGAGTGAATTCCGTTCTGAAACAAATTGCTTAACTTTTAAGATTAACGAACTGGTCTTAAAAAACGATGTCTTAGAAAATCGTTCGAGGCGTAATAATCTCATAATACACAGTATTTCAGAAGATCCGAATGGAAACGCTAGCACCCTGTTGTGCAGCGTAACTTTTGTATTCACTAATAGCCTGAAAATTGCCTGCCCTCAAATCGAGCGCGTACACAGGCTTGGTAAACCACGTACTGGCTACACACGACCCATTATTCTGAAGCTTTCGAACTTTGGTGAAAAATTCGTTGTCCTAATAAATGCATCTACACTCAAAGGCTCAAACGTGTTTATTACCGAAGACTTCTCTTCGAGGATTAGACACATTCGGAAAAGAATTCGGGAGGTATCACTTCCCTTTCGCAACGATGGCTCTGTGGTGAAGTTAAAATACGATCACGCGTTCATTGACAAGGTTCGTTACAACTGGGACGACGCCTCAAACACACTAGTGAAAGCTTCAGGTCAACCCCGTGGCCCTCGTTCTTCTGTCCCCACGTCCTCAAGTGCCTCTTCATCCACTCCCTGACCTCGTTATAACCGTCAGGAACACCTTGTAGTTCTAAACGTTAATGCTCGTAGCATAGTTAAGAAACTTCCAGATCTATTGTCCCTTGTTGCAACTTATTCCCCTCATGTTGTTGGCATTACTGAGTCTTGGTTACATAGTAACGTTTGCGATTCTGAGTTTACTCCGCCCGGCTTTATTGCCATACGTAATGACAGGGCACATGGCATTGGCGGTGGCGTCACTCTACTTATCCGCTCAGATATGTGCTTCTCGGTGGTACCATCACCTCCAGAGACTGAATCCCTGTGGTGCAAAATTTATCTAAATAATCAATGTATTGTAGCTAGTGTTATATATCGCCCACCTGGATCCTCCCTTGATGTTTTTCATGCTCTTTCCAATTTCATGTGCGATAATAATATAGCTTCATCAAGGTTGATCTGTATGGGCGATTTTAATGCTCCTCACATCGATTGGCCTTCCCTGACTGTAACGGGTCGTGATGCTACTATCTGTCATGAATTAATAAATATTTCTTTATCTTTTGGGCTTACTCAAGTCGTTTCATGTGCGACTAGGTTTAATTCTATTCTAGAATTAGTTTTCCTAAGTACAGATTTAGCTGATAATAACTTTTCTTGCGAGGTAATTGACGGATTATCGGACCATAAAGGTGTCTTGCTATCACTTTGTTGTCCCACGTCCAAATCACCCTATACGTTTACTAGTTTCTCTGATTTCACTCGTGCGGATGACAATTTCATTACTGATATTCTAGCTGATCAATTTGATACGTTTTGTGCACTTTCTGACAGGCAGGATATAGATTACCTCGTTAATTACTTTGAGGATCTTGTTGAGTCAAATGTCCGAATATTTGTGCCACTTAAGACAAAGAAAAGCAATACTAATCTTCCTTGGATCACTCGTGACATCTTACATTTGTCTCGCCGAGTCCGTCGACTTAGGCGCTCCAGAAGAACTCACGATCCCGTTAGCCTAGACAAATTTCAGAAGGCGAAAAGTGAACTTAATTCTAAAATGAGAGCGGCGAAAGATTTCTTTTTTTGCGTCCAGTTGCCGGGCATGTTAAGCACGAACCGACGCAAATTTTGGTATTCGATTTTGCCTAATGAGGCCTCACCTTCTTCTTCCCGAATTGATAATGATGTCATTAGTGACCCGTCAGCAATATCGAAGGCTTTTAATAACTATTTCCAGTCTGTGTTTGTTTCTGACAATAACTCCATTCTTTCTCTGACAGGCTGAACTCGTTCTGAACCAATCAGTGACATTAAAACAACGAGTGAAGGCATTCTGAACCTTATCTTAAAATTAAACGTAAAAAAATGCACTGGTCCTGACGGGATACACAATGCATTGTTAGTTCGCTACTCCATTTGGTCATCCAGACATCTGACGATCATATTCAACAAATCTTTATCTTCTGGCAATGTTCCATACTCATGGAAGATTGATTCGTGGGGTTTAACGTCCCAAAACCACCATTTGATTATGAGAGACGCCGTAGTGGAGGGCTCCGGAAATTTTGACCACCTGGGGTTCTTTAACGTGCACCCAAGTCTGAGTACACGGGCCTACAACATTTCCGCCTCCATCGGAAATGCAGCCGCCGCAGCCGGGAATCGAACCCGCGACCGGCGGGTCAGCAGCCGAATACTTTAGCCACTAGACCACCGCGGCGGGGCCATCCTCATGGAAGATAGCAAAGGTACTCCCTCTTTATAAATCTGGCAACAAGCAGTCTCTATTGAATTATAGACCGACATCGTTGACTTCACAATCATGCAAGATGTTAGAACATATCATTCATAAACACATTATGCTCTTCTTGGAATCGCACCAATTTCTATCAAACATGCAGCAGGGGTTTAGGCGTGGTTTCAGTACCACAACACAATTAGTCGAATTCACGCATGATATTTTTTTGAACCTTGATCTTGGCAACCAGGTTGACGCTATATTTATTGACTTCTCAAAGGCCTTCGATACAGTACTGCATTCTAAACTTCTCGCTAAACTGGATGTCATATCAAACAATCCTCAATTGGTTAGTTGGATCTAGCTTTTTGTCATCTCGCTCTCAGTTCGTTTCTTACAGGTCAACCAACTCTACTGCCATTGATGTAACATCTGGAGTGCCCCAAGGGTCCGTTCTTGGGCCTCTTCTTTTTTTAATTTACTTGAATGGTTTGCCTGTTTGCATCTCCTCTTTTATTTGTTTTTACGCCAATGATTGCATTTTATATGAGGTCATTAAAACACACGCTGACCATTACCGCTTGCAAGAGTCATTTGCTGGTTTTTGCGATTGGTGCAGAACCTGGCAAATGAACATTAACTTTTAAAAAACCGTACTTATGTCCTTTTGTAGTAAATCTCCTGCTTTTTCTAGAACCGTGCAGTAAATAGGGTTCTTGATTATAAGTATTTAGGGGTCATTTTTACTCATAATATGACATGGTCTAAGCACATTGACTACGTATGTAACAAAGCTTTAAAAAAACTAGGCTATCTACGTCGCACTCTATCTAAATCTCCGAAGGAAATTAAGCTTCTCTTATTTAAATCACTCATTCGCCCAATAGTAGACTACGCATCTGTCGTTTGGAACCCGTACAAGCAGTGCGAGATTAATAGGTTAGAAGCAATTCAGAAAAAAAGCTGTAAGATTCATATGTCATTGCTATGACCGCGACTTTTCACCCTCTTCCACTCTTTCTTCACTGAACTTAACTTCGCTCTCTTCGCGTCGCCGAATAGAGTCATTAAAATTCTTGCATAGCATTGTGACGTCTTCGGTTAAACTTTCAAATGACAAGGACTACATAAACTTTGCACCTCAGTCAACGACAAGAAGCTATCCCAACTTAAACTTAACGCCTTACTATGCTCGAACTAACATGTTCAAGTTCAGTTTTTTCCCCCGTTCTATTGATGACTGGAATTCGTTACCTGGTACTATTCGTTCACGCCCATCATCCAATTTTCAAGCCGACATCCGTCTGTAACATACCCTCATCTATTTGCCATTGGTGTTACCTCTTGAGTTGCATTGTTTCTTTATTCTATTTTCATTCATGTTAATCACATGTTTGTGCACTTTTAACCTTGTATAACCACACATCTGTATTATGTTACCTGTTTACATAATTTTCATTCCTGTCTGTTAAAATTCCGCGTATTTTGTACACCCACTCCTGCCATAGCGCACTTAGCGCTGCAGTATGTGTAAATAAATAAATAAATAAATAAACAAATAAATAAATAAATAAATAAATAAAATGCTGCCTTGTTCGTTGGCACTAGCCGCAGTGCTAACGCGTCAGGAAAGAAACGAACACAAACCACTTCATATGTTTCATGTATCAGTGAATATACCGGGCCGTCCGTGACACGATCAATCTGATTCGTTCTTGCGAGACGCGAAGTTTTCGTGAAAATGCCATAATTACTCTGCGGAAATTACGTGGCAACTCACGCTTTCGATTATAGCCCGCAGGGTACACATATCAGCTTCGCGAGATTTTCTACTGCCACTCTGGACAGCTAAACGTATATCGTCTGACCATTACAGTTAAAACTCGCCTTGTTTTACGCACGAATAGCATTCGTCAGAGCCCCGCCACGGTGTTCTAGTGGCTGAGGTGCTCGGCTGCTGACCCGCTGGTCGCGGGATCAAATCCCGGCTGTGGCGGCTGCATTTCCGATGGAGGTGGAAATGATGTAGGCCCGTCTGCTCAGATATGGGTGCGCGTTAAAGAACCCCAGGTGGTCGAAATTTCCGGAGCCCTCCACTACGGCGTCTCTCCTAATCGTATGGTGGTTTTGGGGCATTATACCCCACATATCAATTATCAAGCATTCGTCAGTGCTTTTGTAGTGCATGAATCTCATAACATTCATTGTACGCGGAAAGTAGCGCAGGCTTGTGATTTGCGCTTCCAAACCTTAGCCTACGCTGCGCCGTTTGTTTTTTACGTTCTTTGATAGGGAGCAGCACACTGGAAGCGATTTCTTTTTTGCTGGGTATCGGAGCGACATGATCTCCGCACCACCACTGGTATGTGTTCTGTGGCACCCCCAGATAAACGTCTGCTCTGTGACGTGGCGAGTGACACCGTGTGGGTGTTGTGCGTTGTTGGTGCTATTGAAGTCGTTTAGTGGAGAGAATTCTTCAGAT
This sequence comes from Rhipicephalus microplus, assembly GCF_043290135.1. Taxonomy (NCBI): domain Eukaryota; kingdom Metazoa; phylum Arthropoda; class Arachnida; order Ixodida; family Ixodidae; genus Rhipicephalus; species Rhipicephalus microplus. The sequence goes on along the minus strand of NC_134704.1, from coordinate 172,456,397 downwards.
TAGTTTCACCAGTGATGTTGAAAGAAACCATTTTGACGTCGAGGATTGTTCACTGGACGCAGATGGTTGTCAAAACGCTGAGAGTGACAGCGACGATTAACGATCAGCTGCTAGCTCACGAGCAGAGGATTGCACTTCACGTCCTGTCACACATTAATGTTTTTTTCACGCTCGTAAGTAACTTTGATTGTATTGATTGTATAATATTCTTCAGCGAGGTGAAAATAGAAGCATACTTTTTCTTGTGGATTGAATGTATCCCAATTACAGTGGATATTACAAAGCGCTGCATGTCACGAACAGGCTCGAGCTCGACCAGCGAAGCGATATGGTTTGGGCAATGAATTATACACTTACGACTACAGTTCACGCTGACTTCTCCTGCACTTCACTGGTGTCGTCCGAATGACGTCGTTGTTCGGCAAATTTTCGCAATTTTAATGTTGCGAAAAGCGTACGCGTGTATTCATTTCGATATCCTTGTTTCGATCGCACTGATGAAACTTGCAACATTTCAGTGCAGGGGATTGCGCACTGTTACAGTCTGATCATGCCTGTGACACAATTAAGTGC